>NC_060126.1:21766545-22074961 GCF_021461395.2 Schistocerca americana | reverse complement strand
AAATCATGACTGGTAGCAGATGAGTTATTTATAAACAAACCTAATGCCAAGACGTGTTGAACCGCTCATTAAGAACAAAGGCATGCACACAAAGTACTAATGTATTTTAATTTGGCAAATAAATGCTTCTAAACTGTAAAATGTATTAATTTTAAGAAAAAATAACCTTGAGTCTAATAATTTTCACACCTCTGTAGTAATGTGTGTACTTGTTTTTGATACAGTTGTGTTCCAGTCTGAGGCAGTTAACACCAATTTTTGTTGCATTTTGAAACCTTTGTCTCCAATGTTTTTGACAAAAATAAATGCGCCAATATAATTTTTTTTTACAATTAATAGCACTGCTGTAGCCAATGTATGTTCGAACATTCATGGTACTCCTGCCCACATCATCTATTCACACATGACGAGATCATTATCTCCAGTCTTTCCATATCACTTGGAATCCAGCGAAGAACTTCCTTGGTCCTTCTAGGATCCAGTCTTCTTACTACATATTCTGCCCAACTCCATTTCATTTTCATATTACATAGTGATGGAACCAGTTTGGGAAAGCCGATATCAACACCAGAGTTGTGTTGTGCTAACCCCCTCTGTGCTGACTTTCAATGGTTACATAAACAGCAGATACACACCAGCTAAAAGGTATCGCATTTTTCTCTGGGTCACATCACAGAGCTTATAAATGGTACGACTAAGGAGAGAAATTTTTTTTTCTTGTTGAATTATTCTTTTTTATAATGGGGAGGACAGCTAATTATAATTTTTATTTCACAAAGTACATTTTCTGTATTTTGTTGATTACTCATTGTTTTGGCAATATTGTGTATGCAAGCATTAAAACTTGCTTAAAAAATATTTCAGATGTGAGCTACCAACACAATCAATGCCTTTATACTGACATGTGGCTAAAAATATTCAAAATTTCAAGAACAAGTAACTGACATTTCATGATAAATATCCCACACTCACTTATCCTGCATGTGAGTTTTGCACTAACCTGAAAAGCTGCCAGATATCATTCTGCCTGAGACACTGAAAGAGTTAGAGGCCACAGTACCCATGTGGTGTATTCTGGTCACAGTGTAGTGAAGCAAGCGAAGGCAGTGGCAGAATGCCACATTTCGTAGACAGCTGCCACAGCAAACTCAGAAGAAGCCGACCGCTACCATGAGGACCATTTCTGCAAGGCAGCATCTATGTCTGGGTCTGGGACACTGATATCTCCTTAAGTCAGCTAGTCATCAAACAGCTGGGCTAGGTTTGCTTATTTGGTATCACATTAATGAATTATTAAAATTTATAGAAGGGCTAGATACCCTAAACACAGATTGAGGAGATTATACACAAAGAAATATTCACATATTATCACTAGAAAAATTTTCCCCTCTCTCTCAAAACTAGGGCAGATCCTCAACACTTGTAAGGTTGGACCAAATTTTGGCATATTTTCATATATTCAGAATTCCAGTGACTTCTTTTTCAGAAATTGAGTCTGTAGGAAAAATGTCTCAAGGGTGGCATGCTCTCCATGTTCACCCATAGACAATTGCGTAGAATTTTCACGTCATCTTGACAGCTATCTGAAAGTCTTGTATAGTCAAATTCTCATTGTAGTGCACCAGACACAGTACCTCAGCTGCAATGCAACAAAAAGACAATGGGCAAAGAGTTTACAGTGCTTTCAAGCTTCAACAAGATACTAGTCTCACAGTGCACCCACTTTTAGCATCTTGTAAATATACACTAAAGCACCAAAGAAACTAGTATAAGCATATTCAAATATAGAGAGATGTGAACAGGTAGAATATAGTGCTGCAGTCGGCAACACCTATATACAAGTGTTTGACGCAGTTGTTAGATCAGTTACTGCTGCTGCAATGACAAGTTCTCAAGATTTAAGTGAGTTTGAACGTGGTGTTACAGTCGGCACAGCAACGATGGGACACAGCATTTCCTAGGTAGCAATGAAGCGAGGATTTTCCCGTAAGAGCATTTTATGAGTGTACCATGACATCAGAAATCCAGTAAAACATCAAATCTCCAACACAGCTGTGGCAGGAAAAAGATCCTGCACGAATGGGACCAAAGACGACTAAAGAGAATCATTCACCATGACAGAAGTGCCTCTTCTGCAAATTGCTGTGGGTTTCAATGCTGGGCTATCAACAAATGTCAGTGTGCAAACCATTCAACAAATCATCATCAATATGGCCTTTTGGAGTCTAACGCCCACTCATGTACCCTTGATGACTGTATGACACAAAGCTTTACGCCTTCACCAGGGCCTGTCAACACCAACATTCGACTGTTCATGACTGGAAACATGTCGCCTGGTCGGACGAGTTTCAAATTTTATCGAGCGGATGGACATGTGTGGGTATAGAGACAACCTCATGCATCCACGGACCCTTAAAGTCAGCAGGGTACTGTTCAAGCTGGTGGAGGCTCCGTAATGGTGTGGGGCCTGTGCGGTTGGAATGATATGGGACGCCTGATGCTTCTAGATACGGCTATGACAGGTGACACGTACATAAGCATTCACCTGCATCCAGTCATGCCCATTGTGCATTCTAACGGTCTTGGGAAATTCCAGCAGGATAATTTGACACCCCTCAGGTCCAGAATTGCCAGAGTGTGGCTCTACAATCTCTTTTCTGAGTTTAAAAACGTTCACTGGCCACCAAACTCCTCAGACATGAAGATTATTGAACATATTTGGGATGCCTTAGAACATGCTTTTTGGAAGAGATCTCCACCCTCTTGTACTCTTATTGATTTATGGACCGCATTGCAGTATTCATTGTGTCAGTTTCCTCCAGCACTACTTCAGACATTAGTCGAGTCCATGCCACGTCATGTTGTGGCACTTCTGTGTGCTCATAGAGGCCCTACACTATACTATGCAGATGTATCAGTTTCTTTGGCTCTTCAGTGTATTTTAGTTTTGGAACTACCCACTTCACTGAGATTTTGTAGTACTAGTAGGGTTCAAATGGCTCTGAGCACTATGGGACTTAACATCTGAGGTCATCAGTCCCCTAGAACTGAGAACTACTTAAACCTGGCTAACCTAACAACATCACACACATCCATGCCCGAGGCAGGATTCAAACCTGTGACCGTAGCGGTCGCACAGTTTCAGACTGAAGGGCCTAGAACCGCTCGGCCACAGCAGCCAGCCTACTGGTAGGGCAAGACATTAATTTTGGAGATGAAAATGAAAAGTAGTTTACTTACTCTTCCTATTTTCATTCACATGTCTTATGGCATCATATTCTGACATAACTCATCATTGAGGAAAAAGTAAAGTCTTGTTGTACAGCATCATATAATAACGATAATGTGCGATATTTTTAAGCAATTGAGCATACTGATAGCAGCATCACACTATACTTTCTATGTTATGAAGTATGCTGGCAACAATCACAGTTTGAAAACAACAGTAACATTAATAAATGTAATCACAACATTAGTAAATATAATAACAGAAGAAGAAATGATTTACAATGTCTATTGTACAGCTTTAGTGTGGTACAGCAAGAAGTCAGGTATTCAGTCTTAAAAATCTTTGACCACCATCCAAGTGAAATAAAGAATTTAATGGACAGTAGAATTAACTTCAAACAAATTGAAACCTTATATGTGTGGGAACTATAAACTGAACTATTCCAAATCATAGTGAGAGGTCGCAATTACGAACCGCTGAATATGAAAAAAAAAAAGAGAGAGCAAGGAATGAAGAAGTGCCACCTGCAGTCTCAAATATTAATGACAAATCCACAGATGTGGCCACCTACCAACCAAGGTAGATGCAGGAATATCTCATTTTTGGTGTGTTGGGGACTTTTTGTAAATCTGAGGCATGCTGACTATATTTGATCATTTAAGGAGTGCATCTTGTGAACACTACAGGCAAATTCTCTACCTGTGTCGCTGCTGGAGAGCACACATATTGCAATATCCTAAGCCAACATACGTAATTGTAATTGCTACATAATTCAGGAAGAAATTTAATAAAGAAAAATCTCTTTCACAGTTGGTACAAATCAATATATTTACAAATATTCATACACGCTAAGTGACAGTGCAGTTCAGTAATACAATGTAAAGCTCAGTCTGTACATACACACCACTGTGGAGAATGCTGTTATTTTTGAAATATCTCATCACAAAATAAGTTAAATGCTACAATATTTAAAAAGAGGCAACACCAGCATAACATCTTTACGATTATTTCTAATGAATAAACTTTGCATGCAAGTTGCAGATTTACATGCTTTTGTTTCTTTATGAGTAACAAAATGTGAAGTTCCAAGGCAGTCATGACATTTTAAGAATTCCACACGCACAACTGTTGCTCCTGGAATGTAGAAGTATTCAGTAACACCGTACAAGCATCGATGAACTACTTTAAGAGTCCACAAGAAATTGTTTGAAGATATGGTTTTTCCATTTGACACAATAGTAGGTACTTTCATGAAAAATATGCAGAAAGAAAACTTATTTCACTGTAATATATTATTTTTCAGCTGCTATATGGAAATTTATAGAAACAGCTGCAAAAAGTAAGCAGAAGTCCATATTGGGAAGCTAAACATTACAAAAAAATATAGGTCAGTATTGATGAGTTGTTTGGAAGTTACCTGACAGCTTAATGAGAACCAGAAGTATCTGTGACAACAGAACTAAATAAAGCAGCATTAATAAAAAAAATACATGCTGCACAACATGTTTTACTACATATTTACAACATACTGACATATTATCAAGAATGTATATGCACATTATAAAAGTAAGTAAATGTACCCTTTAAGTCATGAATAGTGTGTAACAGGAATACGTGTGCCTGGCAATGCCTCCTCTAAGAACAACTGTGCAACTACTGTCAACTGAACAATGTTCCATATTGACATCCTCCCTTTCTCCCCCTACTGGTGACTCACAGCATGAGAGAAAAATCAATAATAAAAAAAGTAGATTCAAATGTCTTACATTACTGGAGACAAATTGCAGGTACCTTATTATATATTCTAACCCTATTCAGTCAAATGAGTAAAGTAAATCTTTTTTAGGTTTAAGATTCAATTACAAATAAATTACTATTTTACTTATCTGACGGCATACTGATTAGAACTGTTGCATTGACCATACAAAATAAAATATTGGTTCGCAATATTTTGCTCAAGTAAAGCACCTATACATTAAGCAGCAGTTCTGGTTCAAAGGTAAAATTTCATTTAGCTTGTTTAAAGTTGTGTCAAAAACCAGACTCAATTAAACAGCAATGTAATATAAGCTCTAAAACAATAATCTATTAAAAGGTGAATACTGCAAACCAAATGACAATAACAACCATGATTTTGTCACACACAGGCCACAGATGTTTCAGTATAAATTCGCATGTGAGTACAACCATTCTGATTAATTAGCAATGACAACAGGTATAACCTACACATCCTTTCCTATTGTTACCATTAATAATAATCGAGATTGCTCCACAGTGGATCCCAAATGATCACGTGGAAGGTGGAGTCATATAAAGCCAGATACAAGGGTATTACATAGATGAAAAGTACAAAGTTTTGCATCCTTACATTTTGGGTGGCTATTTACTCCTTTAATTTGTAATAACAGTGAACCAAAAAATACAGTTATCCCGCTTCACCACATCGGCATAAATTCTGGAGTCCATTCTCGTCCGAGAAGCTGAGACACAACTTCACAGGTACGCGCTAAATCGAAGTCTGCATCTTCAACTAAACACTCCTCCGTGACATATAGTTCACGCAGGCGTGGTCCACAGACACGAACAAACTCCACAAAAGCACGGCAAGAAACTTCACATTCGGCCAGTCCTAACGAAACGAGCCTGGGGCAGCCAGCTGCCAGCCGCGGCAGCTCGCATTCTGTCAGAGGCTCACCCCCTCCGACAACGAGCTCACGGAGGCGGGGGCAGTGACCCGCAACTGCAGCGAGAGCTTGGCGAGGTACACCGTCTCCAAAGTACAGATTTGTCGCAGGTACGTACGATGCAAATAATGCCTCCAAGCAGCCGGCCGGAACACGGAAAAAATACATCACGAGGTTCACTGCTGGTGAGTGACGAACCTGAAAAACATAAATGAATTACAAACTTGAAATGCAAAATTTGCGAGGTACTGTTAACCTAAAAATCAGACATGGGAAATAAAAAAAGTAGAAAACTCAGATAATTGGCTGCTAAAAAAGTCACTCACTATCATATTTGAGTGAATTCTCAGTGTCACATAAAGTACAAGAAATTAGTGTGTTCAAGGAAGTAACTGAGATAAAAAAAAAATTAATTTGCAATAAATGAGTTGTTTATGACATGATGTACACAAGAAAATAAGTAATTCTCCCCTCCTATTCAGTCTGCACGCCGAAGAAGCAATGATTGACATACTGGTATTAAATTTGGGTTGCTAGTACACTTCAGGGTGGAAAGATGTCAGTGGCAACACTTCTGCCATCACCAAAACAAAGAAAAAAGTCAGAGGATCTGTTGAATTGAATTAATAGTCCAATGGTCACAGAATTTGGCTTAAGAGTCAAACAAAGAAAGATGAAAGTGCTGCGTCCCTCACAAAAATAAGTCTCCTGGAATCAAAAACAGGCCTTAATTTGAGCAAGAAATTTCTGAAAATGTACATAAGAAGTACAGCATTGCATGGAAGTGAATTGCAGAGTCTAAAACAAATTGGAAAAGAAGATAACTGAAACACCCAAGCTATGGTGTTACTAAGGCTGTTTAAACTGAAGTGGACTGATAAGATGAGAAATTAGAAGGTTTTTCCACAAAATGAATTGAGGAAAGATATATGAGAAAAATGATGCCTAGGAAAAGGAACTGGGTGACAGGACATGTATTAAGGCATCAGGGCGTAACATCAAAAAGTACTACAGGAGCTGGAAATTGCAAAACTACAGGGGAAGACAGAGATTTAGTTATATGCAACAAATAATTGAGGATATGAATATAATAGAGGGAAACATTCCACGTGGGAAAAATATATCTAAAAACACAGATGATGTGACTTACCGAACGAAAGTGCTGGCAGGTCGATAGACACACAAACAAACATAAACATACACATGAAATTCAAGCTTTCGCAACAAACTGTTGCCTCATCAGGAAAGAGGGAAGGAGAGGGAAAGACGAAAGGATGTGGGTTTTAAGGGAGAGGGTAAGGAGTCATTCCAATCCCGGGAGCGGAAAGACTCACCTTAGGGGGAAAAAAGGACAGGTATACACTCGCGCACACACACACATATCCATCCGCACATACACAGACACAAGCAGACATTTGTAAAGGCAAAGAGTTTGGGCAGAGATCTCTGCCCAAACTCTTTGCCTTTACAAATGTCTGCTTGTGTCTGTGTATGTGCGGATGGATATGCGTGTGTGTGTGTGCGCGAGAGATCTCTGCCCAAGCTCTTTGCCTTTACAAATGTCTGCTTGTGTCTGTGTATGTGCGGATGGATATGTGTGTGTGTGTGTGTGTGTGTGTGTGTGTGTGTGTGTGTGTGTGTGTGTGTGTGTGTGTGTGCGCGCGAGTGTATACCCCTTTGTTCCCCCTAAGGTAAGTCTTTGTGCTCCCGGGATTGGAATGACTCCTTACCCTCTCCCTTAAAACCCACATCCTTTCGTCTTTCCCTCTCCTTCCCTCTTTCCTGATGAGGCAACAGTTTGTTGCGAAAGCTTGAATTTCATGTGTATGTTTATGTTTGTTTGTGTGTCTATCGACCTGCCAGCACTTTCGTTCGGTAAGTCACATCATCTGTGTTTTTAGATATATAAATAATTGAGGATGTTAGATGTAAGAGCTACTCTGAGATGGCAAGGTTGGCACAAGAGAGGAAGTTGTAGTAGAATGCCTCAAAGCAGAAAGAACATTGATGAAAGGAAAAAAAAGTGAGATTGTGTGCCCAGTACTGGACACTAGTATAAATCCAGAAGAGAAGCAGAAGCACAGGTGAGTAGGAGGCAGATAACCAGAATCCCATTTGAGGGTTCAACTGGTTTTATTGTAAAAGGGCTTCTCAATCATGGGAAGAGCTAACTGTGTGGCAAAATTATAGCACCTGATATTTACATGACAGCGTGAGATTTGAAGGGTCTGTACATACATTGAGGAGACATTGGTCATAGCAGAGAGGTAATTTAGTGGCCACTGAGTGGAGTGGTGCAACAGCTGCACAAAATATTCTGGTCCACATCATTCTGGAGGAAGCTAATATTACTCTTTCATAGTGTAGCTGCACAGACATATCACACAGATGAAGACTGGAGGGACAGTACTCTACAGAGAGTATTAACAACACCATTTGGTGAGGCCTCAATATTAAGCTAGTGTAGAATACTGAAACAAGTAAAAAGAACATAAACTGTAAAAAATATAGTAAAGAAACACTCTCTGCAGAAACAATAGAAGAAGAATGTTGATTTGAAAGAAACAGGGATTTGGTATTAGAGCCATAGCTTTAAAAATCTTGTGAATATGTGTGATGAAACAAGACATAAGACATTGATAAAATTTGTAAATTAATTCAGATTTTTTTATCAAATGGGCGAATTGAAATGAAATGATTATTCAGGTTAGTGTGTAGAATCTACGAGACTTGAGATATCCAGAAATATATCATCTGACTTTCCAAAGAATGTTTGTCCACACAATCCTGGAGGTACCATGGCATAGATAAATGTGAAAGTTATTACATAATTAGCATAACAGCTCATGCCTCCAACTCACTGACTTGCTTAATCTACAGATGACTAGAAAAGAAAATTGATGATTTGTTAGATGAACATTTGTATGGCTTTAGGAGTGGTAAAGACTCAAGAGAAGCAGTTCTGATGCTGCACTTGGGGAAAATAAAACCCTCAGTTTCACACAGTTTGTCAGTGTAAATAGTGTTTGATAATGCTGAATGGACCAAATGTTTGAAAGTCTCAGAAAAACTGGTAAAAAATAAGAGTCTAAGAGCAAAGAAGTGCTTGGATTAAAAAGGGGCTAAGGTAAGGTTGCAGTCTTCTCCCCTATTGTTTAACCAGTGCACCGAAAACAATAATGAAAGAGTGGTTTGGAATCGGTGTTAAACTTTATGGTGAAATCATGTAACTGATAAGATTCAATGGCATCATTGCTATCCCAAGTGAAAGCAACCTGTTGAATGGAAAAACAGTCTAATGGGTACAAATATGAACTAAGGCTCAACCAAAGAAAGATGAAAGTAATGACGAGTAGCAGAAATGAGATTAGCCAATAAATGTGGCATCAAAATTATAGTACACGAAGTAAAGGAATCTGCTATCTCGGAAACAAAGTACCGCACGACAGACAAAGCAGGGAGGACATTGATAACAGCAAACTAACACAGATAAAGAGGGGATTCCTGTCCAAAAAAACAAGTGAAGTCTACTACTATGAAACATAGGCCTTAATCTCAGGAAGAAACACCCGAGAATGTGTGTCTGGAGCAAAGCATTGTACGGAAGTGAGCTACAGGCTGTGAGATACCAGAAAAGAAGAGAATTGAAGCAAAGTAATATACCACATTACACTCACACTCAGTTATCACGTTATTACTGCTTGCATACATCTGCCTTATCGTGTTGCATTCAGTGTACGTTATGGTGATTGGTGTGCAGACCACAGTCTTATAAATTTGTACTAACATTCTTGGTTAGGTTGTGTGCCCAAGGTAAACAGAAGAATTTGAGATAAGGTATTACAGAATGCTGAAAATTAAGTGGGCCAATAAGACAAAGAAATGAAGTTTTGCACAAAATTGGCAAGGAAAGGAATGTCTGGAAAACACTGATGAGAAGAAGGGACAGGCTGTAGGACACTTGTTAAAGATATGAAGGAATAACATCCATAGTACTTGGCAGAAACTGCAGGGAATGGCAGGGGCTGAAATACAGTCAATAATTAATGTTGGTTGTAACTGCAACTCTGAGATGAAGTGTTTCCATGGCCTTCACATACCAGTGCTTGCCAACAATGTGGGGAAATGCGTCGTGGCGGCTGTCCCTCGCTGTCCCCATCTCCATTCGCATAGACATCAACGTGCAGGTACTCCAAGCTCACGTGCTTCTCGGACGAGAGTGCCAGCAGCAGTTCGTCGCTCAGTAACGAGTAACTGAGCGAGAGTTCCCGCAGGCAGTGGCAGTGGTCCGCTAGCGCGAGAACACCTGCGACAGACGTATGTGGAAATATCTGCTTAAAATTACTGTTACAAATAGGTTGAGGTGTAGTGAGGTGGAACAGCCCCCACTTGGTACACTGTACTCTTTAAATAAATAATTCTTTTTTTTTCAGTTTTTTTATTATACACGTAAGGCAAATACCATGATTACACAAAATTGCTAAATTCTCATTAATGCCCTATTTCACTAAATTTTATTATTCACAGTATAGTTTTCAGACTGCTGATATTTCAGATTATATGGAAATGCTCTGTGTAAGGAAATATCTACAATTTTACTGGAGGCAGTGACACTAACTGCTAGACTGCATGCTGTGGAATAATATGTTACTTCATTATGGTTTGGAAGTGGGTTACGTATTATTGAGCATATATAGGCAGCATAAAATTGTATGGTAGATTACGGTAAAAAGGAGAAGGTGAATACAAAGTGAAACTACTTGCAAAAACAAAAAGAGAAAATAAGATGACAGAAAAGATTTCAAAATGCAACAGTGACAATAACAAACGTAATTGTTGGGTTCAAATTAATGATACGAATATAATAGAGGGAAACATTCCACGTGGGAAAAATATATCTAAAAACAAAGATGATGTGACTTACCAAACGAAAGCGCTGGCAGGTTGATAGATACACAAACAAACACAAACATACGCACAAAATTCAGCTTTCACAACCAACGGTTGCTTCATCAGGAAAGAGGGAAGGAGAGGGAAAGACAAAAGGATGTTGGTTTTAAGGGAGAGGGTAAGGAGTCACTCCAATCCCGGTAGTGGAAAGACTCACCTTAGGGGGGAAAAAAGGACAGGTATACACTCGCACACACACACATATCCATCCGCACATACATAGTCACAAGCAGACATTTGGGTAAGTCACATCATCTTTGTTTTTAGATATATTTTTCCCACGTGGAATGTTTCCCTCTACTATATTCGTATCATTAATTTGAATCCAACAATTACGTTTGTTATTGTCACTGTTGCATTTCGAAATCTTTTCTGTCATCTTATTTTCTCTTTTTGTTTTTGCAAGTAGTTTCACTTTGTATTCACCTTCTCCTTTTTACCGTAATCTACCATACAATTTTATGCCACCTATGTTACTTCATTAATTACACAAAGTATAAAATTACACTTAAAAAAAGAAAAAAAATTCTTGGCAGGCTTTTGTAGATCCATGTACATGCCAAAGCTTATGCCACATAAATTATACTAGTTTGTGGATATCCGTACCCTTGTTAATTTAAACTATTTTCTGTCTAATATATTTTAGTACCTTTTCCCTTTTCTGTCTTTTCTGTTAATACAGAAACCATAATGTATTTTAATATTTGTAATCTTTTGTCCTATGTGCATCTTTATATAGGCTTTCCACACAAAGCAGCAGCCAGATGGTAACTGGTCATCAGTGAGTGTACACTTTATGTTCAGTGTTATATTATAAGTCATTGTGATGATACAGCAGTGGCTATGTTGTTAAGAAGAGCAATTCAATGTTCCTCCGGACACGCGCACTTAACGAAGGCACTGCAATATCATATTTTTCTGCTGATACTAGCCAGTAACTTTCAATTACAAATTTCCTTCCTGTACAGGAATTACACGATGTGTGTACGAGAACACGTTGCGACGTTGAGTGGCGACATACAAAAGTTTGGGTTTAGCTACGTGTTGTAAACAGATATCCAAAGCGGTTAAGGTGGCCACTCACACAAAGCAGGAAATCCAGGTTCAAGTCCCAATCCGGCACAGATTTTCATTGTTGTCATTCCCTTATATAGCTAATTGTTGTTCATATTCACAATTGCAAATCCATTTCACATATATCAGTCAGTGTTTGGATTTTGTTATGCGATTTTCAGTTGGTCATTGCCCATCACTCAACACAAACACCTACATTGGTCAGGCTTTTGCCACTTGTGAAATTTATGAGATCATTCATAGATTATATAGCTTACTGACTTGTGTTGTAAAATTTGTAATGACACATTATGAGCAGGCTGATAATTATAAGTTTAGTATCAGTAAATATGAATGAACTGAGAAGTAAAATCAAGTGTGTTTTTGTGCACCATTATTAAAAATCTGAATCACCTAATAATCATAAGAAGAAGAAGATTGGGATGATAAAATTTCTTCAGACTTAAGCAGCACAAAAACTAGGTCAGTAACATTTCAAGGTTTGTTAACGATTGTTTCATAGCTTCTGTTACTGCTAATAACTAGACACCAGTGCCGAGCTTTAATTTGTATACTAAAACACTGAAGATGATCATTATGTGGTCAAAAAGTGATTTTGCTGTTAATAAACCATCAAAATTACGGCCAACGCTGTCCTTTCTTCTAATTTTACTTATTATATGGTCGTTGTGCACACAGCACTCTATGGAGTCATCAATCAACATATCAAAATACCACATCCCCAATAAGTGAAGCCTACATGCTTTAGAATAAAACAATACACGTATATCTGGTGCTAAAGTAATTCAGAGAATTGGACACTTCAAATTTTTCCCACAGAGGCGGTTACCTTTCAGTAACTCCTGTGTCTCCCAAATTCCTTGCATAAGACTATGAATGAGATTCTGCCTGCACTGGGACATAACTGCTAACATTTATCTTAGTCTGAAAATTCTACTAGACACTGGACAAACTGAATTGGCACAGGTCTTCATAGAAAGTAACAGATGGCTTCTCCTCTTTAACTTATCTGCCAGATTTTTCAGTATTTGAGGGCACCAACCTCCACAGAGTGAAATTGCTGTGCACAGCAATGTACACTGTACTGTACAAAACATTCAGTATCACAGCATAAATTCACAAATGAACCTTTGAAGTTGTCAATTTCTGAATGCCTATGACAGTTTGTGTTGTTGTTGCACTTAATGGTTACCTCATCAACAAGTCTGACAAAGCTCTTAGCAGACAATGTGCACCATCTGTGGATGTTTTTTGGGCCATGTGGAGTTCCCTATACCCCCTCAGCTCCACTTTCTCAGCTCTTCTGTCGTCCAAATTCAAGCTACAGTTTGTTACGGTTTATGCAGGGATGACCACATCACTTGCAGCATCTCTCCTCGCTGCTTCACACTTGTGCCTCCAGGCCAAGTACTATTCTACCAAACGAACATCTAGTGCACAATACTGGAGGTATTTGTCTTCTATCTCTCAGATTCCTAAACACACTGACAAAGTGGGTAAAAAATGTTGCATATTACATTTTGACCTTCCCTTGTATAAACAGGTAGTCAATCATGTGGTGGTCCAGTTTTTCAAGTATATCATCCTAATCTGCGCATGTGATGGCAGTGCAAGAGTATGGCTTGTCAACACAGGCGTGCATACACACACACACACACACACACACACACACACACACACATATGACTGCAGTCTCAGGCAATTGTAGCCTCTCTGTGAGCAGCAGCACCAGCATATGATGGGAGTGGCGACTGGATGGGAGTAAGGATGATGCTGAGGTGGGGTGGAGGTGGGGAGCGGGAGGGATAGTAGTAGGGTAGGGTAAGAGTGGTGAACAGTGATGTGCTGTTGGGGAGCGTACCTGTGTGCAGCCGGGAGGTTAGGCGGAGGGCAGGGAAGCGGTGTGGAAGGGGGCGACAGAGGGAAAGGAGAGAAGTAAAAAGACTGAATGCAATGGAGGAATGGGGGCTGTGTAGTGCTGAAATGAGAACACAGAAGGGGCTGGATGGGAGAGGACAATGACTAACGAAGGTTGAGGCCAGGAGGGCTATGGGAATATAGGATATAGGATATATAGCAGGAAAAGTTCCCACCTGTGCAATCCAGAAAAGTTGGTGTTGGTGGGAAGGATCCAAATGGCACAGCACTCAGTATCTCTGCTATATGGGGAGTGGCAACTTTCCTTTTCATAATATTGTTGAAAATGACGTGATGTTTTACGGTGAGATGATTATATTGGCTACGATCACTTCATAGCTTCTGTTACTGCTAATAACTAGACACCAGAGCCTACGAGCTTTAATTTGTAATACTGAAAATAATCATTATGTAATCAAAAATCGATTTTGATGTTAATAAATCATCAAAATTATGGCCAAAGCTCACCTTCCTTCTAATTTTGATATGTGTTTGCGGGTATAATTAACATTTTTGAATTCTGTTAAGAGTTTTTTGCCTTGCTTATAAACTGCTGATCGTATTTACAAAAGTGAATAATGTCAGATAAAAATGTCAGTATGGAATAATTCACTGTTTATATACTATAAATTCAAATTTTGTATAATGTTTGGCTTCTACAGAAATAGAAGATGCAATACAGCAACTGACTTACCACCTGGAGAAACACGAGGACAGCTCTTCATCCTCAGTAGCTGCAGTGTACGTGAACTGCTGGAAGCGAGCGCCTTCAAGGACGGATCATCGACGGGTGTGTTATCTATAGCTAATGACCGAAGGGAATGAGACCGATCAAATACCACAGTCAGTGCAGAGACAAATGATTCTTGGTCCATATCCAAAAAAACAGGCCGTGCACTGCTAATCAATGCTAGTGTCTTCAAAGAACAGTTTACCAGCTAAAAACAGAAACAGAAGAACCATACATAACTCATCCATCACCTTAACCAAATGATGCATATATTGTAGTAAAATAATGATGTGTGTGACAAATCCTAAATTTAGCTTAAGTGCAAAGGATAGAATTCAGGTCAGTTCTTCCTTAACCATTGATCAATTACAGTAAATGGGTTTAGGCTCTGAATACACAATTAAAAGTTTTCACACAAATTCTTTTGGTTCAATTCCACTATTTTAAGAAATACTTTTAAAAACTAATGCTGATAATTTTTACTTCAAATTGTTCTGCTGTTTTGTAAAATTTGTGTTTCAGTAACTAGTCACAAACCTTAACTTTGAAAATATGAGGTTCAGTCAAATGAAAACCGGATACCTGCACAATGGGACCATGGAATGGTTCCATTCAAAAGTAATCACCACATGCATTAACACATTTATCCCATTAGGAGACGAGACAATCAATTGCTGTTTCACAGAATGCTATCTGCCACTGACAGATCGTGACCACACCCACTCTCGCACTTCCTCATCCGACTGAAACAGATGTCGATACGTGTGTTTCTTCAGGTCACCAAAGATGTGAATATCTCACAGTGAAAGATCCAGGCTGTATGGGAGATGCTGTTGTGTTTCCCAACAAAATCATGGTAAGGCCATGATCTTCTCCAACTGGAGGGGGCCTCTACTTGTCGAGTTCCTAGAGTGTGTAGCCACAATCAATGTGTAGCCCTATGAAGACACATTGGAGAAACACCCACGAATTCTGTTGGCTGGAATCATCCTTATGCATGATAATGGCTAAGTTTCAGCAATGTGGTTGGGAAACACTGCAACATCTTCCTTACTGCCCAAGTCTTCCACCGTGTGATTTTGTACATCCTTGGTGACCTGAAGGAAGACTTGCATGGACGTTAGTTTCAGTCAGACAAGGAAGCACAAGAGTGGATGCAGTCATGCACCTGCAGGTGGAAAATCACATTCTACGTGACCGTAATTGGTTGTCTCATCTTCCAGTGAGATAAATGTCTTAATATGTGTGGTGTTCACTTTTGTATGGAACCATTCCGTGGTCCCCTATGGTGTTCGCTTTTGTATGGAACCATTCTGTGGTCCCATTGTGGAGGCTGTTCAGTTTTCATTTGATTACCCCCCCCCCCCCATATTTATGTACAGACTGAAAGAACCATACAAAATCAGTAGGAATAAATCCTAAAAAAAAAATCCAATTCTAAATGGAGAAGTATTCAGCTGTTTCAACACTTGGTAAGTAAATGCTATCTTTTGTCTAAAATAGCATTAGGACATAAAAATTGTGACTAAAATATGCAAGTATGAGTAGGACTCGCAAACATAAAATGTAAGTTGTAGTCATGTTTTACATTATGCAAGCAGCAATGTTCGTTTATTATGCTTTTTGACAGGTGATGAATGCACTGAATATTCAAATGGAAATAGATATTTTGTATGTGATGTAATTATAATTTAACAATTGCCAGATTTTTATGGGCAATTGTTAAATTATAATTACATCACATACAAAATATCTATTTCCATTTGAATATTCAGTGCATTCATCACCTGTCAAAAATAATAAGGTGACAAAGATGTATAGGGTAAAAATAAAATTGTTGGTAAGTAAACAGGAGTGGTTACAGATAAGCTTTCCAGAAAATACTAAAATGAACTGTGGATTAAGACCAATCAGTGAAGATTCCTCCTTTTTATTACTTTTAGATTGCAAAATGAAGTAACTGATATTTAGACATCAAGTGGTGCATTTTTAGGGTTGTGTGTTTCAGTCTGTAAAAACAGAGCCCTTATAAGATCACTTTGTTGTGCGTCTGGTTGTTAAGAATCTTTCTCAGAAATGGGCAGACATATCACATTCAAATTTATGCCACATATTAAGGTCTATAGTTCCTTGGAGGTATAGAAATTTTAAGCTTCTGAATCATTTCAGTCAAAAGATATGGCCACTTATGTGACATATTCTGATACTCGAAAACTCACTCGTCAGAACCCATAGGATACCTGCCGTTGATCTACAATCGTAAAATTTGGCAAGGAGCAAGGTCTTACATTACAAGTAGAAGAAAAAATCTGAAGTGGTTAACTTATAACTGAATCACATCAAAAAATACTTTTTGTCATTTTTTATCAATCTGTCTGGCTGACCATCGTTTAAGAACCCTTTTTTTTCTTAAACAGTTTGGCAAATCAAGTTCACATTTATGTCACATACAAAAGTCTACAGTCCAGTCCAATGTAAAAAGTAAGTCAATGCAGTCAAAAGAATTGGTAATCAATGTCACATTCTTTCATACTCATAAATTTATAGAATACTTTCTGTTGAATTAGAATCATAAAATTCAGTAAAAACTAAGGTTACACACTACAAATAAAGTAAAAATCTGAATCATTTTGTGGTGTTGCAGTTCTTCTTGTTATGTCCATGCTTGCAATGAAATGGGAAGAGGAATTCCACCTTATGCAAGACACCTTTTTTCTGTGTCTTGCATAAGGCGGAATTCCTCTTCCCATAAAAATCTGGGAATTGTTAAATTATAATTACATCACATACAAAATATCTATTTCCATTTGAATTCAGTGCATTCAACACCTGTCAAAAAGCATAATAAACGAACATGACTACAACTTACAGTTTATGTTTGCGAGTCCTACTCATACTTGGCTATTTATTAACACACTAAATCTACAATGCGGAGATGTTGCTGCATCAACACTTATGATCAGTTGAAACTACAGAAGTTTGTTCTGTTCTTTTCTGAAGTACAATGTGATCATAAACCTGTATTCAGAACTGTATCATCTGATATAGTCTCTTAATTGTTCAGCATGTGAGAAACTCTATACACAAAATGGGAAGTGAGTGGAGAAATCATTCAAAATACATGCCAGCATTTTCAAATTACAGAAAATGGTAAAAGAAAAAAAGTACAGAAAGACTGTAGCAATGAGAAAAAACTTTGTTTTTTTGCTGTCAGGAAGAGAATAATTTGCAGACACAGGTTGCCAAAGTGGTTTGCTTCTGTGTGTAGTCAAATTATTCCTCTAAATATTAATTCAGACATTGCTCACCCTAGATAAAATCTGGCATGCCATTTCAGCAGATTCTACTGAACTATCAGTCTTAAAAACAGCAAATTTGAGATGTTGAGCATGCCTCCTCAGAATGTACTCGATTAACTTAGGTGACGTGGGTTGCAGGTGTGACCTGAAAAAGGATTATTATCTATTAGTAAGCAGCCACAACTCACAGTAACTTACAACAATGAAATCTGATATCAAACAGTAAAGTAGATAGTGATAGAGATTAATATGGCTCTTGATTGGCAACCGTGTGGTTTGTAGTACCCACACATGGGCTACACTGTGTACTCATCTGCTTCTGTCACCTAGGCTTTTAATGAACTGAAATACCCTCATTAATGTACTTACAGAGAACAGTCAACATCTATAGACGTAAAAAATATTTTCTTTGAACAATGTTGTTATAGTCAAGTCAACTTCAAGCTACTAATAGCAGATAAACAGTGGCAATATAGTAAAACTGAGGAGGCACCAGCTTTTTCCTAATTAAGTGCTTCCTTACTAAAGTACTCAAATGTAGATGGCATAAATGTGAATAGCATTAAGCAAGGTAATGGTACTTTATCGTTAATACCATCGCTTAAGGTAACTTGCCAGTGAATGGCTGGAAAAACAGTAAGAATTTTCATGAAGTTAATGATGGTCTAACTACATAATGTGAACTCTGAATACAAAGAAATTTTAGGGCAATGAAAGTGTTTTAAGGATGAATATTTTGGTATAAGAATAATCAGAATAGATGATGAGACTTACCAAACAAAAGCGCTGGCAGGTCGATAGACACACAAACAAACACAAACATGCACACAAAATTCAAGTTTTCGCAACAACCGTTTGTTGCGAAAACTTGAATTTTGTGTGTATGTTTGTGTTTGTTTGTGTGTCTATCGACCTGCCAGCGCTTTTGTTTGGTAAGTCTCATCATCTTTGCTTTTAGATATATTTTTCCCACATGGAATGTTCCCCTCTATTATATTAATAATCAGAACAGCTTTGATATACACTTTATTATATAAACATTTATGTCGGTTAGTAATTTAAAATTTTTCCTGCCAGTCTATGTTTGCAGTCTTATTAACTACTTTTTTTAGATGCTTAAAACTTTGTGCACACATTTCTGACACTTACCTAAAAAGTAGACTAAAATTGAATGATTTCAATCAATTGTTTTTATACTATAAATAGATAAATTAGACAATCAAAATTAATGTAAATTTTTATAATTAATAAGGGTATATTTCTCCTCTTGGTGATAGTAAGCTGGTGTCTGTAGTCTACTTTATTCCAAATGGTAGCCTGAAATATCACGAAAATTTCAGACCTCTAGCTCAAATAGTTTTTTTCTTCTTTGAATAGAATTAACATGTCAGAAAATTTGATTCTTGGGAAATTCAGTTTAAAGGTACATTTCATCTGTTATTCACCTCCGTTGTTCTTAATACCCTCCAGTTGCATAATATTCTTGGTCTGTGTGTTCTTCATCTTCTCTCTTCCTTTTCTTGGTCCTCTTTGCTATTCTGACCTCTTTAGTTGCCTCAAGAACCCATTTTTGGCCACTCTCAAGGAATCAATTTCCATCAGTGCTTGTCTCATATTGAAACCATCATTAAAGCAAATAACTGCATCTAATAACCCTAATCTCATGGTATTGAAACCAACAAACACAGGTTTAGGCAGGCATTCCCATATCACATTGTTGAAACATTCATTAACATTTTGTGTCTTTCCATGTAAGCACTGTGACAATAGTTTAGTGACACATAGGGCCCTGTATGTGGGCTTAACTGCTTCCAATACCTCAAATGGCAGAGAATGATGGTGTGCACAAGTCTCACCATTTGCTATTGCTTTTTTGTACCCACACCATGTGTCTACACCACTGTCGCAGAGACCATGCTGTGGATGGTCATCCATAGAAGCTTTATGGAAAAAGGTAGCCCATATTGCTTTCTTCATGGCCTCAATACTGTCTCAATTCCTTCTTATGGCTAAACCATAACAGAGCTGCAGTTTGTCCACCTCTTCCTTAGAGAGACGATCCCAACCACCAATTGGTTTGCCATCACTGAGCTTTTCCCCCTTCATATCTTTTATTAGCTTACATAAACATGTGACCATCCTCTTTTGGACATGACCAACACACTCTAACTCTTCTATTTTGACAGTTCTTCCATAAGACATATTTTCCATCACATTTGAAAACCCTTTGGAGTTTCCCTCTCCAAGTTATTTCACACACCATACACCATAGTTCTCTTCTGATCTTTGAAATATTCTGAGAGCTCTCTCTGATTCCATTCCACCACTGTACCCAGAAAAATTCTGAACACAAACATGATCCTGGTTATTTCCTTTGCAACCACACAGTCTATGCCAGTCACCATTCCATTTTATAGGGATGTTGTGGTGACAACACCATTCAATGATAGCTGACCACGCTTCTGCTATGTCCCATCAAAGGCTGCAGCTATATCAGTGTCATCTTCATTGCATTACACAGTTTCTTCTACTGCTTTATTCACTGAAACAGCACTCACTTGACCAAGACTTTCAAGAAGTAACTGTATGAACTTCTCAAATCTTGTAGGCGGGGGCAAACTCAAGAAAGCACAAAATGTTTGAGCTGCCTTTCTACCCTTCCCAATACACCTCATTCCATATGAAAGTTTGATATTTGAGTTATAAACTCTTGCTTTGCACAATCCAGAAGAATACCTAGTTTTAGTTACCCCCACAGAAATCACTAAACACTTGTAACTTACTAGCCATACCTTTCCTTCCTTCAAAATCTTCGACAATTTTAATACCACCTTTTCCACAAAGTGCACACACAGCAGCATTCTTTAGAAGCGAACATAAAGCACTCAATTCAGTAATTATGGAAACATTCTGTTACAGTATTTTGATCGTATTTTATAGAAACGACACTTCGGGTACTCAAATATTGGCAATTTCCAAGAATGATTGCCTATCAAAGTTGCTGGGTCTAAATGATACATATTGAACGTGCAATCGTAAATCGATCATGCAACTCCGGTGGCAGGTGTTGTGTTCAGTTACTTGTGATCATCATTTTTTTATCTGTTTTCTGTCATTCCCTTACTTGCTCTAAATTACATACCCCCGCGAATTATTTGTGAGTTGCTAGGGAAACCCAGACAATTTATGTCATTAGTGACTGGGATCTCTGATGTTCCTGACATTTCTTCAGTGGATTCTCTCACATGGAAGAATCTAATTCAATGTTTATCCAGTGTAGGAAATTGTTCGACTTTTTATCGCAAATATGGTTGAGCCGTGCGTGACTTGTGTTCCCGCCATCATGTATTTTACACCCTGTTTTTAACGTACTTCCACCTCACTACATTAATTTAAATTACTGCTGTCACTGAGTTGCTACTTTGCCTGACCGTGAGTGGTGTTAGCAGCACGTATCGATACCCCTCTCGTAGTATCTTTACTCGACTGCTATTACTTCCCTGTCGTCGTCCGTCATAAAGTAGTTCATCACGAGTTCGGGTAGCGAGTTCAGGTCTGCCGGTCGTTTGGAATACGTCTGCAGTGCGGTCCAGACCTGCCAGTCGTGGAGTGGCAATGCGGCACTAGTGCAGTCGGGTTGGAGCAGCAGTGAGGTCTGCATCAACATGGCTCGCCCGACCACTGCCGCCACGCATCACATGAGCCGGACCACGGTCTTGGTGGATTGTCGGTCAGTCATCCTGTAGGATGATGCATTTGGCTCACCAATCGTTCGTGAGTCAGCTGTATATGTGTGCATCGACTCCCAATTTGTCTTCATGCATGTTTAGCTACTGTTGTGTATTGTTCAGGTCGTCGTACAAGTCTTTGTCAGGTTGTGAGTGTAGTTGGCGTGTTTTCTTTTGACATTTTAAATGTTGTCGGCATACTGGCTTTGAGAGGTCGCTCGTCTCATCGGGCGATGTGTAACTGGTTCTCTGAGTGCTTCTGGCTGCCTTCAATTATTATTTTGTATAACTTGGATAGGTCCTTTCCTGGTGCAGGGATGTCATTTAGCCAGTGGGCGTGTTTCCTCTGCATGGTTGGGTCCAAGGCAGTATTTCCACCATCGTGTGTCTGGAAGTTAGTGGGAGATGCACCAGCAGTGCAGTCACGACGGAGCAGCTGTCGGGGATGGACTAGCATGCAGTCAGTCGGTTGCTGTGGACCAGGGAAGAAGTCTCTGCATGGTGCTGTCACTGGGTCTGTTGCCACACCCTGCACATCTCTGAGCGTTTGTGGAGCTGTCTGATCGCTACGAGCTTGGTGGTTCACTGACCCAGGAGATCAAAGTTGAGTAGTAGTTTCAACTACCCAAGCCACATCCATTTGTGTTGTGTGCTTCCAAACTCTCGTGTGTTTGAGTTCTCACGAGATTGGTGGCAAGAAAGTCGGCGTGTCGGTCGATCCATGGCTGTCCCGTCGTTGGGTTCCGACGGATCAAGTATAAAACTTCCTGGCAGATTAAAACTGTTTGCCCGACCGAGACTCGAACTCGGGACCTTTGCCTTTCGCGGGCAAGTGCTCTACCATCTGAGCTACCGAAGCACGACTCACGCCCGGTACTCACAGCTTTACTTCTGCACTTGCCCGCGAAAGGTAAAGGTCCCGAGTTCGAGTCTCAGTTGGGCACACAGTTTTAATCTGCCAGGAAGTTTCATATCAGCGCACACTCCACTGCAGAGTGAAAATCTCATTCTGGAAAAAGGATAGTTGGGCTCACTACCGGTGTTTAATTATCTGTTATCAGCTACTTTAACTTTTAGGCTTATGGTTATTTGTTTTGTTTTCTTAAAATTATGCAAAATTAATTTTTCAAAATTATTGTTCAAGCTTTAACATTGCGGCCTTCTGCCATTAAAAGATTATGATTATATTTTAAATTTTGAAGTTTAATTGTGGCCTTCAGCCATTGGTATTTCACTTCGCATATGTTGCTTTTTTAAAAATTATTTTATTGCTGTTTTAATTGCAGTAGGTACTGGGAGATGAAGAAGCTAGCACAGGATACAGTAGCATGGGCAGCTGCATCAAACCAGTCTCTGGACTGAAGACCACACACACACAGACACACACACACACACACACACACACACACACACACACACACACACACATGCATCTTAACACGCATCTTAATTGGATTTTTGTCATGTTGATTTTTAAGATTTCTTGTTGTTAAACATGCTGGCCTTCTGCCTTTAAAGGTCTACGATAATATATTCTAAAGTTTTGAAATTTAATTGTGGCCCTCAGCCATTTGTGTTGCACCTTGCGTATGTTGCTTTTTTGGGTTTTTAAATTATTTTATTGCTATCTTAACTGGATTTTTATCTTTCTGATTTGTTAAGATTTCTTGTTAGAGGCCTTCAGCCACGAAAGAGTTGCATTTGGTAAAGGTCCGGCTATGTGCCGCTTTGGTTGTAAAGGTTATTAAATTACAAAAATGACAATTAGAAGGAGAAACTGACCTCAACCTTTGGCTCTTTCCACAACCCTATTACCTGTTCTGCCCAACAGGTTTAGCGGGCATATCAGGTGTACTACTGGATGAGGAAAGAAGGGACTGTGTAGATTGTGGTGGTGCAAAGTGTGTAAAACTTCGTAAGAACAGTTTCTATGCTGAAATACCATTACAATTTCATTGCGGACAGTGCGGAACGAATGAGTATCAAGAAGAATACATTGTTTGACTCTTCCAAATTATCCATCCAGACCACCATAATGGACTTTCACATGATGACAACACCGATGACGGGTAAGGTAGGTCATCTCCTTTGCAATTAAAAGTATTTTTGTAACGCTTTTGATTTGTCGTTGCTGTAGTGACCAATGTAAACATACTCATAACGCCCGCCACCAGAGTCGCATGATCAATTTACGATCGCACGTTTGATATGTATCGTTTGGACCCAGCGACTTCGATAGGCAATCATTCTTGGAAACTACCCAAATATTTTAGCTTTGTCTTGAGGCACTTGGTGAAGTCAACATAACATCCAATTGGTTTGTGGATGTAATTACAGTCTCTACTTTCCAACGAAGTAAACCGATTACCATAAAACTTAAGTTTTCCCATTCCAGAACACTTTTTTGGAGGCATAACTACTTCCGAGAATGACACAGCACCAACAAGTCAACAACATACAGAAATTTGAACACAAACAACTCTCAAAACCATAGATATACAAAGGAAAACACTGGAGCATCAGAAAGCGTGTGTGCTAACACGGCTGCCAACTCAAAAAATGATTACGCAGTGTATCTTTTCAAAGTGGCAAAATAATAATGACGCCATTTGACATCCGACAGTAGCAGAAACATGGTTGTTGCCGCATACTGACATATATTTAAATTTGTTTTTTAAGATGTTCCTGATGTCCGAATCGATTCATTTAACTACCATTTTGTTCACAAAACTTTAAATATTGATTTAAGACAGAAAAAATTCGAATTTTTGAAGCAGATTCAGTAGCAAGTGACTTTTAAGTTGGAATACAATATTTAGGGGATGTCATCTCTAACACAGATGGTTCCAGAAAGCACAATATTCAGGAACGTCTGCTTTAGACTCTTGCTTTGTTCATTCTGTTTCAGCTGGTAATCTCCTTCCTATCTGCAGTCATGATTTCACATAAGGCTCAGTATTAAATTTACTCAGAGATGGGCTCATGCAGCTTAGAAATAGAAGAATACTAGCTGATTCGCTAAGCAAGGAATTTCTTCTGTTGACCACTGTGCTAGAAGGTTTTTCACATTCAGAAGCTGAAACGGGTATAGACTCAACAGCTTGAAGAAGCAGATTTACCTCTCTGGGTAGTTTGCATGTGTCACAACTGCCCCCACTGAGAGAATTTCTGCTCTCATAAACCAACACCTTCATCCTATTATGTGGAACCCACCATCATATATAAAAGATTCCAACCATTTCCTCCACAGGTCCTTTTCCATACAGTGCCCTGCTCGTCACTATTGGTGCCCATCCATTTACACTAACTTCCTAATGTCCATGGTCTTACCGCTATTGAACATTACCTTTCCCAATGCCCGATGGGTTCCAGACTGACAAACTCCTTCCTAATCACCATGACCAATTATATCCTCACCCACAATTACTTCTCCTCTGAAGCCATTATGTACAAACAGATCTGAGGTATGGCTATTGGGACCCGCATGGTACCATCCTATGCCAACCTATTTATGGGCCATCTACAGGAATCCTTTCTAAACACCCAGAATCTTAACACCCCCCCCCCCCCCCTACCTTGTTCAGATTCACTGATGACATCTTTGCAATTTGGATCACCCTATCCACATTCCTCCAGAACCTCGACAACTTCTCCCCCATTTGCTTCACCTTGTCCTACTAGACCCAACAAACCACCTTCCTAGATGTTGACTTCCACCTCAAAGATGGCTACATCAGTACCATATCAAACTCATTAACCACCAGCAATACCTCCACTTTGACAGCTGCTACCTGTTCCATACCAAGAAGTTCCTTCCATTGAGCCTAGCCACCCATGGTCATTGCATCTGCAGTGATGAACAGTCCCTCTCAAAATATACATAGGGTCTCACTGAAGCCTTCACAAACCATAATTATCCTCCCAATCTCATACAAGAACAAATCTCCCATGCCTTATCTTTCCAGTCTCCCACAACCTCACGAAGTCCCACCGTCTGGCCACAGAGGAGCATTCCCCTAGTAACTCAGTGCCACCCAGGACTGGAGCAACTGAATTACATTCTCCGCCATGGTTTCGACTACCTCTCATTGTGCCCTGAAATGAGAAATGTCCTGCCCACTATCCTTCCCACCCTTCCCACAGTGGTATTCTGCCATCCACCGAACCTACACAATATACTCATTTGTCCCTATACAACCCCTGCTCCCAACCTCTTACTTCATGTCTCATACCCCTACATGCAAGACCTGTCCCATACCTCCTACCACCACCACCACCACCACCACCACCACCACCACCACGTACTCCAGACCAGTCACAAACATCACCTATCTGATCTGAGGCAGGGCTAAATGTGAATCCGGTCATGTGATCTACAAGCTAAGCTGCAACTACAGCGCTGCACTCTATGAGAGCATGACAACCAACAAGCTGTCTGTCCACATGAGTGGCAACTGACAAACTGTGGTCAAGAAACAAGTGGACCACCCTGTTGCTGAGCATGCTGACAAACGTGACATCCTTGATTTCAATGACTGCTTCACAGCCTCTGCCATACGGATCCTTCCCACCACCACCACCACCACCACCTTTCCTGAATTGCGCAGGTGGGAACTTTCCCTGCAATATATACGAACTTCCTGTAACCCTCCTGGCATCAATGTTCACTAGTCATTGCCCTCTCCCATCCAGCCCTTCTCTGTTCCCATTCCCGCAATACACAGGCCTCATTCCTCCACTGCACCCAGTCTTTTTACTTCTCTCCTTTTCCGCTATCCCCCCTCTCCCCTGCCCTCCGACTAACCTCTTGACTGCACATAGCTGCCCTACCTTCTTTCCACCTCACCTCTGTGTGCTCCCCAACAGCACATCGCTGTCTGCCACCCCCACCCTACTATCCCTCCCCTCCCTCTACCCGTCCCAGCCTCCTCAGCAGCAACCAGTCGCCACTACCATATGCACCGGTGCCACTGCTCGCAGTGTTGCCTCAGTTGCTTGAGACTGGCCACGTGTGTGCGAGTTGCGTGTAAGTATTTCTGTGTTTGTCATCTAATTTTGACAAAGGTGTGGCTGAAAGCTATATTTGCGACAGTGTTTTTATTGTGCCTATCTGCAACTCAGCATCTCCACTATATGGTGAGTAGCAACATTCCTTTTCACAATATGGTTACACTCCATCCTGGATTTTCCATTGTTTGATTCTCTTTAACTCATTCCACATCTGAATGTTTCATATCCATGAAAAAATGAATGGAATAGGTATATAAATGAAGTCAACCATTAGTCAGTAACTGTCAGAATGTACCACAAGAGCCGCCTACAACCTACAGAAAAGCTAATTTACTCATTTGTTCCATTATCTCTATTCATAATTACAGTAGGGGATTTTAGAACAGAAGATTGTCACATAAATGAACAGATGGTTTTTCCAGATTTTTCAGTGTATAGGCTTCCTATAGCTTTTCATTTTCTGTAAATGTGAGTGATACATATGGAACAAGAAATAATTGTGCATTAAAAGGATATTTTTTTTTAAATTTCATACATTCACTTTTTTGTGATTTTCAGATGTTAATAATAAACATATTACTTACAGTGATAATGCCATATTGGTCAGATCAAGTAATACCAAATCGAAGTCTAAATCTGATATACAGTCTTCATTGATCACATATGTTGATCATTTCATAATATTGTATCTTTATCACAGACACATTTGCTTACAATTATGGAACATATGTTGTTCTTGGAGGATGAAACAACTTTTCTATAAGAATCAATGTGTACTCCACAAACATCAGCTGTGTGATACCCATTTAACTGATTTGCAAGATTTGGAAGGTGTAAATAGTACAGCCCAGAAAGATTTCTTGTTTCTTGATAACACAGATATATTTATCATTGTTCTTTACTGCCATGCTGTAAACAAACTACAAATGATTGGAGTGAAGACATGTGCTTGCTAAGTTGTATACAAGAAGGCTGCATCTTTAAATCTTTAATGGGAAATCTAGGGCAAAAGCTGCCAGCTGAATGAAAACAAGCAAAACCTGTTATAACCCTGTACGTAATACCTGAACATGTACCACAGCATCAGCTCGCTTGGCGTGCTTCACCTTTAATATTCTGCCAACAGCATCCAAGTGGGCCAGACACCAGACGCCACCTGCGGCAGGCCGTGTGGCCTGTACACCTGGAATGGCATCTGCCGCCCCATCTACCGGCGCCCTCCTCTTTATAAGTGCAGTGCAGCAGACACTCGCCCTCATATTGTGTTCATAATTAGTGTCAGCAACTGCTTATATCATACCTGGATTGTTTCTATGTTTGTGTCTCTGTTCTCAACTGTTGTTTGCTTGTGGAAGAAGAATAAATTTTGGTTCATTGTGGCTGTGCTGTTGTTTGTGTTGTACAATATGATACAAAAACAACGTAATGTGAGCAAACAATCAAAAACACCCAAAGATGTGAGTACACCATCGCCAACCAATCTATGGAATCGGTTACAACTGTCCAATATCTAGGACAGTTTATTTTTTGGGGGATGGGAAGCAGTGATTGTGGGGGAGGGTGGATGAGGGCGCTTTACTTAGAAGAAGAGTAAGACAGGTGCAAACCTGAAATTTATTCAATAAATCCTAAAGTAATACAATTAACCACTGAAGGCAGGTGCTTATGATATTTTCTTTTTAGCAAGTTTCAGGTGTTGTATATCAATCTGGAGTCCTCTCTATTTTCTGTTGGCACAAGAAATTCAGATGGGTCATCACAAAACTGACAAATAAATGCTCAAGAAAGTGTATTGCGAGTTATAAGACTTTCCTAGGTGAGTTGAGAAATACACACCTTATTTCATGAACTTTGTCGTAATATAATAATAATGCAGTTTATAAAGAGGCAAATTGACAGTCATGCTTCTTATGCATCCATTAGTCATGTAAGAGGAAATAAGGGAGGAGATGGTGAAATGTATTCGACAAACACTATGCCACACATTGTATGGTGGCCTGCAGAGTACTGGTGTAGCAGTAAATGTTTACTTATATCAAACGCAAAAAACTGTTTACTTACCGTGATGGATTGCTGAGAACAAACTCAATGCTCTGCCACAGCTCTGGACACTGTGCCACTCTGTACCAGTGTGAACATACTGCCGCCACATGGCCAAGATCTTGGACTGGTAGCAGCCGAAACACCTGGAGGAGTATATCGCAGGGGGCATTTTCCCACGATCTTTGTGCAACCTGTGATACAAAGCTCATCACTAAATTTCAACAGATTGATGAGAAATCCTTTATTATTAAATCCTTTTTTTTAAGTTATCATGATATCTAGGATCTGGTCAGATTCAATGCATTTTCACTTGGAATGTCACGGCTTAAATAATGCACATAGGTACTGTTCTGTACCTCCCTTGATTTTCATTTCTCATACCAAGGTCTTTTTTGTCACACCAAGGTCTTTTTTGTAACAAAGAATAATAAAATGATTTTATATTATTAGAGCTACCTCCCATATATAAGATGTGTCTGCTTGTGTCTGTATATGTGCAGATGGATACGTGTGTGTGTGTGCGCGCGAGTGTATACCTGACCCTTTTTCCCCTTAAGGTAAGTCTTTCCGCTGCTGGGATTGGAATGAATCCTTAATCTCTCCCTTGAAACCCACGTCCTTTTGTCTTTCCCTCACCTTCCCTCTTTCCTGATGAAGCAACCGTGGGTTGAGAAAGCTTGAAATCTGTGCGTGTGTTTGTGTGTTTTTTATTGTGTCTGTCTACCAGCGCTTTATCGTTTGGTGTATATGTGTGTGTGTGTGTGTGTGTGTGTGTGTGTGTGTGTGTCTGTCTCTATAGCAATGAAAAATTTTAAAACATAATTGATCCAGGCTTTTCAGCCTAAGTGAGGACAGAAGTTTAAAGCTGTTCACATTTACAGTTTTCTTTTCTTTTTTGTTTCTTTTTTTTTTATTTTTTGTAAGTGTCATGCATGCACATGAACTAAAATATAAAGTATCGTGGTCGCTGTAACAATTCTACACTCTTATTTTAATTAGAAGTACTGCTGAAAGCACATATCTTACAATTTTGAAATATAGTCAGTTCCTAATACATTAGTTTATTATAAGCAGCACTCATTATAGTCCATACTGCTAGGATAGAAATAAAATAACATCTATCAGATACTGAAGTGTCAGTTTACCTCCTTTAATTGCGTAATATGTTTCAGTCTACAATGTGAGAGAGTTTTAGTCTTCTTTTGTGGTTCGCTTCCAGTCGTATCAGCATTGGCAGATGACTCAGTCTTACATCGTTTTGGTTTGCTACACAATGAGGATGAATCTGGAATAAAGGAAGATCACATATAACAAACACATTCATTATGAATATTAAGAATGATTGATTCAAACACTTTGCACCTCAGAGGGCACTGGTAGGAGAAGAAAGACAAAGAGAAAGAGAGAGAGAGAACTCTTGTGTGAGAAAGCATATATTCATCCACACGTGCATGTGAATCCTACAATCTTATACAAAACATGTCATTATAGTGTTGGAGTGTTTTTAAAATGAAGCGTAATTATGCTGTTACATCAGTAACAGTCTTCTTTTGGCAATTTATAAGGTCTGCTGAGGAATTTCTAGTTGTTGTTGTTGTTGTTGTTGTTGTCATCTCCATTCTGAAGACTGATTTGATACAGCTTTCAAATCCATGTTATCTATCTTGTGTGAGACTCTTCATCCCCGAATAACTACAGCAACCTACATCTTTCTGAATATGCCAACGTACTCATCTCTTGGTCTTCCCCCATGATTCTTATCACCTACAGTTCCCTACAATACGAAACTTGTGATCCCTTGACATCTAAGAATGTGTCCTATCAACTGATCCCTTGTTTTGGAATCTGTTGACCTTTTGGTCAAGTTGTGCCAAAAATTCCATCACCCCAATTCTAATTCAGTACTTCCTCATTAGTTATGTGATCAACCTATGTAATCTTCAGCATTCTTCTTTAGTACCACATTTCAAGAGCTTCTAATGCCCTTTTATCTAAACTGTTTAGCATCCATGTTTCATTTCCATACATGGCTACACCCCAGACAAACATCTTCATAAAAGACTTCCTAGTACTTAAATCTATATTCAATGTTAACAAATTTTTCTTCTTCAGAATCTTGAAATTGTTAGTCCACATTTTATATCCTCTCTACTTTGGCCATCAGTTATTTTGCTGCCCAAATAGCCAAACTCATCTACTTCTTCAATTGTCTTGTTTCCTAATGTAATTCCCTTAGTATCACAGGATTTAATTCAACTATATTCCGTTACCCTTGTTCTGGTTTTATTGATGTTCATCTTATATCCTTCTTTCAAGACTGTCCATTCTGTTCAGCTCCTCTTCCAAGTCCTCTGCTATCTCTGCCAGAATTACAATGTCATTGGCAGACCTCAAAGTTGTTATTTCTTTTCCCTGGACTTTAATTCTCACTCCAAACTTTTCTTTGGTTTCCATAACTGCTTGTTCAACATACATATTGAATAACATAGGGGATAGGCTACAACTCTGTCTCACTCCATTGTCAGTTACTGCTTCCCTTTCATGCCAATCAACTCTTATAACTGTCATCTGGTTTCTGTACCAGTTGTAAATACATTGATTGATTGATTGATTGATTGAGAGAGTATGGGACCAAATGGTGAGGTCATCAGTCCTGCAATTCCAAAGGGGTTACATAAGAAAGAGAGTCTGCTAAAATGAATGGATTCAGTCAGAGGAGTCAAATTATAAAAGAATGAACATTAAACACACACAGTATAAACATAAAAGGTGAGACCAAATCTAAAAACTGGAAAAAGGGGGGGGGGGGGGCAGGGGGGGCGGTCATGGGGTCACATACTGTGAAGACTGCAAAAGGAGTCCCAATCACAACCAACCTGCCCCAGCTCTAAGACTAAAGGAGAACCATTTTCACATAGGAAACTGAGGACCAGGTCAACCATCTGTGGATCATGCGCTAATGTTAAATTTAGGAAGCAGGAAGACTATACTTAACACGAAGGGTCGAAAGAAGGGGACATGCCACCAATATGTGAGATATCATCAGTGGTCCCATAACCACATTGTGGAGGCAGGTCGTTATGTAGTAGTAAACAATGGGTGAGCTGGGTATGGCCAATGTGTAAACGACATAAAACAGTGGACACCTTCTGAGAGGGATGGAAAGAAGTGCCCCAAACTGCAGTAGACTCCTTAATTGGGTGGAGATTATTACTATGAGTGGTAGTGCTCCAGATAGCATTGCACTGTTGGTCAAAGAGAGATTTGACATAGATCCGCATATCCGCAGCTGGAATCATGAAAGGAAAATGGGGTTAAGTATCTGCTTCTCTAGCCAAATTGTCAGCCAATTCATTCCCTGGGATTCCCACATAACTTGGGACCCAGAGAAAGATGACTGAACAGGCGGCACGCTCAAGGGCCGAGAGAAGGTCATGGATGGCAGAGACCGGGGATGATGAGAGTAGCATCGATTGATAGCCTGAAGGCTGCTCATGGAGTCGGAACAAATGGACATATGTCCCCAGAGAGGAAACACAGCACTCCCAGCATTCCTTTTTATTCTGCTTAATAACGTAACGAGCCTTAGCACAAAGACACTTAAAAGTGAGGAGATTGGTCTGGGAGGGGTGTCGCTTAAATCACTGCAGTGCCCGTCGGCGGTCCTCAACAGCAACTGCGACGTCCTCGGTCCACCACGGTACCGGCCAATGAAGAGCGGGCCCAGTGGATAGGGGGACAGCAGTGAAAGCAGCATGAAGAAGAGCAGCAGAGATGCCTTGCACGACTACATCAATGGAATTAGAGAGGGAGGTGTCAAAGCGGACAGCAGACATGTATAAAGGCCAATATGGGGGCCTGTCTGACTGCTAGGAGCAGGGGAACGATAGTGTCACTGGGAAGTTGTCACTGTCACAAAAGTCATCATGGGATGACCAATGTAGGGAAGCCATGAGGGCAGGGGAAGAGATCATGAGATCGATAGCAGAGAAGGTGCCATGAGCGGCACTGAAGTGGGTAGGGGAACCATAATTGAGGAGACACAAATTGAAGTCCATGATAAGTTGGTCGATTAGGATACCCCGACCTGTTGATGTGACACTCGCCCACAGTGAATGGTGGGCACTGAAATCCCCAAGGAGGAGAAACGGGGGTGGGAGTTGTTCAATTAAGGTAGATAGTGCAACATAAGCAAGTGGCCTACCTGGAGGGAGGTAGACACTGCAAATGTTTATTGCCAGAGTCGTTTGCACTCTAACTGCTATCACTTCCCAGGTGGTAGATAGGGGGGGGGGTCAACTCACCAAGAACATCGGAGTGAACCAAAACGCAGACCCCACCAGATGCTACCCCCGGGCCAGCACAGTTCCGACAGAATGCCCAATAACCACGTAAAGTGGGAGAGTGGCCATTATGGAAATGCGTTTCTTGGAGAACAAGACAGAACGCAGAATTTGAGGAGACAAGACGTTGCATTTCCAGTAGGTGACGATAGTAGCCATTGCAGTTCCACTGGATGATCATGTGGCACGAGTCCAAGGTAGGTATGAAGGAGCCGAGGAGGATGTCAGGTCACTTTGTCAGTAGTTGTCACTGACAAGGACAGGGTGACATTCATAAATAAAATGTCAGATTCAGGTTGCGAGAGGGGAGTTGGCACCTCCGGGGGCACCAGGCCACCTTGTCTTGGGATTTATGTTTCTTCTTCTTCTCTTTCTGAGGTGGAGGATGACAGGACACAGGGGGAGTAGAGGCATCTGCAAGATAGGGAACCAAAAGAGAGTGGGCGATCTTGGGGCCCACAGATGGTGCGCCTCGTGGCTTAGTGGTGGTAACAGTCTTCTGGCCTGAGAGACGCGGGGGAGAGGGTTCCTGGGAGGGAGCCCGATCACCGGCAGATGCCAAAGACAGGGGGCACTTCTTCAGCCGGGATGGGGGAGGAAGGGGGGGCGACTCCCTGATGGGAGGTTGTGGGAACGGCATGGGAGGAGGAGGGGAGAGTGGGGCTGAGCTGGGGTAAGGATGAGGGGGGGGGGGGGGGAGGAGGAGGAGGAGGAAGTAACAGAGGCAACAGTTGAAGGTAGTGACACCAGATGGAGTATCTCATACTTTTAGCGAGCTTCAGTGTAAGACAGGCGATCCAGGGACTTATATTCTTTAATCTTCTTTTCCCCTTTGTAAACCGGGCAATCCAGTGAGTGAGGAGAGTGGCAGTCAGCACAATTAACACACACACGCGGCGGGACACAAGGGCTTCCCTCATGGACGGGGTGGCCACAGTCACCACACAATGGGATCGCCGTACAGCGGGAAGACATATGCCCGCACCGAAAGTACCGCATAGATGGAGGGATTTACGGCTTCACGTCACATCTGTTGCACATAACCTTGACCTTCTCTGGGAGGGTATCCCCCTCAAAAACCAGGATGAAGGTGCCAGTATCAGTGTGGTTGTCTTTGCGACTCTTCTGCACACATCGGACCAAATGAACGCCACGCCGCTCCAGATTAGCCCAGAGTTACTCATCAGTAGGGCGAGGTCCCCATGAAAAATAACTCCCTGGATCATATTCAGAGAATGGTGAGGAGTGATAGACACTGGGACATTACCAAGACAATCACAGGCATGAAGAGCTGCGGATTGGGTGGCAGAAGAAGCTTTGATCAACTGGGAGCCTGACCGCATCTTACTAATAGACTCCACTTCACCAAACCTGTCTTCGATATTTTCCACGAAAAACCATGGCTTTTTGGTGGTGATTGTGTCCCCATATGTCCTAGTACAGACGAGGTAACAGGGAAAAGGTGTCAGCCCAAGATGGCGATCCTGGCCCTCCTCCCATGGTGTAGACAGAGAGAGGAAGGCTGCCGGGTCATACAAGACAGCATTTAAGGATTCTTCACCATTCGAAGGGACGGCCATGTGAGATTTTTGCAGCTTGATACGCTTCATGTGCCAAGCATCTGCCTTGATACCACCCACTCTGAACAGAGCTCTCCCCATGGGCACCACCCAGTCACAGCGAGAGCCGTCTGGCACGGCAGCCGTTACCGGGAGTTCTGATGCTCCAAGAAGACAAGCAACCACTCCTTGGCATACACAGTGAGAGAACAGCTCAGGTATCAGTAGTGTGATCCCTGTGTTGTCAGGGGGCTCAGCCATACGGGTACATAACAGTCCCACCACACGGACTGGCTACACGTACTGGTGACCTACCAGGTTGGAAGGGAGAGGGGAGAGGAATCCACACCGTAGATGCTAGGGAGGGAGTTCTTCCCCATATGGCTCACACTAAAAACAGGAAATTTTGAAGTGGAGGTCAAACCTCAAGTGGGGAACGAAACACCAAAAGGGTGAAAGAACAGAGAAAAGGAACAAAATTGCAACCAATACAGGAAACCAGGGGAATAGCCACGTCGACATAAAGCAGAACACAGAGAGGGAAAGCAGGTGGCAACGGGGAAGGAGCATGGACAGGGAGGGAGGGTGGAGGGAAAAGGAAAAGCATTTAGTGAATGAAAAATGAGCTGCAATAGCTCGGGGCCCCACATGCGCCTCGCACGAACTCACAGAAGAACCGTCAGCCGCCTGGGGGGAAGTTGTAAATAGCATTTCATTCCCAATATGTTATACCTGCTACCTTCAGAATTTCAAAGAGAATATACCAATCAACATTGTCAAAAGCTTTCTCCAAGTCCACAAATGCTATAAATGTATGTTTGCCTTTCCTTAAACTATCTTCTAAGGTAAGTTGTAGGCTCAGTATTGCCTTGTGTGTTCCTTCATTTCTCCAGATTCCAAACTGATCTTCCCAGAAGTCTGCTTCTAACAGTTTTTCCATTCTTCTGGAATTTGTTACAGTACTGGAACATAACTAATTGGTTTTTAGGAGATTTAGCTGTATTCTCAATGTTTGAAGCCAGGGTTCTTGTTTTCCTATAAACAGGTAATTCAGCTTGTCAGTGGCTCGGGTGAAGCACTGCCCAGCTTCATCGCCAACATATGCTGCCAACCTCTGATTTCTTATAATGCAACCCTCATCACAATTCACAGTGTGAGGAATATCTAACAAGTACAGGAGTGTTGATATGAAGGAGTCACACAGTTTATAACTTCAGTGGCATTACCAGCCGAGTATTTCCCTACAATTTGAGATATCTAATTCAGAATTTTTTATTCTTATTTTCTGTGCATATGAAAATACATTTCCATCATCAAGTGAAAAAACTGTGTGAAAATATAGCTCTTTTGTACAGATTATGTGTGAGTTGGAAACACTGCTTAGTGATTATGATGTCAAAAGAAGGGGGGAAGGTTAAACTTGGTACCAGCACGTAATAATCTTCTCGAGTAACACCAAAGAACACTCTCGAGCTTAGTAAACCAATGTGAAGTGCGTGGCAGAGGGTACATTGCATTGTATCATTTATTAGGGTTTCTTCCCATTCCATTCAAATACAGAGTGCAGGAAGAAATAATTGTTCGAATGCCTCTGTGCATGCAGCAATTATTCTAATCTTATCTTCACAATCCCTTTGTGTGTGATATGTAGGGGATCATAGTATATTCCTGGAGTCATCTTTTATAGCTGGCTCTTGAAAAGTTATTTACAGACGTTCTTCAGAGAGTTTATATCTATCTTCAGAAGTCTGCCAGTCCAGATCCTTCAGCATCTCTGTGACAGTCTCCCACAGATCACACAAACCTGTGACCATTCATGCAGTCCTTCTCTGTAAATGTTCAAAATCCCTTGTTAGTCTTATTTGGTATGGGTCCCACACACTTGAGCAATATTCTATAACCAGTCACGTGAGTGATTTATAAGCAATCTTCTTTGTAGACTGATTGCACTTCCCCAGGATTCTACCAATAAATCAAAGTCTACCATCTGGTTTACACCAACTTAACTTAGTGTCACCAATAGTCTCACATTCTCAACCCGTGTGACCAGGGCCGGTTTAAGGCCCCTGCAACACAAGTGACCGCTCAGGGTGCTTTGCTGAGAGCGGCATCAGAGGTGCCACAGTGTATATAATTCGTATGCAGGGTGAGAAATTATTAGTAGCTACAACTGAAACAGGTGAAAGTATACGATAATACTCGTAGAAGCAAAAGTGTTCCAGTGGATGCGGAGAAGCCAATGATCCATCTGTGAGATAATTGAGAATGTGTGATTAATTGCTGCTACAGTCTTCTGTAATTAAATATGGCCCTAGTTAGTGCAAAGGTATTTGAAATGCAAAGCTTTCAATGTCTTCATCTAACTGGACTGAAATTTCACCCTAGGTCGACCTCGAGAATACTGCTTCGGGAAATTACAGGTAACAAATTACTACACATTTGTACCTGTTACAGGAAGTGCTCCACGTGTCTTCATCACATTTGGAGGCAAAACTGCAATCATCTATGTAGTGAGTTTCCCCCACATCATCTCACAAATCTCGACAAGACTGTACAATTTGGTGTTCCAGTTCCTCTATCATGTCAGTGGAAGCTCAGTACACTTCACTTTCGAGACAACCACAGACAGAAAAATCCAAAGGATTGAGGTTAGCTCATCTTGGAGGCCAAGATACAGTACGTGCTCACATCCATTTCACGTCCATCATATCAGATGCCCTGTTATATCCCATACTGTATGTATCACATTCACCAACATTAAGTAAGTTAAGGTCGGTTACAGTTGAAATTTGAGCCCAATTATGTGGGGACTTGACTGAAAATTTTCATTTCAAATACATGTGCACTAAGTACAACTATGTTTCATACATAAGTCAGTGGCAGTATGTAACTCCACATTCCCAGCTATCTTGTAGATGGCTCTTTGGACCCATGTTTACTGGAACATTCTTCCTTCTATCCATGAATATGTTCACAGTGTCAATGTTTGCTATGAAATGTATTCCACACTATATATAATAACAATTTTTTTCGCTAGAAGCTTTTAAAGATCTCGGGAATTATTTTAAAAGGAAAAAAATGGTTTCTTCTTTTATTGTTTAGCACTGGAAAAAGATTATTTCTGTTGCAGAGAAATGTCTGAGTAATTATTTTCAAAGCACAACAACCCACTTCCACAAGCACTAAATTCGAATTAATTTTTAAGGATCTTATCAAGAGCACAATGAAAGGAAACTTATGTCTGAGGGAAAGTACCAAATGACAAGTTTCTCATGGTGAAGAACATTCTCAACCTGGCCCTGTATCTGACACCATATATATGTTTGGGATATAGTCCACAGCACTTGCACACAATTTGGTAATCACCACTCCTCCCCTACTGATTAAGAATTCTTGCAATGGTAGGATTTGAACAAACCATTTTCAGATTGAATGAAAAAACCACAGCTAGGCATCCAATTACACAACAGCAGAAAAAGCTGCTAGGTTTCTTTGTTTTAAGTTCTTCATTTTCATCCATACCATGAATTTGTCACATTTACTTCTAATTTCTTAATATTTTAATGAGTGCTATGCCCACTCTCCGAGACAAACCTCGTCACGTGGGCAATTGGGAGTAGCTGAACTGACAGAAACTGAATGACACTGACTGGAGCTGACTGTTTTCTGATGACTGCAAACTGCAGCTAGCAAACTACAAAGGGTTTACTATCTCTACATCTATGAAAGCACAACTGATTATGGGGATTAACAACAGTATAAATAATATATGTGATAGTTTTTTAAATAATCTCATTTACCAATATGTTACACACATTAATAAACACAGTCAGCAGTAATTAGAACAAAATGAGTAGAATCAATGTTAATTTGATTTCGATAGACTCAATTGCTTTCTTCAGCCACCCTCTTGAGAGTCTAAGAAACATGAACAGTATGATGATAATTATCGAAGAAAGAATTATAGACTACATGTTGCAACAATGAAACCAACTATTTACCCATTTGGTAATTTATCGAAAAGTTTGTCACAGTGTGACACTACAGACTAAGCAAGAGAGAAAGATCCTTTGTATACATACCTCTCATGTTTGCTTCCTACTACTTGTAGTAATCACTTTATCTGTTTACAACAATAAATGAGACTCCTGAGTATTGAAGAAGACCCATAATTCTAAAATGCTGGTTCCAGCAGCTGCAAGATGCCAGTGCGAGCTTCAGCACTTAGTGTATGTTGAAGCAGCACATTTCCTACAACAATACCACAGTACTAGAAGCAAAAATAATTGCGAATTGACTACACATTCATATCTAAGGTCTAGATGGAGATTTATATTCCAGTGTATAAGTCTATAGTAGGTTGCATGTAGACATCAGGTAGGAAACTGATATCCTGATATTCTAAGTCAAAGTGAAACTGTGTTATTAGAAAGTCCTTCTATAATTTATGAGAATATTGGGGGTCAGGTACATGAATTTCACATCATGCTGATTTGCATTAAATAGGCTTTGAATCTGCCAGTGCATATATAGCTGACAGTGTCTGTATACAGCTACATAATTGCTTTGCTTTAAATATTAGATAAAACCAACACCCGACACCCGAGTAGGGTAATAGGATGAGTAGCATTTTTTCCTCCATTTTTTCACACACACACACACACACACACACACACACAGTAATCTACAATTAACTATGTCTGCCAGTTCAGTTAGCTCTGTCGGTATATAAGGAAATTTTTTCTGCATGGGCTTTGATTATTTAAAAAGTAGCCAACACTGCTGTGAGCCTTAATGATCAAAATTATAACCAGATAGAAGTAAAGAATATAAGCTGAATTTAGCTGTTGGGGATGAACCCATACAACTGGAAAATAACATCAATTACTGGTAAAAGAATGGGTTCACAGAATTACACACGGATACTTCTCATGTCTAGTTATTACAGGATCCTAAAGAAAATTTTGAGCTCGAAAAATAATTATTATTTTTCTTGTGAAAAACAGATCTGTCTCAAAACTAGTGAGTTTCACATGATATCTTAAAAACAGTAGATCCAGATAAAGATGTAGATTGCATACTCCTAGATCTCAAACTTTGACACAACCACATTTTTTACTGGAAACCAAGATATGATCTTACAGTGCACATTGTCACTTAATGACAAGGTTTGCCTGCACAAGATGTGACCTGGAGATCTGGCATACACCATGACATCATTTGGACATTCGACCACTGGTGTGTGTAACACAGGACACTGAATGTCTACTTCATTGTGGTCGGCCGTGGTCAACTAGAGCAGTTGATGATTGCTGCTTACTAATTACTATGGCTCATAAGTATCCCAAGACCCCAAGGAGAATGCAACACAACTGCACATTGCCTTTTCATTTATAGTGTACATTTCTTATTGTGCCAACGTCAATATCATCAGAACAATATTTTGAAAAATTACAAAGTATAATAATAGTTGGTGTCTTCATATCCTTACTTAATCAATAACTTACAAATTATAGAATTTTAAGTTAAACCAGTCACTTGTTGGGAACAGTAAACAATTGGCTAAGAAAGTGAACTTGGTTGTTGCTTCTCAGGTTTCAATTTTGACACACATTTTCCTGTACAACCTGAAATCTCCAATACGCTTTGCCAAGGACAGGGGCATCGACTTACAGACAGCACGCTGCCTTCTCAGCTGTGCCTAAGTGATCAGCGTCATGCTCGTTGAAACTTGGTACAATAGTATGCTGTTGTTCTTTTAGCTTAGAAGACAGTGTCAGAAAGAAAGTTTCCATCCTTGTTGGACTTTGATATTCCATTACTGTTGGCTCTCAGTACTTCTTCAGCGAAGTACAGCGTAAGAATTGTTAGCTGCTTATTCCTTTTGTCTGAAGCTTGGTTTTCGATATTGGTTGTAAACCTGAAGTGAGAAACGCGTTCCGTTTTAACCTAAAGTTGTCAGATCTTCGAGTCTCCGTGGCTACAGAAACTTAATTCACCGTTTTCAACGTATAGCTCTTCAGACTTTAAGACTGTGTTCACTGAAACGTACCTTGCGATTCTGTAAGTCTAAATGGCTCCGTTATTTATGAACCACCATTTATTTTGTTATTGAAGAACCATCCTTTCCTTTGCTTCGTTGTGTAGAAGAATTCCATGGAAATTATTGATATAGTCTTGTTTGTTCCCTATACCTGGGTTGTTTAACATGTGCCTGCCAGCAGCAGACACTTCACGTTTTGTACATTAACCATACTGTACTAGACTAGTTATGCACCGAAAATCAGAACGGTACAGTTTTCTGACGATATAACAGTGTGTGTCGAAAGTGAAAACTTATTATGTCGAGTGCTTAATGAAATGGACACACATGCTAACTGATCACTGTAACACACTGAGGGGACAGACGTCACGGGGCACCTCTTAATATCGTGTCGAACCACCTCCTGCCCGGCCGAGAGCAGCAGCTCGACGTGGCGTGGCGTGCGCTGGAAGTCCCCTGCAGATATATCAAGCCACGCTGCCTCAGTAGCCGTCCGTAATTGCGAAAAAGTTCCCGGTGCAGGATTTTGCTGCCGAACTGACCTCTCGATTATGTCCCATACATGTTGGATGGGATTCATGTCGGGAGATCTAGCTGGCCGAATCATTTGTTCGAAATCTTCAGAATGTTCTTGAAATCAGTAGTTGCCCAGTGGCATAACTTCGTTGTTTGGGAACGTGAAGTCTATGAATGGGTGCAAAATGGTCCCCGAGTATCGGAACATTATCACTGCCAGTGAACGGTCGGTTCAGTTGGTCCAGAGGACCCGGTTCATCCCAGGCACACGCAGACTACACCACTATGGAGCCACCACCAGCTCGCACAGTGCCTTGTTGACAGCTTGGTGCTGTGGCTTCTTGGGATCTGCGCCACACTCGAAACCCACCAACAACTCTTACCACTGAAGTTGGGACTCATCCGACCAGACTACGGTTTTCCAGTCGTCTAGGGCCCAACGGATCTGGTCGCGAGCCCAGGAGAGGCGTTCCACCCGATGTCGTGCTGTTAGCAAAAACACTCGGGTCCGTCGTCCGCTGTCATAGCCCTTTAACGCCAAATTTCGACGCTCCGTCCTAACGGATAGGTTCGTCGTACGTCCCACATTGAGTTCTGCTGTTATTTCACGCAGTTCTGCTTGTCTGTTAGCACTGACGACTCTATGAAAACGCTGCTGCTTTCGGTCGTTAAGTGAAGGCCGTCGTATTCCCGGCACACTCCTGACACTGTGGATATCGGAATACTGAATTCCGTAACGATTTCCGAAATGGAATGTCCCATGCATCCAGCGGCAGCGTTCATAGCGTGTTAATGCCCGTGGTACGGCCATTATCACGTTGGAAGCCTCACCACACGAATCATCTGGGCACAAGGGACAGTTCCGCCAATACATTGCCCTTATACTTTGTGTTGGCGATACTACCGCCATCTGTATGAGCGTTTATCGCTATTTCATGACTTTTGTCGCCTCAGTGTATGCACATGAACAACAAGAAAACTAACGTAAAGGAATGCGCAGTAGGTGGAAATGAAGCACAGCTATACGTTTGGACAATAGACTCTCGAAAAGGTGAACGAATTCTCCCATCTTGGAAGTACATCAGGCAAAGAAAGAATAGCATAGTAATATAAAAGACAATGTTAGTTCCTACCTCAGTTAGTTCGAATATAACGCAATTATGTATGAGCAAGTGTCACCCACACCAGTTGTTGTTGTTGTTGTTGTTGTTGTTGTCTTCACTTTGCAGAGTGGTTTGATACAGCTCTGTGCGTTACTCTGTCCTGCGCAAGCCTCTTCATCTCCGAGAAACTACTGCAAGTTACATCCGTCTGAATCTACTAACTGTTTTCATCTGTTTGCCTCCATCTACATTTTCTATCCCTCACACTTTCTTCTATTGCCAAACTCATCATTCGCCGATGCCTCGGAATACGTCCAATCGATGAATCCATTCTTCTAATCAGGTTATGCTATAAATACCTTTTTTTTAAATTCTACTCAGTACCTCCTCGTTACTTATTCGATCTATTCTTCAAATCTTCAGCATTCGTCTGTAGAACCATATTTCAGAAGCATCTCTTCTCTTTCTGAAGTGCCGATCGACCACGGTTCACTTCCATACAAGACTACACCCCAGACAATTACTTTCAGAAAAGACTACCAAAACTTACATTTGTATATGATAATGACAAATTTATCTTTTTCGGAAATTCTTTTCTTCTTATTGCTGATGTACATTTTATATCCTGTCTACATCGGTTATCTTCAGTCACTTTGCTCCTCAAATGACAAAACTCTTCAACTACTTTAAATTCATTGCCTAACCTAACTCCCTCGGCATCGCCTGATTTAGCTTCATTTCAGTCCCTTACCTTTCTTTTGTTATTCTTAATGTTCATTTTATAATCTGTTTTAAAGACCCGATGCATTCCCTTCAACTGATCTTCCAAGTCACTAACAGAGTCTGACATAATTACAGTACCTTGACAAACCACAAAGTTTTTCTTTTTTCCTCCTGGACTCTGATCTCCTTTCCAATTTTCCGAATTGTTACCGACCAGTAGGAATATTCACGCAGCTCTCGATAAGATATCTGTACGATGCAACTGCTGACAACTAACACTTTATGCAGAGGAATGTAACTGCGCATTTCAAAAAATACGCTCTGGCCGAGTCCACAGTTCGAATCAGTGATACGAAAAGAACCGTGTAAATAAGAACGTGTGGCCATATGAAACAGTGCAATTGGTTAAGAGAAACGTTGAATTGCATTGAACCAAAGGAACAAGTTGGAATTAGCAGTGGAAACAGTAACAACGGACCATTCGGAAAAAGGAAGGAAGATTGGGTTTAACGTGCCGTGGACATCGAGGTGATTAGAGACTGACCACAAGCTCAACGATGAGGGAGGAAGCCTCCCGTGCCCTTTCACAGGAACCATCCCGGCATTTGCCTGGAGCTATTTAGGGAAATCACAGAAATCTTTAAATCTGGATGGCCAGATGTGGGTTTGAACCGTTGTCCTCCCTAATACGAGTCCAGTGTGCTAACCACTGCGCCACCTCGTTCGGTGCAGCATGCGGAAGCTGTTAATGAAAATATGCAAAGGAACAGGGAGAATCAGTTAGACTCTAGTCTCGGATTTCTCGTGCCTGACAGTATAGCGTACGGCAGCTTGCGAGACAGGGCCGTGCACCACAGCCGCATCGAAAATCCCCCCTCCCTGCGACGGATTAACGACCGAGGCTGGTGCACTGGCCACACAGAATGTGGGTTTTAGGTGGTTCCTCAGGCTCGTTAACTCAAATGCTGGTCTGGTCCCCAATTTCCGCTTCAGAGGATACAATACACAAACAGTTGAAGTACAACACTCAGAACTAAGTTTACACGATTCAAAGACAGATGGCGCGCACAACTTCCCTTACGCCTGTGGCATCAGGAAAGGCATCCGCCCAGAAAAATACACTGACTGTAATAAAGAGAGTTGCACGCAGAATGACAAGAAAGATTGTTATCATTACATAAGAAATGATTACACTTCCCACTTTGAAAGACCAAGGTTTATGTTGCTATGCGGCCGCAAAACGTACGCGTTAGTACCGCGTCGGGCCGTCACGGCTGCGTGCAGGTCCCGTGATGCTCTGTGCCGTGCGACCATCATGATGCTGTAAACAGAACTTAGATTCATCCGAAAAAAATGACGTTTTGCCATTCGTGCACCCAGGTTCACCATCGCAGGCGACCCTGTCTGTGATGCAGCGTCAAGGGTAACCGCAGCCACGGTCTCCGAGCTGATAGTCGGTGCTGCTGCAAACGTCGTCGAACTGTTCGTGCAGATGGTTGTTGTCTTGCAAACGTCCGCATCTGTTGACTCAGGGATCGAGACGTGACTGCACGATCCGTTTGCAGCCATGCGGATAGGATGCCTGTCATCTCGACTGCTAGTGATACGAGGCCGTTGGAATCCAACCCGGCGTTCGGTATTACCCTCCTGAACCCACCGATTCCATATTCTGCTAACAGTCATTTGATCTGGACCAACGCAAGCAGCAATGTAGCGATACGATAAAGCGCAATCGCGATGGGCTACAATCCGACCTTTTTGAAAGTCGGAAACGTGATGGTAAGCATTTCTCCTCCTTACACGAGGCATCACAACAACGTTTCACCAGGCAACGCCGGTCAACTGCTGTTTGTGTATGAGAAATCGGTTGGAAACTTTCCTCATGTCAGCACGTTGTAGGTGTCGCCACCGGCGCCAACCACCTGTGAATGCTCTGAAAAGCAAATCATTTGCGTATCACAGCATCTTCTTCCTTTCGGTAAAATTTCGCGTCTGTAGCACGTCATCTTCCTGGTGTAGCAATTTTAATGGCCAGTAGTGTATTTTCGTCCATACATCGATACTTTCTTCGATATACCTTTTTTCAGTACCGGTTATCGGATTCCAGATATTTTCAGAAATATCGAGAGCCATACTCGAGACGGACGCGGTGGCCCAGCTGCCGTGGCCGGCGCTGGCGCTGGCGACCCCCGGAGGGTGAGGCGCGGTGCCGCGGCGACCCCGCCAACGGTGCTACCAGCACTTACAGGGAGGGGCTGACAGGCCGCTGAACGGCCCCTGCCGCTGCCACTGTGCGCGGAGGACGATCCGTAGGTCCTCCCTCTTTGCGGACGTACGAGCTCTGCACGTCGTGCGTGGCTGCCTTCCTGTACCCATTTTCGCCGACAGCAGTGGTGGTGTCCGTACGAGTGGTCGGCACGACCAGCCGGGCTGCCGAGGCCGCTCCACCTCCCCCAGCCGCCAGTCTGCCTGGGAGTGGTGCGCGTCGACGTGTCGCTCTAGCGTCCTACTCCGCCGTCGTGCTTGCCGGCACGGCTGTCGGGGCTCTCTCGTGCGGACCGATGCGCACGACGCGACGCCCCCTTCACAGAAGGCAAGGTCTAGACTGGAGTCATCGACATACCACCTGGACGCTCGAACAGTGGCTCAATCTTGTTTTCAAAGATAAGTCTCCTGTTAGTCTTGAGAACGATTCTCGATGGATTTGCGTCTTTCGGGAACGTGGAACACGATTTCGGTACCAAAACATTATGGAAAGACACCGAGATCGCCGGCCGGTGTGACCGAGCGGTTCTAGGCGCTTCAGCCTGGAACCGCGCGACCGCTACGGTCGCAGGCTCGAATCCTCGCTTGAGCATCGATGTGTGTGATGTCCTTAGGTCAGTTAGGTTTAAGTAGTTCTAAGTTCTAGGGGACTGATGACCGCAGATGTTAAGTCCCATAGTGCTCAGAGCCATTTGAACCATTTGACACCGAGATCGAGGAGGGTCACTAATGGTGCGGGCAGGGATTATGTTTACCACACCTTACATTCTCGAAAAGGTGCGGGTGAAGCGGCAGGTTGAACTGCTGTCAGGTATCGTGACGAGATCTTGGGACCTCGTTTGCGATTGTTGCGGGATGCTGTGCGCTCAGACGTCGTCGTGGCGGACGATAATGCCCCCCCCCCCCCCTCACGAAGCACGGATGTTCATGTTTTCTTGGAAACGGAAGATATTTCATACGTGGCCTGGGCTGCTCGCTCTGCCGATCTGAATTGCAAAGAGCATGTCTGGGGAGACAGGTGGCATCCACCAACCACTCTCCGAGATTTGTCAGCTGCTCTGCAGGAACAAGGGGCGTCGTTGCCTCAGCGTGAGCCTAGTAACATCAGTCACAGCATAACCCGTCGTTCTCAGGCCTGTGTGGTTGCCAGAGGTGGTCACACCTCATACTGAGCACATTAACCAATTGTCAGAATGTGTGTGAAAATCCACTAAGTTGGAAAAAAACGAAGAACATTTGTGTCTACCGTTAAGCACGTTGCAGTTGATTACGTTCTGTATTCTTTACATTGTTTCTACTTTACTATCACCCTTTTATACTGTTTTCTGGCAAAATAAACGCAACTTTCCAAAATTTCCGCTTGTTGCTTTAATTTTGGTCACCAGTGTAGAGAGAAATCATGATCACAGACGATGTTCAAATAAAAATCCCGGTTCATTTTCACAGAGACATAAATCAAAGACACAAACGAGTGGGTCAAAAGTTATAGTACGAAAAACAACCCCCCAAAAACACAACAGAATACTTTCTGGCCCGACCGTTGGCCGCCATGCACAGTCGGTTGAACGACCTAGTTTCTTGTTAAGACTTCTGTCCGTGAAGATTCACTTCTTCGAAATAGAACGGTTCCTGTTGCGAACGTTTCCACTGCAAATTCGTTTGCGTTTCCGTGCACAACATACCGCTGCACCATACCTTGGAGGCTCCTGTGTAAGAAGCAATGATCCACCTTCTACAAGCGTATACGAACTGAAGCGCTCAACTGCTCACGAAACGCACATTTTGCACAATACAGTTCCGACACTAATCTTCAGCACTGGTCCCTTACTTAGCTCGCATTTATCGCCAATCTCTCGCCCATCGCAGTCTCAAACGACTGAAAATAAAGTGCATGTGACTCCTTAAGAGACCGGACCCGAGACCAATATCCTAAACATAGGTTTGCTGCAGAATTATTGAGTATATTCTTTGTTCGAATATAATAAATTTCCTTGAGACAGAGAAGCACCTGTCAACAAATCCGCCCGGACCTAGAAAGTATCACTCGTGTGAAACTCAGGTTGCCCTTCTCCCACTACATATGCAGCGAACCATGGATGAAGGGCGACATGCATATTCTACACTCAAGAGCCAAAGAAACTGGTACACCTGCCTAATATCATGTAGGGCCTCCGCGACCACCCAGAAGTGATGCAACACGGTGTGGCATGGACTCGACTAATGTCTGAAGTAGTGTTGGAGGGATCTGCACCATGAATCTTGCAGGGCTGTCCATACACCCGTAAGAGTACGAGGGGGTGGACAGCCCAGAGATGATCAAGAATGTTCATGTCTGGGGAGTTTCGTAGGCATCGGAAGCGTTTAAACTCAGAAGAGTGTTCCTGGACCCACTCTGTATCAATTCTGGACGTGTGGGGTGCCGCATTGTCCTACCAGAATTGCCCAAGTCCGTCGGAATGCACAGTGGACATGAATGGATTGCAGGTGATCAGACAGGATGCTTACGTACGTGTCACCTGTCAGAATCATATCTAGACGTGTCAGGGATCTCATATCACTCCAACGGCACAGGACCCACACTATTACAGAGCCTTCATCAGCTTTAACAGTCACCCACTGACATGCACGGTCCATGGATTCATGAAATTGTCTCTATATCCGTTCACGTCCATCCTCTTGACACAATTTCAAACGAGACTCATGTTTCCAGTCATCAACACTCCAATGTCAGTGTCGACGGGTCCAGGCGAGGCGTAAAGCTTTGTGACGTGCAGTCGTCAAGGGTACACAAGTGGGTCTTCGGCTCCAGAAATCCGTGTCGAAATGCTTCGTTGAATGGTTCGCGTGCTGACATACGCTGATGAGCCAGCATTAAAATCTGCAGCAGTTTGCGGAAGGGTTGCACTTCTGTCGCGTTGAATGATTCTCTTCAGTAGTCCCGTTCTTGCGCGATTTGTTTCTGGCTGCAGCGCTGTCGGAGATTTGATGTTTTACCGGATTCCTGATATTCTCGGTACACTCGTGAACTACCTCTGAGATGCTGTGACCCATCGCTTGTGCGCCGACTACAACACCACGTGCAAACTCGCTTAAATCTTGATAATCTGCCACTGTAGCAGCAGTAACCGATTTAACAACTGCACCAGATACTTGCTGTCTTATATAGGCGTTGCCGACTACATCACCGTATTCTGCCTGTTTACGTATCTCTGTGTATATGCATGCCCTATCCCAGTTTCTTTGGCGTGTAAATGTGTATTACTAGACTTTCGAATAGCATTTCACACAGTGACCCCCTGTAGACTGCTAAGGAAGGTCTGAGCATTGGGAATAGGGTGCACACAGAGTGTTACAGTGCTACCCACCCAGTACGAAATGAGAAAGACTAACAGTTAATGCTCAACTCCGCATCCGTTACACCTAAAGTTCCACAGTTTTAGAAACGACTGGAGGAACAGGGCAATGCGTTTGCCTCCGCCCGCATCCGGAAGGTCTGCATTTCCAGTCACGCTACCCATCAGCGCTGGTAGGAGCATTGTTGGCGAGCATGGCTTTGGTGTGGGAGGAATTCCGCCGTCACAAACCTTGGACAACTCCAGAGGCCTCAAAATAGAATGAATGGTTCGAATGGCTCTGAGCACTATGGGACTTAACTTCTAAGGTCATCAGTCCCTTACAACTTAGAACTACCTAAACCTAACTAACCTAAGGACATCACACACATCCATGCCCGAGGCAGGATTCGATACTGCGACCGTAGCGGTCGCGCGGTTCCAGACTGTAGCACCTAGAACAGCTCGGGCACCCCGGCCGGCCTCAAAATAAAGCCCTGAAACTTGGCTTGCGCCTTCTAAAGGGCTGCCCTACAGGACACGCCCACGAGGTCACCAGTCTGCTGCTACAGACCCTTCCGCCAGTCTGCGCGCCCCTTCCGTTCCAAAGCACAGCAGTCGGCAAACCGGCTCATCCAGCACCTGGGCCGGCAGCTGCCTCTGAGGCCAGACCTGCTGAGGGAGTAACTTGCCTCTGTGGCAACCAGAGGACGACAACGAGTTTCTCACCACCCTGGGGACGCTCCATCAAGTCAGGACCAAATTTACCTACCCCCAAACGACTTTTAGAAACAGCACGAGTTCGCCCATCCAACTGCATCACGAGCCGAGGTGGGCCGTGCTAGCTCAGATGCTGAGTGATCGCTGTGAGGGCCACGCAGATGCTGCGTACTCGAGTGAGAATTATGGACACCTGACAGTTTGAAAGGACCCTTGGCGTGGGTCTTCACTTGGCCCACTGGTCAAAAAGTGCAATAACCAGATTTTTCGGACCACTCGGATATGACAGTGGCTCGATGTCGGACTGCGTGGGAATGTGAGGGCAGGCAGACTCGTCGTCAAGTCGCAGCGGGCCACGACAGGCCACCGCGAGGGAAGATTGCCGTATCGCGCACTCGGCACGTCGTAACCCCTTCACATCTGCGCCTGTCATCGGAGGAGGAGTAAAGGACTCCCTGCGACGTTCCATGTCATCCCAAACCGTTGCTCGAAGACTAGCAGCAGCTGGGAAAGAGAACTACCGTCCAATGCGTAGGCTGACTTCAACACCGCAGCGCAGACAATTGCACTCAGGGTAGTGCCGTGACTGGCGAGCAAGGACTGCTGACAGATGGCGTCGCATTGTTTTCCGCGTCGAACTGCGGCTCTGCACTACCACAGACAGTCGTCGTCGGCGAGTACAGCGGCGACCTGGAGAAAGTTTTTCAATGTTTTGGAGAGCAGTAGCGGTGTTTCCCGTGGCGTCATGCTAAGGGCAGCCTTTTGGAACGATTTCGTGTCACTGCTGGTACTGATTGACGGGGAACTCTCACGGCACAATAGTACTTCAAGAAAATCTTGCATTCCCATGTGGCACTTCCGCGGTGCCATTTTTTAACACGAGAATGCTCTCCACCTACGGTGCGTCGCTACGAACTGTCTGCGTGATGCTGAGCTACTCCTGTTGCCGGTGGAATCCCCAGATCTGTCCTCGATAGAACGTGTGGGACCAGCTCGGGCGTCAGTTCCATCCCAACACCTGTTAACAGTTGTGGGCCAGCTTGCCTCAGGAAAGAATAAAATAACGATACAACACAATTCCCAGCTAAATCAGTGCATTAGTAAAGGGCAGAGAGGGTGTAACGTTATCTGATAAGTGGTATCATGCTGCCAATACTGGTAAATGGGATTATACTGCTGGGAAGTTCAACGCAAACTTGACTATCACTGAAATGACATCGCATACCCTCTGAACCTCATTACGGTTCCACCTCCCCTTCTGGATGCCACCCTTTTTTGTCAGGCGGAGCCTCGTGGCCCTTTGTTCGAGGTCTCTGAGACATTATCTTCCAACTCGATAACACAAGACCTTATTCTGCCCGCAGAGTCTCGACCGACATCGATACACATGATGTTGGAATGTTGCCCTGACTAACACGTGCTACAGAGCAGAGGCAGAGTACTAGCAGAGTATATTATTAAATATGTAGGTGCTTTTGAGGTATACAGGATGTGGAATTTAGTCTCAGAGGCGCCTTTCCTGCCGGCAACAGTGTTTCCAGATACCTGCTTCATTTCATGCAGCTCCAAAATTATGAAAGAGTTCACAAACTGTAGGGACTGACGAGTGGTGCCAAAGCCACACGTCTTCTGTTTGAGAGCTCTGTACCACGTCTTAGTCAGGGCAACATTCCATCATCACCTGTACCGATGTCGGTCGAGACACTGCGGGCAGAATACGGTCTTGTGTTATCGAGTTGGAAGATAATACCTCAGTGACCTCGAACAAAGCGCAGAGCCACGAGGCTTAAGGAATCGGAAATGTAGCGACTGATGTCCAAATCATCAGGTATGCGAACCGGAGGTGACACTGTTACGTACTTAGTAGTGGCACCCCAAGCCATCGTGTCACAAGCTGGGCCCGTACAATGCCCCCCCCCCCCCCCCCCCCCCCCAGTGGTGTGACAAAATTCCTTCTCATCGGAGTCTCAGCACACGAATGTACTGTACCCATCCTGATGCTGTAAGCAGAACGTGGACTCGTCTAAAAATAAAACGTAACACCAGTTATGTCCAGTGTCGCCGTTGGCAGCTGCAATGTCGGTGCCTCTCTCCGTGCTGCTCAAGGTGATTCGCAACAACGGTCGCCGTTCTGACAGCCCGTGGTGCTCGAGACTTCGTCCCACTGTCTTGCTACACACAAATGTATTTCCTGACTCGAGGTAACTATCGTGGCTGAGGAAGATGTGTGTGTTCTCTCAGGCATTATTCGTGTAGGTTGACTGAGCTCCTGCTCCACGTCGAATATGGCCCTCCTGACTCGGCATTTGTACAGCAATAGTCGGATCTCAGACCAAAACAATGCAGCGATAAACCGGTGTCCCATCAGCCTACGATCCTGCCGCTATCGAATCCTGCGACGCATGCTGGAAAACCTTCCTCCTTCTTCGACAGAATGACACAAAAAATGGGAACTTTCGAAACACCTAAAAAAACAGAACAAGTCCAATAAAAATGTTTACTAGCAGGAACTGAACCATTACAGCTCGCGTTTTATGTTTGAAATTTACGTCCTGGGGGTGGCATCGTTCTGTATATATACATTCTTCCAACCTGCTTTCGAGGTTCCGCATTTAGTACTGCAAAATTTCCGCTGTGACATTACGAATTTGGTCTTGAATTATTTGTTTCAGCTGGTCCAGGGTTCTCGGTTGAGTCGTGTAGACCCGACACACAAGGTAGCTCCCAGAGGGAAAAAAAAAAACAAAAAATCACAAACGGACAAACGCGATGATTGTGGCGGGCACGGAATGTCGTCAACGAGATGATACGGTTAACAGACGCGTCTTGCACAGTTACCACTGACTGCCTTGCAGTGTGCGATGGCGCACCATCCTGCCGAAACGTGGTTTCGTGAAGTTGTCCAATATTATTCGTTCAAAGTCTAACAAAAGATTGCAACATCTCAGCATACTGATATGAAGTTACGAGCATTACGATCCGCTCTTCACTCACGGAAAAGTAAGTAAGATCTGCTGCCCCCTTGTGACCAAACTGCACACCCTAATGTCACCTGGCCGGCGTGTAGAGGGCGTTCATGAACTTCATTACGGTTGCTGACTTACGCTTATTCACGTAACCCGTGATGAATGAAAATTGACCTGATATGCTTTCTACAGCTTGTCCAGAAAACCACTGTCCTCGCTTGAGTTTTGTCGTAATCTGCTGACAGGATTCTAATCGCTACTGGTATAATCTTTCTCGTTCAATTGTTGCACGATCTGCAGCTTGCCCGGATGAAACGTCAAATCAGAACGGAGAATCCGGCGAGCACACTCTCGTGACACACTGGCCGCAGTTGCTTCTTTACAAACTGAACGCTGTGGGCTCCGCAAGACTGAAACGCGCACAGCTTTGATATTCTGTGGGCCACGGGCACTTCTCGGTCATCCCGTCGGTTTCTTTTTAGAGCGGATCCAGTCTGTACAAACTTTTTAGTCGAAGTCATTACCGCGCGTTTCGAGGGAACTTTAATATTATACCCCACTTTGAAAGAACGTAGAAACTTCCTCTTTCCATTTTCCAAACTGTCGTTACTGTAAAACATTTATACTGCAAAAGCACGGTGTTGTGATTACTACGTGAAAGCTGACGATCGCTTGGCAACAAACCGGGGAGCAGAATGCGGTTGACGTACGGCTGTGCTGGAAGGTACCGCAGACGACAACCGGACAAGTCCTGCGGTGGAATGAAATGGCACCCCACACTACGAGTTCTGGTTGTCGGTCCGTGCTCGGGTTGGCATCCACCGGCGCCCGGATTCTCGTTGACCGGAGTGCGGTTGCCTCGAGTTGTGGGTCCTGCTTCGAACTGAGCCCCTGTTACGCGTGTGGAGGCGCCCCAGACAGCAGTGCGGTCGACACACAGCACGACCAGCGCCTTGCTCACTTTCTCAATTTCTGTAGGTCTTTCTCTCGAATAAATTACCCCGTTTTTTTCTGAAATTCTGATCTACATCTACATCCATACTCCGCAAGCCACCTGACGGTGTGTGGCGGAGGGTACCCTGAGTGCCTCTATCGGCTCTCCCTCCTATTCCAGTCTCGTATTGTTCGTGGAAAGAAGGATTGTCGGTATGCCTCTGTGTGGGCTCTAATCTATCTGATTTTATCCTCATGGTCTCTTCGCGAGATATACGTAGGAGGGAGCAATATACTGCTTGACTCCTCGGTGAAGGTATGTTCTCGAAACTTCACGAAAAGCCTGTACCGAGCTACTGAGCGGCTCTCCTGCAGAGTCTACCAACTGGAGTTTATCAATCATCTCCGTAACGCTTTCGCGATTACTAAATGATCCTGTAACGAAGCGCGCTGCTCTCCATTGGATGTTCTCTTTTATCAACCCTATCTGGTACGGATCCCACACTGCTGAGCAGTATTCAAGCAGTGGGCGAACAAGCGTACTGTAACCTACTTCCTTCGTTTTCGGATTGCATTTCCTTAGGTTTCTTCCAATGAATCTCAGTCTGGCGTCTGCTTTACCGACGATCAACTTTATATGATCATTCCATTTTAAATCGCTCCTAATGCGTACTCCCAAATAATTTATGGAATTAACTGCTTCCAGTTGCTGACCTGCTATACTGTAGCTAAATGATAAACGATCTTTCTTTCTATGTATTCGCAGCACATTACACATGTCTACATTGAGATTCAATTGCCATTCCCTGCACCATGCCTCAATTCGCTGCAGATCCTCCTGCATTTCAGTACAATTTTCCATTGTTACAACCTCTCGATATACCACAGCATGATCCGCAAAAAGCCTCAGTGAACTTCCGATGTCATCCACAAGGTCATTTATGTATAATGTGAATAGCAACGGTCCTAGGACACTCCCCTGCGGCACACCTGAAATCACTCTTACTTCGGAAGACTTCTCTCCATTGAGAATGACATGGTGTGTTCTGTTATCTAGGAACTCTTCAATGCAATCACACAATTGGTCTGATAGTCCATGTGCTCTTACATTGTTCATTAAACGACTGTGGGGAACTGTATCGAACGCCTTGCGGAAGTCAGAAACACGGCATATACCTGGGAACCCGTGTCTACGGCCCTCAGAGTCTCGTGGACGAATAGCGCGAGCTTGTTTTCACACGATCGTCTTTTTCGAAACCCATGCTGATTCCTACAGGGTAGATTTCTAGTCTCCAGAAAAGTCATTATACTCGAACACAATACGTGCTCCAAAATTCTACAACTGATCGACGTTAGAGATATAGGTCTATAGTTCTGCACATCTGTTCGACGTCCCTTCTTGAAGACGGGAATGACCTGTGCCCTTTTCCAATCCTTTGGAACGCTACGCTCTTCTAGAGACCTACGGTACACCGCTGCAAGAAAGGGGGCAAGTTCCTTCGCCTACTCTGTGTAAAACCGAACTGGTATCCCATCTGGTCCAGCGGCCTTTCCTCTTTTGAGCGAGTTTAATTGTTTCTCTATCCCTCTGTCGTCTATTTCGATATCTACCATTTTGTCATCTGTGCGACAATCAAGAGAAGGCTACAGCACAGTGGAATTGCAGGGAGATTATTCTGGAAGGGGTCCGTCTGTTTAGGCGTGCGGTATGTCCGACTTCCTGGCTATGGACAACAATGCCTGCCCACACAGGACCGCTCAGATGTCGGACGCGCTCGGAAGTGTAGATACTGAACGTACGGAATGGCGTGCGTACACCCCGGCCCTAAGCCCTACAGAGCAGTTGTGATCAACCTCGTCCCTGCCATCCACTAGAGAGCACTCAAGCTTTCGCTATAGGCGGTGGGGATTTTAAAATGATTTTCAGTAGGAAAATCGTAACACGGTCCCTGACTTCAGCCGTCGCACGGACGCCAAAATGGAAAATATTGAAATAAACGATATCGGAATTGAAAAACAACTGCTATCACTTAGTAGCGGAAAAGCATCCGGACCAGACGAGATACCCTTAAGATTCTACAGTGATTATGCTAAAGAACTTGCCCCCTTTCTATCAGCAATTTATCGTAGATCGCTGGAAGAACGTAAAGTACCTAGCGACTGGAAGAAAGCGCAGGTCGTTCCCATTTTCAAGAAGGGTCATAAATCAGATGCGAATAATTATAGGCCTATTTCGCTTACGTCAATCTGTTGTAGAATAATGGAACATGTTTTGTGTTCTCGTATTATGACGTTCTTAGATAATACAAATCTCCTTCATCATAACCAACATGGATTCCGCAAACAGAGATCATGTGAAACTCAGCTCGCCCTATTTGCCCAAGAAATTCACAGTGCCGTAGACACTGGCGAGCAGATTGATGCCGTATTCCTGGACTTCAGGAAGGCATTTGATACGGTTCCGCACTTACGTTTAGTGAAAAAAATACGAGCTTACGGAATATCGGACCAGGTTTGTGATTGGATTCAGGATTTCCTAGAAGAAAGAACACAACATGTCATTCTTAACGGTTCAAAATCTGCAGATGTAGAGGTAATTTCGGGAGTACCGCAGGGAAGCGTGATAGGACCTTTATTGTTTACAATATACATAAATGACTTAGTTGACAACATCGGTAGCTCCGTGAGGCTATTTGCAGATGACACGGTTGTCTACAAGAAAGTAGCAACATCAGAAGACTCGTACGTACTCCAGGAGGACCTGCAGAGGATTAATGCATGGTGCGACAGCTGGCAGCTTTCCCTAAACGTAGATAAATGTAATATAATGCGCATACATAGGGGCAGAAATCCATTCCAGTACGATTATGCCATAGGTGGTAAATCATTGGAAGCGGTAACGACCGTAAAATACTTAGGAGTTACTATCCGGAGCGATCTGAAGTGGAATGATCACATAAAACAAATAGTGAGAAAAGCAGGCGCCAGGTTGAGATTCATAGGAAGAATTCTAAGAAAATGTGACTCATCGACGAAAGAAGTAGCTTACAAAACGCTTGTTCGTCCGATTCTTGAGTATTGCTCATCAGTATGGGACCCTTACCAGGTTGGATTAATAGAAGAGATAGACATGATCCAGCGAAAAGCAGCGCGATTCGTCATGGGGACATTTAGTCAGCGCGAGAGCGTTACGGAGATGCTGAACAAGCTCCAGTGGCGGACACTTCAAGAAAGGCGTTACGCAATACGGAGAGGTTTATTATCGAAATTACGAGAGAGCACATTCCGGGAAGAGATGGGCAACATATTACTACCGCCCACATATATCTCGCGTAATGATCACAACGAAAAGATCCGAGAAATTAGAGCAAATACGGAGACTTACAAGCAGTCGTTCTTCCCACGCACAATTCGTGAATGGAACAGGGAAGGGGGGATCAGATAGTGGTACAATAAGTACCCTCCGCCACACACCGTAAGGTGGCTCGCGGAGTATAGATGTAGATGTAGATGTAGGAATTCATAAACTTTTGACATTAACTATTTGCTATGTAATTATTATTAAGCTTTAATTTACTGTAACTCTGCTTTATAAATTTTATAAAGTAAAATTACTTCCCTACTACATAAATCACTAATAGTGTGGAACCAGTGGGCGGTTAGAAAATTTTACTACTAATAGAGGTACGGAAGTGGGCGGTATGTAAGGAAGTTTGACTACTTCTTGCTATAGAGCATGCCTGTGGTGCTCTTGACAGGTGTGTTTCTCAACAAACACCACTTCCACGAACCGTACAAGAACTGGAAACTGCCTCGAGATAGGACTGGGACAATATCTCGAAGAATTTGTCAACAATTTGGTAGCCAGTATGAATAACAGATGCAAAATGTGCATTCCTTACTGAGGGCGCTGTATCGACCTTTATGTTGGGACTCTGACCTGTGTCAAACGTGAACGTTATTTATGTCTGTTATTCCGCTTTCCCACGTGGTGAAATCTGTAGCATTTCGTTGTAAACATACCACTCAACCTCTGTTAACTGTGTGCTTCGTTTCATGTCGTCCATCATTGCCTGCGTGTCCAACAATGTCTCTCTTCCGCAGCAATTGCCAAACAGTGTACAACACGGCCGGACTAACAATAAATTTTCTCCAAAACAAAATATGTCTATAGAAACTAAACATGATATCACAGATGAAAAAGCTATAGCGATGTGTCAAAAGTATATGTATATGCTCAAATCAGGGTGCAGTAAACAAGTAATAAGACAGAGCACAACACATGCTAAACAAGGAATCACTGAACTGATTTCCATTCCTTGATCGGATAAAATTAAGTAAAAACAAAAAAGGTCATATGACTCAATAATACAAGGCATTTGTTGATTTGAAGTAGAATCCTGAGAAATTACAAAGCAACACAATAGATCTGAAGCCGTGCAAATGGGTGTTTTGGGGAGAAGATATCGAATTTCAAGGCTCGAGAAGACATAACTCCCACCTACAGCGTTTACAATGGTATCTTACGGGATTCAGGGATGAATGATCGACAAAAAAGTCATTATCTTGGCTACTTCCATATAAGAGAAAATAAAGACCGTGAACAGAATGGAAAAATCAGGTGGAGGAGGATATGCAACAAAGGAATTTATACAACGATCGGGAATCCTGCATACGACGTTGCGAGAAACAGTGCGAAGAGCTGTAAGCAACCCGCGAAATAACACAGGCGCACAGACAACTATTTTTCTCTCGTTCAGTTTATTAACGGAACAAGGCAGAAAATCGCTGATGCCCGAATGAAGCGCCTGCCCCCGACCACCGTACGGAGACTTGCGCAGTACACTGGGTGAACCCCAGTTCCAACGACAACATTTACGTGGTTATTCTGCGATGTGTTCCGAGTACTTGTGTACATGGGACCCATGGTTTCCGATGGGTCGCTGAAGAGCAACAATGTAATTATTCTTTTTTCTGTAAAAATACCTTTACAGCGGTGAATGCCTTAATACGCAACCGCCTAAGCGTACAACAGGAAACACAGGGCAAAGCAACAACCAGAGACACTGATGTGGTCGTCGCCGTTGCGGGAATAGCTCGCCATACCATTCAGTGAACCCGTACAAGAGGTGGCCACCCGTACGTACTGCTGTGTAGCTGTTGTAACGTACAACGGACAGTGTCGGGAAAAAAGGCTGAGGCGGAACCGACCACTACTGGATGCAAGCCAGAGGGCGTGGGTCTGCCGTCTACAGCAAGGGTCGTGAGTGGGCGTAGCCAGTTTGTTTCCAGACGAGACGGTCAACGCAAAAGATACAGCGGTAAACAGGGTAAAGAAATTAAACGACATGCAACTACTGTATGATCAAACGCCTTATACCGCGCCTCTTTCACTCAAATACTCCGAAAATATCTCTGACAACTCCAAAACTTTGTCGACGCAATTCGGGTCCGTCCCGAAGTTGAAGATCTTAATACAATTATTCGTGTGGCGACAGACCTGATTGTAGCTTAACAGGTTATGTTACAAACCGAACTGTTGAAAGCTTTTCGTGTAATATCGTATTATTCTATGTCTACATCTATACTACACAAGTATCTTCCAGTGTGTGGCGGAGGGAACTTTGTGTATCACTTTCACTTCTCAACCCCCACCCCCACCCCCTACCCCCACTTTCCTGTTCCGACTAGTCTGCGGGAGAAACGGTTTCTAGTAACCTTTGGCGTGAGTTTGAATTTCTCTAATTTTACGTTCGTGGTCTTCTCGTGAAATGTAGAAAGCAAGAAGCAATACGTTGATCGTCCCTTCCAGGAACATACGCTCTCGGAATGCAGAAGTTTCTCTTGTAGCCTCTTCGACTGGTGTTGGCTGTCTCCGTGACTCTTTCGCACTTACCAAACGAACCTATAACGAAACGCACTACTCTTCTTTCGGTTTTCTCCATTTTTGCAGTCAGTCCTATAAGGTATGGATCCCAGATTGACGAGAAAAACACTGACGGAAAAAATATTCGAATACCGGAAAATAATTAATGTACTGTAATGAAGTTTCGAGCTACATTTTTCTGCCAAACATACACTATGTGATCAAAAGTATCCGGACACTTGGCTGAAATTGACTTACAACTTCGTGGCGCACTCCATCGGTAATGCTGAAATTCAGTATATGATGTTGGCCCACCCTTAGCTTCCACTCTCGCAGGCATACGTTCAATAAGGTGCTGGACCGTTTCTTTGGCAGTCCATTCTTCACGGAGTGCTGCACTGAGGGGAGGTATCGATATCGGTCGGTGAGGCCTGGCACGAAGTCGTCGTTCCAAAAAATCCCAAAGGTGCTCTGCAGGATTCAGGTCAGGACTCTGTGCAGGCCAGTCCATTACAGTGACGTTATTGTCGTGTAACCACTCTGCCAGGCCGTGCGTTATGACCAGATCCTCGATCGTGTTGAAAGATGCAATCGCCATCCCCGAATTGCTCTTCAACAGTGGGAGGCAAGAAGGTGCTTAAAATATCAGTTTAGGCCTGTGCTGTGATAGTGCCACGAAAACAAACAGGAGTGCAAGCCCCCTCCATGAAAAGCACGACAACACCGTAACACCACCGCCTCCGAATTTTACTGTTGGCACTACAGACCCTGGCAGATGACGTTCACCGGGCATTTGCCATACCCACACCCTGCCATCGGATCGCCACATTGTGTACCGTGATTCGTCACTGCACACAACGTTTTTCCACTGTTCAATCGTCCAATGTTTCCGCTCCTTATGCCAAGTAAGGCGTCGTTTGGCATTTACCGGCTTGATGTGTGACTTATGAGCAGCAGCTCGACCATGAAATCCAAGTTTTCTCACCCCCCGGCTAACTCTCAGAGTACTTCGAGTGGATCCTGATGCAGTTTGTAACTCCTGTGTGATGGTCTGGATAGATGTCCGCCTATTACACATTACGACCCTCTTCAACTGTCTGCGGTCTCTGTCAGTCAACAGACGAGGTCGGCCTGTACGCTTTTAAGCTGTGTGTGTCCCTTCAGTACCACATCGGAAACAGTGTACCCAGCGATATTTAGGAGTGTGGAAATCTTGCATACAGACGTATGGCACAAGTGACACCCAATCACCTGACCGCGTTCAAAGTCCGTGCGTTCCGCGGAGCGCCCCATTTCTCACGATGTCTAATGCCTACTGAGGTCGCTGATATGGAGTACCTGACAGCAGGTAGCAGGACAATCCACTTAATATGAAAAACGTACGTTTTTGGAGGTATCTGGATACTTTTGATCACATAGTGTATTTAAGTGATTAATATTGCAAGATTAGAGGTTAATGTAGGCGCAAGATAAGTCATTGGAAATGTGAAAAGGTGGTACATTAATCGATAAAGTGTATCCACCAGAGTTTTGAATGCATGCATGCAAACGTGCGTGCATTGTATTCTACACGTCAGTTTATGGGATGGAGTCCCGTGCCTGTTGCACTCGGTCGTTCAATACAGGGACGGTTGATGCTCGTCGTGGACCACGCTGGAGCCGCCGTCCGGTGACGTCCCATACGTGCTCGTCTGGAGGCAGATCTGGTGATCCAGCAGGCCGAGGCAAGATGCCGTCACTCTGTAGAGCACGATGGGTACGTGGGCGTGCGTTAGCCTGTTGGCAAACACCCACTGGAACGCTGTCCACGAGTGGCAGCACATCCGACTCAAGTACAGATTCGCCGCCAGAGTGCGTGGGATAAGCAGCAGTGTCCGTCGCTGTCATGTGAAATCGCACTCCAAACCATCACTCCAGGTGTAGGTCCAGTGTATCGAGCACGCTGCCAGGTTGGCTGCAACACACGGCCATCACTGCACCCAGGCAGAACCAGCTTCCATCGGAAAACGCAATAGACCTCCACCTCGCCCTCCAATGAGCTCTCGCTTGGCATCACTGAAGTCACAAATGGAGGTGGTTCGGGATCAGTGGAATGCAGCCTACCTGCCGTCTGGATCGGAACTGTCCAGGAAGTAACCGACGCCTAGCAGCCCGTTGTGTCGCTGTGGTGCTGACTGCTGCTCAGACTGCTGCTGCAGACGCGGTGCGATGCGTGACGCTCCCCCCTCACGGTAGTGCCACGCGGCCGTCAGAAGCCCGGCCTTGCTGCGAGTTTACAGTCACGTGACCGTCACTACCCGAAATGCTACACAGTGGCTACATTCTTGCCAAGTCTTTCTGCAGTATCGCGGGACGAACATCCAGCTTCTCCTGTCCTTATTACACGACCTAGTTCACACTCAATGAGGTGCGATAGCGGCGTCTTTGTCGCCTTAAAGGCATCCTCGAATAACATCAGCTCACTATGTCAAGTCTCAAAGGTAGGTAACGCTCGCGACCGTTATAGCGTTTATTTATACCGAACCTGATTTCCTTCCTCATAGTGGCGCTACTAGCGCTAAATTTTAATACAGACCATCTTTCACATGTAGAAATACGCCTACCGACGCTTCTTTTTGTCGCACAATTCCTTCTTGGTGTCGCGATTCTTTTGTCCGTCAGCATTCGAGTACTGATTGGACGACGGTTTCGTAAGCTGCCTCCTTTGTGTGCGGATTACGCTTCCCGAATATTCGAGCCAATATTGGTACAGAAATAATAACGTTAAGTGAAAAAGCACCCAGAAACTAAGAAACGTTTCTAGACACGTGCTTGCGCACCGCTCGGTGGAGACGTAGCGATTTCCACCATTTTGCAAAGTGTTGTGTTACGTATGTGTATGTCCTCACAAATGAACCGAAGCACAGGCGTCAATGATAATGCAGGCGCCCCGATGCAGAAAAATAAGCAATTCTGATGGTAAGCGGCAGCCACCGGCAATCCGCACAGGTTATGTAAAAGAAAAGGGTTCCTAAATATGCACGAAACTTGCCGATTTCATCTGCGCCTATGGGCAGTACGTGGAAGGAGCTGCAAGTCAAATGTGCCCCTTGCGGACGTACGCAAACTAGCGACAAGGTGCGAGCAACGAACTGTCAAAGTCATCTCCAGCGATCGCCCCGGCTGTCCCTGGGAGCAGCAGGGGCAGGATGGCCGCGGGCGTCGCCCTCTGGCGGAGGGGGACCCGCCGGGAGAGCGCAGGCTACAGGCTGGCCCAAACACGTGCAACCACAAGCACAGCAATAAACAGTCGACTAGTATGAGGTGGGAGAGGGGAACACCTATGAACCTGTTACCAACGCACCATCCTGAATGTAACTCGTAATCGTAGACGAAGACATGCTGCCCTTGATGAAGACGCGACATTTGCAACTTTCTTTCAGCACTATGGTCCTCCGCATTATCACAGGTAGCTGACAGGGCATACCTAGATATCCTTTATCCATCGAGATAGCTATCCCGATAGAGTGGACCTCGTTTCTCGGACTTAAGTCTATTACATTATGTGTGTGCATAATTTCGTAGCGTTTTTGTTTTGCATGTTGCTATTCCGTTTCCTATCTCTTTATTTATCGATTGTCATTTTCTATTTGTAGTTCACTGTAGTCACTTTGCCATTTGGAGATACTGAGTGCAGCTGTTGACCCTAGGAAATGGAGCCCCATGTGGAGAAATCAGACATTTCCGACATACTCTTGTGTTTGAGTTCACCAGAGGGCTGAGACGGCATCGCAGGCAGCCAGAAACATTTGCGCCTTATGCGGGGATAATGCCACTGGACAGAGCACGGCAAGAAAACGGTTTCCTAGTTTTAAGGTTTTGACAATAGCAACTCTCCCCGTGCAGGAAGACCTTAACTGTTTGATGAAGATCATTTAAACGCATTAATCCACAATGATCCACTTTAGTGTACTCGAGAACAAACAGATACCACGAATTGTGATCATCTTGCGACATTTGGATGCAATGGGGAAGGTTCAAAACCCGGTGTATGGGCAGCGCATGCCCTAAGCCAAACTCACAAAGACCAGTGTGTGGCAATATGTGCATCTTTGCTGGTTCGTCGCCGATTGGCTCGTGAACAACGCCGACCATTCCTATCTTGTATCGTTACAGGTGACGAGAAATGGTGTCTTTATGTCAACATACGGGAAAGAAAGGATTGGTTGAGGTCGAACGAAGCAGCAACTCTCTGTACAAACACAGCATCGGCGGTATTGCTTCACCGACATGTAACTGTCAATATCTTATGAGAACCAAATTTTTTCATCATATACCTTATAGGTAAAAACATTGTTAGTAACTTACTCAGGGTACTCCTAAGTTTGTCTTTGCTACAGTCGTCCGGCTTTTGAATGAGATCGACCCTTTCCAACTCTCCCATCTACACTCGTCTAGCGTGCTTCTTTCGTCTATCTGCTTTCACTCATCCTCTACCGTTGTTCAACCCACCTCAACGTATCTTTTTCAATGTTCAATAATACGCCCTAAAATTAACTTAACGCTCTTTAAGTAACTTTTTAAGTCTTACCATATATGTACGTTAAGGGATACATGATACTATACTTAATAACGATAGTATATTATAGATCAGTTTCAGATTGTACGATATCCATAAAATTAAATATGACACTTACTGACAAACACTAATGTGAACAATGGTCTTGCGTCTCAAAGTTTGGGTAAGTCAAGTTTGTATGCTGTTTTTAATTTTACGCACGATTACAAGTTCTCACTAATAACACCACTTCTAAATTTACTCTTAGTGTTCATGCCTGAAAATAATTGTTCGCGAATAATTGTTCGCATGAATATTTAGATCCGAATAAGGAAAGAAACGCTGGTTTTTTCAGCTGATTATACGACTCAGGAATACAAGGTGTCCCACTCAAACCTCCCTGATTTTAAGGACACAGGAGAGAAACCACAGTAGATACGACAACGAAAAATGCACCACAGTGTAGAGTATCTCAAAAAATTTATAATCCCGCGCCAGAAGTGCCAAGTATCGTCGCCAGAGTATGATCGCATGAAGTGAAAATGGCGACTCCACAGCAGCGCGCACATGCAGTAGTGTGGTTTGCAGAAACAAAATCGCCGATTACTGTGCAAAGAAATTATCCTCGTGTGTATGAATGTGATCCACCTGATGTCAAAACAAATAAGGAATGGTATAGGAAGTTTCTGGCAACAGGAAGTGTTCCGAAACTTTCTGGCGGTGCGGCGTACAGAGTTTCAGAAGAAACAGTGGAGGACATCAGACAAACGTTTCTCAGAAGGTCACTTAAGTCAATTCGTCAAGCATCTAGGCAACCTGATGTACGTCGATCAACATTGCATCGTGTAATTCATCAGCGTATTCGTATGTGTGCTTACAAAGTGCAAATACTGCAACATCTGACGCCAAATGACAAACCAAGCCGACAACAATTCGCTGCAGATATGCTGCAGCCTATTGATATGCATGCCAACTTCCTACAAAAATGTTTATTCTCAGATGAGGCAACCTTTCATCTATCAGGAACGTTCGGATCTGGGGTTCCAAAAATCCGCACGTTGTCATTGAACATGTTCGTGATAACCCTAAACTAAAGGTCTGGTGCGGGCTAATGCACGAAAGAATTGTTGGACCGTTCTTCTTTGCAGCACAAACAGTACATGGGTCAGTGTATCTGGACATGTTGGAGCAGTTTGTGTACCCTCAGATACAAGACTTACAACCCAGCATCATTTTTCAACAAGATGGAGCTGCGCCGGCTGTTCAAGTTCCCAGTCGTTGGATCGGACACGGAGGACCCATTGCCTGGCCACCACGTTGACCCAACATTATGCCGCTTGATTTCTTCATGTCGAGATTCGCGAAATGGCTCTGAGCACTATGGGACTTAACATCTATGGTCATCAGTCACCTAGAACTTAGAACTACTTAAACCGAACTAACCTAAGGACAGCACACAACACCCAGTCATCACGAGGCAGAGAAAATCCCTGACCCCGCCGGGAACTGAACCCGGGAACCCGGGCGTGGGAAGCGAGAACGCTACCGCACGACCACGAGCTGCGGACAGATTCGCGAAGGACCGCCTGTATGCGACCAAAGTGGACGATATTCCTACGTTGTGACATCGTAACACTAATGCGATTGCAACAATAACAGAGGAAATGTTACAAAGAACTTGGCAAGAAATTGAATATAAACTCGATATTCTTCGAGCTACAAATGGTTCACATGTAGAGGTGTATTGATGATAAATAAATTCTTTGAGATGCTCTACAATATGTTGCATTTTTCATTATCGTATCTACTGTGGTTTTTTTTTCTGGATCTTAGAAATCATGGAGGTTTGAGTGGGACACTTTGTAACCTTCAAGATGTTAAAAAATCAATAGATTTCCTTCTCGAGGTGTTTCAAAGCAGACTACTTGAGTTGTGAGCAAAGTTCACATGTGTGTTTCTCAAATTTCCCTAAATCAGTACAAAGACATTCAAATTTCGAGTTTGTTTTTTAAATCATCCAGGAAATGAATTTCAAATTTGCCAACAACATAAAGGAAGAAAAATTTAATTCTGTTACAGTAACAATAAGTGGTTTCTTTTAGCAATACCTAACCTCGCTTTGCTGTTGCTGAATTTCTGAAAACTGTTGAAAAAAAAAATTTCTCTCATATTTAAAAGCGTTGTTTTGAAAAAGCAGATATCAGTACCACAATTATTTCTTGGCGATGCTCCAACAGGCTTGCAAAAGAAGATGGCGTAATGGTTAGCACTCTGGACACGCATTCCGGAGGACACGGTTGCAATCCGCCTCCGGCCATCCAGATTCAAGTTTTCCGTGACTTCCTTAAATCACTCCAGGAAAATGTGGCATCGTTCCGTTGGAAGGCCGCGGTCGACTTCCTGCATTATCTTTCCGTAATCCGAACTTGTACTCTGTCTCTAATGACCGCGACTCCAATCTTCCTCCCTTCGTGGCAAAATTTGTTTCAAAATCTTGACCAAGAGGAGATAATTAATTTTTGAGTAAAGTAACTTGAACGATGGGGTCACTGAGGGGGAGCAGTGCGTTGGCGACGGCGCGCTGAACCCGGCAGCTCGGGAGTGCCCTTGGCCAAGTGGCGAGGCCGGTGGGCGAGCTGCGTTCTTTGCCCCCCCCCCCCCCCCCCCCCATGCTGGAGGAGCCGTCCGGGGCAAGAGACGGGCTCCCAGCTTTTTCACTCGTCTACAATTGTGGCTGAACAACTGAACAACAGGGGAGTGACTCGAGTGTGTTATCGAGGTGTTCGACGCTTACTGTTCCCACCCCAGAAGAGGGCCTGGGACAGAACGTAGAAAATGTTACAGATTGGCACACTAAAATCAACCAGTTACTGGATTCTAGTGTTAGGAATGGCAAGGTAAGTAACATAGCAATCCTATCAATCTAAAAAGAACTCGCCGGGAAGCTCGAGGGGCGTTTAGAGGAATTACAAAAGGCAAATGAGCGACTCCGAAAACAGCCAACCAAAACATGGGCTGGTGTGGTCGCGCAAGCACCCACCAAAACACAAACGACTGGGGAAAGAATCGCTAGAGTGTCTAAAAGACCGGACACGGCGGCCTCCTTGAGACCCCTACCCGGTTAAGACATCGAAAAAGTGCAGGAAATCGTTACAACAACCGTGAACCCCGCAAAGGACAAAATTAAAATAAATAAGGTTGAGGGGACAAAAAATGTAGTTATAGTGGATGTTGCCACGGAGGAGGACCGCAAAAAAATTCTTAATCATACAAAATTAAATAAAGTAATAAAATGTGAACCACCCGAGAAGGAAAAACCACTTGTAATCCCGTATGAGGTACCTGTTGCATTAAATGAAAATGATATATATATAAGACAATCAACCGACAAAAGAGGATATGAATTTAGAAACCTTTAAAAATGAGTTTAAACTGCGTTTCAAAACTGCACCTCGGGATCGGGACGTCGTGCACCACGGGCATTATGTGGTGCAGGCTCACCACTATGGCAGAATATACGTGGGATTCCATGCAGTTAACGTGAGGGACTATTTAGTAGTTCCCCAGTGCCACAATTGTGGCGACTTTGACCATGTACACAAACATTGTGAACAGAAGCCAGCTTGCTCCAGGTGCAGAGCCGAAGACCATACAAGGAAAACCTGCGGCAAAGCGGGGATATGTATCCCATGCACGCAGAGAGGTAAGAAAATCTGCAACACCACAGGAGTAAACTGCCATATCTACAGGGGAAGCTAGAACAAAGGCTCATTGCAAGAACTGACTATGGCTGAGGCCGTACCTGTACACAGGAAGCCTAAGAGAAAGTCCCCGAGCAAAAGGTTGAGGGATGCACTGAGGGCCAGTAGATTCGGGGAATTAATACAAAATTTCACCAAAATGCAAACCGAAAAAGTGGAAATGAAACACGCATGTATACAAACGGACCCTTGTGGTCAGACAGATGCTCCCTCTCCTTCAAGCCAGGGACTAAGGTCGCCTGAAGACCAACAACGACCAAAAGGGCATCCTGTGGTAGGTAGTATTCCGATAACCAAACACAATGATACGGTCACTGAAGAGAGAGTACAAGTTAACATTGTAAGCAGTACGAGTTCGCCTACAGATCCATCCTTCCCAAAAGGTTTGGGGGTAGACCCCATTAGGGTATACACAAACCTAGAACACGCAATGCAATTAGTGCGCCTGGGAGAGCCGGCTGTCCTCACTACAGCTCTGATGAGACACGTGGCGCGTGTCGGTCATGAGTAGGAAGCTATGGACAGGATGCAGCTCAAAACGATGAATCTCCCCACTGACTTCGGAGCCCAGTGAGACTTAGAAAAGTTTTCAAAAGACAGAATGAAAAATTGGATTTAGACGAGCTGTATCATCAATCTATCATCACAAATGGGAGACTAGCGCATGACTGGAGCAAGAAGTGGCCAGAATCCCACATCAGAATTATTTTCCACGTGAACCTTTTTAACGTAGTACAGATCAATGCACATAATAGTAAACTAGTATAAGAGTGGTGGAGGAGAGGAGACTGAACGTGCAGGAGCCATACTCCCAAGCTGGGCGAATCCCCTTCACAGCAGCCAACTGGCAGGTAATCCACAGTGGAGTGGAACCAAGAGCTGCAGTTATGATCACCAACAGGGTGCTGAGATCTACGGTTCTCGCACAGTTCTCTGATGACCACTGCAACGTCGTGGAAATACAATCACCTGTTGGAGTGTTGTGCATTATCAACATGTACTTCCAGTACGGTAGAGGAAACGATGATTTCCTGGAAAAATTAATTCAAGTGGCCACGGCGTTGCGGGGGTGCAGACTTGTCGTCACAGGAGATATGAATGCCAAGTCCCCCCCGTAGTTCAGTGGCACCTGAGACAACCGAGGACAAAAAGCCGAAGAGACCATCATGGCATTGCAACTAATGGTCGCCGATAAGCAAGGGCACGCCCCCACCTACATAGGTGGTGGGGGAGAAGGCACAAATATTGATGTTACCTTGGAGGTGCCTAACCTCGTAACCAAGGTAACAGTTTGGATGGTATGGGATCAGATCACGACCAGCGACCATAACCTAATTACATTCTCACTGGGAGACAGAGAGTGCCGCTGGGACATGGTGTGGGAAATACAGTTCAACTATAACAAGACTGATTGAGATCGCTTGGCGAGGGAGCATGACATACCGACGTTGCCAGAAGGTGACAAAAATGTGGAGGAATACGCCGAGGAGCTGGTGAAAGAAATCATCAGGGCGCTGAAAGCCGCTGTGCCAACCAGGAGGAAAGCCGTTGCGGCTTCCCTGTTTTTTTTTTTTTTTTTTTTTTTTTGTGGTTTTCGGGCGCACAACTTCAGTGGTCATTAGCGCCCTGACTACTCTAAGAATGCACCGCGAGGCACAAGTTGACAACAACAACTAAAAGGGAAAACACAATAAAAGACAGACTGACAGGCATAGGACTAAAAAACATCATCAAATGTCCTTAGCGAGGTTTGTCAAATTGATAAAACAAAGAACACGAGCAGCTGCTCGTGGGTCATCCGCTAAAATGGCATCTAAAGTATTAGGCAGGTTAAGATCGAGGCGCAGTGTGTTAAGATCTGGACAGGACATTAAAATGTGTCTAACCGTCAGCAAGTGCCCACATGGGCAGAACGGCGCCGGCGCAGCCGTCAGCAGATGGCGATGGCTGAACCGGCAGTGTCCAATTCGTAACCTTGCTAAAACGACCTCCTCCCGCCGAGAAGGGCGTGAGGAGGACGTCCAAGCCACGGGAAGAGGTTTTAAGGCCCGAAGCTTGTTGTCGGTAAGTGCAGCCCAATCGGCATGCCACAGCGACACAACGCGCCGACAAATGACCCTGTTAAAATCGGACGAAGGGACACAACAAGAAGCTGTCCGAGGCTGGAGGACCGCAGCCTTGGCCGCGGCATCTGCAGCTTCGTTCCCAGGGATACCGACATGGCCAGGAACCCACATAAAGCTAACCGGCGTACCGACGTCCACCAGCTGCTGAAGAGAGCGTTGGATCCGGTGTACGAAAGGGTGAACCGGGTACGGATCTCTGAGGCTCTGGATGGCGCTCAGGGAATCTGAGCAGATGACATAAGCAGAATGTCGGTGGCGGCAGATGTAAAGAACAGCCTGGTAGAGGGCAAAGAGCTCAGCTGTGAAGACCGAACAACAGCCATGGAGCCGGTATTGGAAACTTTGTGCCCCAACAATAAAGGAACACCCGACCCCGTCATTGGTCTTACAGCCATCTGTATAAATTAAAGTCATGTCGATGAACTTCGAACGAAGTTCCAAAAAACGGGAGTGGTAGACCGAACCGGGGGTGACCTCTTTTGGGAGCGAGCTGAGGTCGAGGTGAACGCGGACCTGAGCCTGGAGCCAAGGTGGCGTGCGGCTCTCGCCCACTCGAAAGGTTGCAGGGAGTGAAAAATGAAGGTGTTGAAGGAGGCGACGAAAGCGAACTCCAGGGGGTAGCAAGGCAGAGACATACAACCCGTATTGAAGGTCAAGAGAGTCGTCAAAAAAGGAACGATAAGACGGATGGTCGGGCATTGACAGTAGCCGACAGGCATACCGACAAAGCAGTATATCGCGCCGGTAGGTGAGTGGCAATTCGCCAGCGTCAGCATGAAGACTCTCTACGGGACTGGTATAAAATGCTCCGATCGCAAGTCGTAAACCCCGATGTTGTATGGAGTTGAGGCGGCGTAAGATGGATGGCCGTGCAGAGGAGTATACGAAGCTCCCATAATCCAGCTTGGAGCGGACGATCGACCGATATAGACGAAGTAGGACGGTTCGATCCGCTCCCCACGACAGACCACTGAGAACACGGAGGACATTTAAAGAACGGGTACAACGGGCGGCCAAATATGACACATGTGGAGACCAGCTAAGTTTCCTGTCAAATGTAAGGCCTAAAAATTTGGTTGTCTCCACGATTGGGAGAGCAACGGGACCGAGTCTTAAGGACGGTGGGAGAAACTCTTTGTATCGCCAGAAGTTAATACAGACCGTCTTCTCGGCAGAAAAACGGAAGCCATTGGCGACACTCCAGGAGTAAAGACGGTCAAGAGAACGCTGAAGACAGCGCTCCAGGACACGTGTACACTGCGCACTGCAATAGATGGTAAAATCGTCCACGAAAAGGGAGCCTGATACATCAGCTGGGAGGCAATCCATTATTGGATTGATCGCGATGGCGAAGAGAGCGACGCTCAAAACTGAGCCCTGTGGCACCCCATTCTCCTGGCGAAAGGTGTCGGACAGGACAGAACCCACACGTACCCTGAACTGTCGATCCATTAAAAAGGAACGAATAAAAAGAGGGAGGCGACCGCGAAGGCCCCATGTATGCATGGTGCGGAGGATGCCCGCCTTCCAACAGGTGTCGTAAGCCTTCTCCAAATCAAAGAACACAGCCGCGGTCGGGCGCTTCCGCAAGAAGTTATTCATAATGAAGGTCGACAAGGTAACCAGATGGTCAACAGCAGAGCGGCGCCTACGAAATCCACATTGTACATTGGTAAGTAGGCGTCGAGACTCGAGCAGCCAAACCAATCGAGAGTTAACCATTCGCTCCATCACTTTACAGACACAGCTGGTAAGCGAGATAGGTCGATAACTGGAAGGCAAGTGCTTGTCCTTCCCCGGCTTAGGAATCGGGACAACAATAGACTCGCGCCAGCATGCGGGAACATGTCCCTCAATCCAGATGCGATTGTATGTACGAAGAAGAAAACCTTTACCCGCAGGAGAAAGGTTCTTCAGCATCTGAATATGAATAGAATCTGGCCCTGGAGCAGAGGACCGTGATCGGCCAAGTGCGTTTTCGAGTTCCCGCATGGTGAATGGGGCATTATAACTTTCACAATTCGAGGAGCGGAAGTTAAGTGGCCTAGCCTCCTCTGCCTGTTTGCGGGGGAGGAAGGCAGGGTGGTAATGAGCGGAGCTCGAAACCTCTGCGAAAAAGCGGCCGAAGGCATTGGAGACAGCCTCAGGGGCCACAAGGACGTCATTCGCGACCTTCAAGACAGGAACTGGTGAGTGGACCTTAGTGCCAGATAGCCGGCGCAGGCTACCCCAGACAACAGAAGAAGGAGTAAAACTGTTGAAGGTGCTTGTGAAAGCAGCCCAGCTGGCTTTCTTGCTTTCTTTGATAATACGACGACACTGAGCACGTAATCGTTTATAATTGATACAATTCGCCACTGTAGGGTGGCGTTTAAAAGTGCGTAAAGCACGTCTACGAGCACGTAAAGCGTCTCTACATGCTGCGGTCCACCAGGGGACCGGTACGCGACGTGGAGAAGAAGGAGGGTGAGGGATGGAATATTCAGCAGCAGCGAGAATGACTTCCGTGAGGTGTGCGACCTGACGATCGCAGCTTGTAAAGGTTTGATCCTGAAAGGTCGCCCTGGAAGAGAAGAGCCCCCAGTCTGCCTTGGAGATGGTCCAATTAGAGAAGCACGGAGAGGGGGTATGCTGCAGGAGATGGATAACACACGGGAAGTGGTCGCTCGAATATGTATCAGAAAGTGCATACCACTCAAACCGGCGTGCAAGTTGGGGAGTACATATAGAGAGGTCTAAATGGGAATAGGTGTGAGATGTGTCCGAAAGAAAAGTAGGGGCGCCAGTATTGAGGCAGACAAGATCGAGCTGGTTGAAAAGGTCTGCTAACAAGGAGCCCCTCGGGCAGGATGCTGGAGAGCCCCAAAGGGGATGGTGGGCATTGAAGTCTCCAGTTAACAAAAATGGTGCAGGTAGCTGAGCAATAAGTTGCATCACGTCTGCCCTGGCAACGGCAGATGACGATGGAGTGTAAACGGTACAAAAGGAAAACGTAAAAGTGGGGAGAGTAATGCGGATGGCAACTGCCTGCAGGCCGGTGTGCAACGTGATGGGATCGTAGTAAATATCATCCCGGACCAGCAACATAACCCCTCCATGAGCTGGGATACCTACCACAGGGGGTAGGTCAAAACGCACAGAGGTGTAGTGTGCCAAGGCAATTTGATCGCATGGGCGTAGCTTCGTTTCCTGGAGGGCTACGACAAGCGGACGGTGCAAGCGGAGAAGCAACTTCAAGTCCTCTCGGTTGGAGCGAATGCTGCGAATATTCCAGTGAATAAGTGCCATCGTAAGAAAAGAAAGATGAGAGAAGTGGTCACCTCGAAGGCCGCTTAGGGCCTGGCTTCGAGCGAGCACTGCCGCCGCTATCAGTAGGCGGACAGTCATCGTCCATTGGGTCTATAGGGTCATCGGCCATCTCGGGAGGATGGCCGGGAGGGGGAGCTTCCTCCGCCAGTGAACGGCCAGATGTACGGCGACCAGCGGTGCGGCCAGGCGAAACGGATGACGGCCTGGGGCGGCAGCCGCTGGGTGGCGCAAGAGAAGAATTGCGCCGTGGCGGGGAAGGAGAACTGTGCTTCCTATGCGCCTTTTTGGAAGGACGTGTATTGGAAGTACCGGTCGAAGGCTGTGAGGTCGAGGTACGGAGGAAGTCTGCACGGGATGGTTCCTTCTTGAAGGCCCGTGCATCTGACTTCGGTGTCTTCGTCTTAGCAGAAGCTGAAGAAGGTGCTCGTGTCTGTGGGGTGATGGGAGGAAGAGGAGACGTCGACCGCGCGATCTTAGCACTGGCCGAACGGACGACCGTGGTGCTGAAGGTCAGATCGCATGTCTGGGTTGCTACCTCCCGGGTAGTCCGAGGAGAGGCGAGGACAGTACTGTATTTCCCCGCTGGGAGCAGCGTGGGCTTCCTACTAGCCAATAGCTTGCGAGCAGCCGAGGTGGACACTTTCTCTTTGACCCGAATTTCCTGGATACAGCGTTCTTCCTTATAGACAGGACAGTCGCGGGAGGATGCTGCATGGTCACCCTGACAGTTCACACAACGAGGAGACGGAGATGGACAGTCACCCTCATGGGCATCCCTGCCACAGGTGACACATTTAGCCGCATTGGAACAAGACTGTCGAGTGTGATTGAAACGCTGACACTGGTAGCAGCGCGTAGGTGTCGGGATATAGGGGCGAACAGAAATAACCTCGTAGCCCGCCTTGATGCGCGATGGCAGCTTAACACTATCGAAGGTCAAGAAAATTGTCCGGGTCGGTACAAGGTCATTGTTGACCTTTTTCATGACCCTATGGACAGCCGTCACGCCCTGCTCAGCGAGGAATGATTGAAGCTCCTCGTCAGTCAATCCGTCGAGGGAGCCAGTATAGACCACACCACGAGACGAATTCAAAGTTCGGTGGGCCTCCACCCGGACAGGGAACGTGTACAGGAGGGTGGCCCGAAGCAGTTTTTGTGCCTGAAAGGCATTCTCAGTTTCTAGTAATAAGGTGCCGTTACGCAACCTGGTGCAGGATTTGACAGATCCGGCTATGGCATCTACGCCCTTCTGAATAACGAAAGGGTTGACAGAGGAAAAATCCTTTCCGTCCTCAGTTCGAGAAACTACGAGGAACTGTGGGGCAGGCGGTAGTACTTTTGTCACTGTTGGCTGGTCACGTTTCCGTTTTTGGGTCGAAGTCGAAAGAGATGGAGTAGAATCCATTGCGGAGGAATCCCCCATGATTGCCAGCGTCTCCGATGGCGCGCTCCTTCCTTGTGGGGACCCTCTCAGAGGGCACTCCCGCCTTAGGTGAATGTTTACACCTCAGGTCACACCTCCCGAGAAACAGACGGAGGGACCAATCGGCATGGTCAGAAGGTATCAGCTCAGGCAATCACCCCTCCCCGGGCCTGGCCTTTACCAGGGGGTACGCGCGTGCCTTACATGTCTACCCAGGGCGGGGACTTACGCATTACCCCGTCACCGGCTACGCGTGCGAACGCGTGGGTCGGCCTTCAGGCACGCACAGGGAGGAAGGAAGAAGAGGAAAAAGAAGAGAGAGAGGGAGAAAGAGGACAGACTGTCTCAAACGCCGAGGCGGAGACCAGAGAAGGCAAGGAGAAGAAGGCAATGAGAAAGCAAGGGGAAGAAGGCAATAAGAAGGCAAGGAGAAGAAGGCAATGAGAAGGCAAGGAGAAAAAGGCAATGAGAAGGCAAGGAGAAAAAGGCAGTGAAAAGGCAAGGAGAAAAAGGCAAGGAGAAGGCAAGGGAAAGAGTAAGGAAGACAGTGAGGTGGAGAAGAGCAAAGAAAGGAACCAACAAAAGGAAGGAAGAAACGAGAAGTGAAAAAACCAAAAGGACCACGATGATAGGTCGTGGAACCGTCCGTCTCCGGACGCAGGCGCGAACTACCCCCGTGAGGGGGATGGACTGCTTTTAGTCGCCTCTTACGACAGGCAGGAATACCGCGGGCCTATTCTAATCCCCGGACCCGCAGGGGGGACGGCTTCCCTGTCACCATGTACAGCCGAACTGGGACAGATGCGCCAGTCTGTAAGGAGGGCAAGGAAGTATTACCAGCAAAGTGTCATCAGGGAAGAAAAGCGACGATGGCTGCAAATATACAGGGAGGCAAAAGAACAATTTCAACAGGAGCTAAGGGCAGTCAGGCTGGGAAGCTGGGAAAAATATGTGCAAAGCCAATTGGCTACGGACGCATGGGGCATCCCGTACAAGTTAGTGCGTGAAAAGATAAGATCACCCATGAAGGACGGGGGCGGATGACGGAAACTTGGCAGGAGACTGCCGAGGTCCTCCTACGGTTGATGATTTGGAAGTACAACAACGAATTAGAAGAGAAGACCAACAGGACTACGAAAACAACAGTATGGTTTATCCCTTCTCTGAAGAGGAGGTGGGTGCCCAGATGAAGGCCCTGAAGAAGGGCAAAGCTCCTGGTCCAAACGGCATTACAGTGGAAGTGGTGCAATTCCTGGCCCCCAGCTGGTGGCACCTCTCACTAAGTAACACAATGGGTGCCTACGGCTTAGAAAATTCCAAAATTGAAATGTAGTAATAACCAAGAAAGGTCCAGATAAAGACCCAAAGGATGCCAAATCGTACAGGCCTATCTGTTTGCTGGACCTGCTGGGGAAACTTTTTGAGAGGTTGCTAGCAGACGGACTAGCAGCACACCATGTACTGTGTGGGATGAGTGACAGGCAGTTCGATATTCTGCCGGGGAGATCGGCGTCTGACGCTTTCGACCTGACTGCAGAGGCCTGTGACTCAGCCCCGCACAAATACATTTTTGGCACCATGGTGAATAAGTGGCACATTTGTCAACCTGTGGTGGCCTTCGATGATGGTCGAAGTAGAGAGGATATAAAATGTAGACTGGCAATGGCAAGGAAAGCGTTTCTCAAGAAGAGAAATTTGTTAACATCGAATATAGATTTAAGTGTCAGGAAGTCGTTTCTGAAAGTATTTGTATGGAGTGTAGCCATGTATGGAAGTGAAACATGGACGATAACTAGTTTGGACAAGAAGAGAATAGAAGCTTCCGAAATGTGGCGCTACAGAAGAATGCTGAAGATTAGGTGGGTAGATCACGTAACTAATGAGGAGGTATTGAATAGGATTGGGGAGAAGAGAAGTTTGTGGCACAACTTGACTAGAAGAAGGGATCGGTTGGTAGGACATGTTTTGAGGCATCAAGGGATCACAAATTTAGCATTGGAGGGCAGCGTGGAGGGTAAAAATCGTAGAGGGAGACCAAGAGATGAATACACTAAGCAGATTCAGAAGGATGTAGGTTGCAGTAGGTACTGGGAGATGAAGAAGCTTGCACAGGATAGAGTAGCATGGAGAGCTGCATCAAACCAGTCTCAGGACTGAAGACCACAACAACAACAACAACAACAACAACGGCGGCCTTCGTTCTCCCGCTTGCGGAAGGAGGATTCTCCACGGCCGCTATATGGCTGTCTTAGATGCTATTGTGAGGAAAGGGAGGTCTGGCTATAGTCCCCTAGCGGGAGAATCAGTAAAAAGATTACAAAAGGATGTCCACAGGGCTCTGTCCTGGGGCCACTCTTTTGGGACATTAATATGGAACCCCTCTTGGATAACTTGCAGAACGCGACGGTGCCAGAGGGCATAGCCTATGCAGACGACCTCCTCCTGCTCGTTGGCAGTCGTAGCCGCTAAAAATCGAAAGGGCCATATCCATCCTAACAACATGGTACCATACCTACCAAAACGACAATCTCACCTAGCAAGTCCACATACCTACTACTTAAAGGGCAACTCGAAGGAATCCTACAGTGCAAATAGATGGCTCACCAGTTCTTGGTGCCGTGGGGCCCTATATCTAGGTGTAGTCTTCGACGAGAAGTGGAATTATGCATCACATATTGACACCGTGACGCAAAGATCCCTAGAAACACTTAATAACCTGATTGTTATCGGACATAAACGTTTCCACCTGCCATCAGATTTAATAAAACCTTACCATAATAGTATTCTGACATCAATTGTAAGATATGGTTCAGGAGTCTGGGCTCACAGGTTCACGAGGGTCATGCCCGCCATGGCCGTAAGAAGAGTGCAGCGAAATATGCTCTTGCAATCTGTAGGGACATATGGGACAACTCCGGGGGGAGCATTATTAGTACTAACGTAACTGTGTCCTCTTGATGTAACAATCAGAGGCGGCGTGGTACTGGGTAAAAAAGGAGAAGAGGGATAAAATAGTTGAACTAATGGGGATTCACGTAGGGAATAAATCTGAAATTAAACGTAGGGGGGGGGGGGAGGGGGGAGATAACTTTGGCAGGAACAGTGGGATAACGACGAGACGGGTCGTAGAACGCGCCAACTGCTGCCCAGTATCGTGGAGCGATTACAGCTCAAATACTTGAGGCCATCAAGAGGACTGCTGCACTCCATTACCGGACATGGGCCCTACCCGGCCTACCTATGCCGGTTTGGAAAGCGGCCTACACCAACGTGTGACTGTGGGGCCGTACAGGGCACGCCAGACCATGTGGTGTACCAGTGCCACTTCTTCGACGATGTAGCGGCACAAGTAAGATAAAAACTACCCAATCGTGACACGTACCACCTGCTCAGGCAAGAGGACCATTTTCAAACCCTAAACAAACTTGCCAATCAAATACCGAGCAAAGTTTTAAAAGAATTTTTAAGGAACAATCAATAATATACTAAACTTGATTTAGACTCCGTACACCTGTTCTATTCCGCCGCGGTGCGGACTTGGCCAGCCGTTTCTCGGCTCGGATCCGCCACGTCTCCGACTACGGGGGGGGGGGGGGGGGGGGGGGCACATTTAAACTGATCAAGACACTCACCGGACATGACAGTAGGAACTAGTATTAGGTTAGACATAGCATAAGATAGAATAACCACATTAGCATAGAACAGCAGCGATTCAAACATGCTGGACCAGCCCAGTGCCAGGGGCATGTTAGGTTTTAACATGCTCGCACACCTGTAACGCTGCACGCAGAGTAGAGTAGTTACCCAAGTAGTAGATACAGAATAATATCAACTCCAACAACGTAGCAATAAAAGAAATACGTAGAACAAGATACCAGTAGAACCAGAAATGCCCATAGCGAAAATAGAAATAACAAAATTTCCTAGGAACTAATCAAGATGAGTTGCAGTATTATATATATATATATACATGTATATATATATATATATATATATATACTAGGACCCACTAATGTATTAGGTGGTGGGTCAACATGTATCGTGTAGTTTGAAGAATAAAGCTTTTTTTAAAAAATTAACTTCTCATATCGAAAAGATTGTTTCCTTATATAGTTTACGATTAAGCTGATTTAGTTGAGACATAACGTCTACTATTTTTGGATCCACTGATCGTTCGTTAGCTCTGGACAGTGGATAGCCTTCTCAAGGAAACATGTATACTGTCTTAATAAGGAAGCCAAACATTTCAAGACGTTTCTGTTGATGAAATGAAATGTCGTGTGGCGAGGGCCTCCCGTCGGGTAGACCTGATGGCCTGGTGCAAGTCTTTTGAGGTTACGCCACTTCGGCGACTTGCGCGTCGATGGGGATGAAATGATGATGATGATGAAGACGACACAAAAGCCCAGTCCTTGAGCGGAGAAAATCGCCAACCCAGCCAGGAATCGAACCCAGGCACCTTCATGACAAGACGGTGCGCTATCCACTCAGCTACGGTGGTGGACTTTTCTGTTGTTATGCTGCCGAAGATCTTCCTGCTGATTTTAACTACAGTTCTGATCTTTCATGGACTGGCCACGAAATTTCAGTCGCATGTGGCTCTCGAGCCGCGGTGTGCCTTACACTGTGTTGGGTTAGGATGTCATTCCGCATCCCCCTTGTCCACCTGATCCTGCACCATCCTATTTTCACTTTTAGCGCTCGCTATTTAACAATTTTTAAGGAACTTCCTTTCCGGATGAAAATGCGCTCCAACATGGCTCGAAGTGTTCTTAGCTTCAAAACCACGTGATTTTTACTGTCGCAGAATGGGAGAGTTACCCCAGTGGCAAACTGTTGTAAACAGAGAAGGAGAATACATTACTGATGAGTGAAGTCTATGCATTTGTTGTGTTCATTCTGCTTACGGAAAAAGGCCATGAACTTATGCACCAATCCAATACAGGGTGTATCAAAAAGAATCATCCGATTTCAAAAGATCATAACTATTGTGTTATTGTACTTTAAACATAGCTGCGCTACAGCAATGGTTCCACGTGAATCAGACTAAGAACAGCCGACCAGTTGCAAAGGATAAAGTAATCTTTACCTAGGTTTCAATAGATATAAATCTATCTTCTTCAGAAGACGCCTGGGGACAATGAACATCGTAATATATATTAAGGTATGAAACATGAGTCAAGAATAAAGTTTAACATATATTAGGAAAATATTGTATTACAAGATGTGAGAAAGATTCTTGGTACTTACAGTATTATAACAACATGAAGTGATATGTCCTTATCGTTTAGGCAAACATCTGCATAGTTACATTAATCATATAAAATATAGCCCTGACAACAGGGTTTGTCAAACAAATAAAATAGGTACATAGAAGTTGCAGAGCGCCTAAGCGACTGAGTAAAATCGGCCAGCGTAGTAGCACAGCGGCCAGGGCAGGTGGCGCTCATGTCGCGAACTATGTGCCGATAGGCGTACTGAAGTAACATTTGAAACATCAATTTTAAATGCGTTCTTAAATAGAGTGATAATAAATAAATTGGCAAGCATTTGACACTCCCGTTATGACATTGTGGGAGGTATAGGAACAATAACGTAGATACATACATCAAAAAGACAGGTGGCGCTTCCGCCTTGAGTTACATGCAGTGGTCTATATAGCCAAAATATAAAGTTATATTACCATATTAGTGAAGCCCATAGAACGTATATAAGTCAAACCATCAAGAACAATCAGTAATGGCTTTTAAGAAAATTACGAGACCTGGTCCACAATCCAGTTACTACGTAATATAGAATAAGAGAAAATTACATGAGGGCCGCTGTAGTGGCAGCCATATATCGTGAAAAGAACACATTATATAAACGATAGTAAACTGGAGGATTTGAAAGTGCATTATAGCTTCCTGAGGAAATAGACTACTGAGGTTACTAACATTAATGTTATATATTACACAGTACGGGTTTAAAGCCTTCGAAAAATTGTTTACAGGCAAGGTTCAACTGATCATTCAGAATATTGCCGTCTTTGAGCTCTAGATGTTTATTTGAGATAAATGCGTAAACAACGTACTATTGGAAAGAGCAAACTCTCGAATGTTACATGTTTCCCGATAGGTAACAGCAGTGGCCCACTTCAGTTCTAACAAAAATGTTGTCAGTATAACAGAAAGCGTTTTGGTTCTACGTTTTGTGCATTGCGGGTCCGTAATAACTGATCAGCATGACTTTCGTACTAGGTATGGCGTGGATCCTCCTACAGCACAGAGCGTTAGACGATGGCATAAACTATTCCTAGAAACAGGTTGGTTGTGTAAAGGCAAATCGCCGGACCGTCTCCGAGAGTTTGATACACATCTCGAACTCCTCCGCCATAGTTTCACGCAGAGTCCGCAGAAATCCGTTCGTCGTGCACCTCGACAGCTCAACATGCCCTCGATGTCCGTCTGGCGTGTGTTGGGTCGACATTTAAACGTGAAACCACACGAAATTCAGCTACTGCAACCTCTTCGTGAAGGTGACAAACAACAACGTGGAGTTCTGCAATTTAGTTCTTGGCAAGATGGAGGATGACAATTTTTTTCACATTTAGTGTTTATTGATGAAGCAACATTGAGTTTAAATGGAAAGGTGAACCGCCATAATGTGAGAATATGGGGTACGGAACAACCACATGAAGTTTTACAACATGAGAGAGAGGCTCCAAAATTTAATGTGTTTTGTGCAGTTTCACAAAAAGGTGTATGCCCCATTTTTATTTGCCGACAGCAGTGTTAGAGGAAGAGCGTACCTCGATATGCTTGAGAACTTTCTTCTCCCACAGTTTGAGACTGATTCGAACGACTTCATTTAGCAACAACGTGGGGCACCACCATACTGGCATCTGGAAGTCGGTGATTTTTAAACACAATGCATCGGTTGCACTGGACCAAATGATTCAGCCTCACATTACTGGCCTCCAAGGTTACCGGAGCTGACTTATATGATCATTTCTTGTGGGGCTTTATACGCTGAAGAGCCAACAAAATTGTACACCGGCCTAATATCGTGTAGGTCCCAGCGAGCATGCAGAAGTGGCATAGACTCGACTAATGTCTGAAGTAGTGCTGGAGGGAACTGACACCATGAATCCTGCAGGGCTGTCCAGAAACCCGTAAGAGTGCGAGGGCATGCAGATATCTTCTGAACAGCATGTTCCAAGGCACCATAGATATTCTCAATAATGTTCATGTCTGGGGAGTCTGGTGGCCAGTGGAAGTGTTTTAACTCACAAGAATGTTCCTGGAGCCAATCTGTGGCAATTTTGGACGTGTGAGTTGTCGCACTGTGCTGCTGGAATTTCTCAAGACCGTCGGAATTCAAAATGGACATCAAACCTTGCAGGTAACCAGACAGGATGCTTATGTACGTGTCACCCAAAAGAGTCGTATCTAGACGTATCAGGGGTCCCATATTACTCCAACTGCACAGGTTCCACAACATTACAGAGCCTCCACTAGCTTAGCAGTACGCTTCTTGCATGCAGGGTCCATGGATTCATGAGGTTCTCTTCATACCCGTACACGTCCTTCCGGTCGACACAATTTGAAACGAGACGCGTCCGACCAGGCAATATTTTTCCAGTTATCAAGAGTCCAGACTTGGAAGAGCAGTTGAACGGAATGGACAGTGTCTTGAAAGGAGGATATAAGATGAACATCAACAAACGTGCTACAGAAGAATGCTGAAGATTAGATGGGTAGATCACATAACTAATGAGGAGGTGTTGAATAGGATTGGGGAGAAGAGAAGTTTGTGGCACGACTAGAAGAAGTGATCGGTTGGTAGGGCATGTTCTGAGGCATCAAGAGATCACCAATTTAGTATTGGAGGGCAGTGTGGAGGGTAAAAATTGTAGAGGGAGACCAAGAGATAAATACACCAAACAGATTCAGAAGGATGTAGGTTGCAGTAGGTACTGGGAGATGAAGCTTGCACAGGATAGAGTAGCATGGAGATCTGCATGAAACCAGTCTCAGGACTGAAAACAACAACAACAGTCCAATCTCGGTGTTGACGCGTCCAGGCGAGGCGTAAAGCTGTGTGTGGTGCATTCTGGAAGAGTACACGAGTGGGCCTTCGGCTCCAAAAGCCAACTTGTTGATGGCCCAGCATTGAAATCTGCAGCAATTTGCGGAAGGGTTGCACTTCTGTCGCGTTGAACGATTCTCTTCAGTTATCGTTGGTTCCGTTCTTGCAGCATCTTTTTCCGGCCGCAGCGATGTCGAAGATTTGAGGTTTAACTGTATTCCTGATATTCACAGTACACTCGTGAAGTGATTGTACGGGAAAATCCTCACTTTTTCGCTACCTCAGAGATGTTGTGCCTCATCGCTCGTGCATCGCGTTCAAAATCACTTGATAACCTGCCATTATAACAGCAGTCTTGGTCAATTAACCAAGATGGCCGCCGAGTGAGATCACAGGTATTTTCTCCGTCCGCTAAAAGAACTTATTTAAGAGGAAATAGTGTCAAATTTAAATTTTCTTTGTTTTTTATATTTGCTGTAGTGTCCGTTCTTGTCACACAACTGAATATTAGCGTCCCAGCAGCGCTTCTTCTTGAAAAAACTTGTTCTTTAGCTGAAGTCCCAATAATCGCAACGTAGCCCGAAATTTTGCGTTACATAAACACAAAATTTCTATTCAAGTTATCTTGATAGTCCAAAATTCTTTTAAAAAAGACTGCTACTAGTTTCATCAGTGTCTATTGTCGCAATAAAAGTGTAATTAAACGTTTCTAAATCGTATTTAACTAACACGTTTCGTATTGTTTACTAGTTAGGTAGACGCGATCTAGGCCTAAATTTTCCGAGTTATAAACGTTAAAAACCTGACCAAACATGCCTGATAACGTAAACTCTCTAAAAGGAAATTAATTACAAATTCATTCTTCTGTCATTGTATCTCTAAGTCAATACAAAAAAACAACCACCGCACATAAGACTTTTGTGTCGTTTTTTTGTTTACACACAGCCAATCTCGCGTCCTTGACAAATTTAAGACATTCTTTAAACTTAATTATTCTTTCGAAGCTGACCATGAGTGAGAAATGTGGGAGCTGTTATAGGGTAGTGAGTAGAGGGATTTGTTGCCAATCTTGTAGGAAATATTTTCACTGGGGGGGGGGGGGGGGAGGGGAGGATGCAGTGGGGAGAATGTTGGGAGAACAGAAGAGGCTCTCTCCTGGAACTGCAGAGTATGCAGTTGGAACATTTTGATTGGGGAACAGGAAAAGAAAATCTGTGCCCTTCAGGCACAGTTGGAGGAAGCAAGGAAGGAACTCTTACGGATCAAGGGAGGTAGGGGGGAGGAGGGTGGTTGGGAGATGGCAGCTGGTAGGAGGATAGTAAGAAAGAGACCGCGATATGACAGTTTTATCATAAACACAAAAAAACAGGTATCTACCACTACCAGAGTTAGGTGGAGAAGAGCCTCAGGTAATGTGCAGCACACTTCAACCGAGGCCGAGAAGCCTAGGAATGTACAGAGTCTTAGTGGAAGAAGTGCTGCAGCTAGGTAGTAGCCATGGGCGAGGTGTAGACCCTCAGTTACAGGAGAGTTTAGGGGCAGCGTACCAGGCCAGCAGTATCTTCAAGCCAAATGCAGGGCTAAGTCATGTGATAGATGACCTAGGGTCTTTATGTAAAGACTTTACAAAAGAGGACCATATAGTGATAGTGGGTGGTGCGGGAAACAGTTTCGACAGGGATGGGGCGTATGACATAGCTGGTGACCTGGACAAGATAGCTTCCCTGACTCATGGCACCAACATACACTTTGTTGAGCTGCTCCAATGTCATGATCGACCACACCTTGATGGAGCTGTGAGGCGAATCAATGTGGGGTTAGGAATGGCTCTGAGTACAGGTAACTTTGCTCATGTTTCTCTGGTGCCCATCAGGACTATCAACAGATGGAGTTTCACTAGGCATGGCCTACACCTACACACAGGCTGGGAAGGGAAGATAGGTAAAGCTGATTCATGAAAGTATAGGGGGTCCATTTTGGGCCACACATGATCAAATACCTGTTGTCATAGGTTGGAAAAGTAGGTATTTTTTAGGATAAATCCAGACAACAGGTTCCCCTGCCTAAAGACTATTTCCAGTACTTTTTAAAAATACTGAAACACCTCAAATATGACATATACCAGATGTCACAAAGAAAAACAAACCATTGGAAAGGGTAACATGGTGCATTTGACAGACCTAACAATCATCAACCAAATAATAAATCAATAAAAAATAAATTACAACTATTAGAAGTAGGGCTCCAATCTTTGAACTGCACAGTAATTTGTATCACTGAGCAGTGGTGTAGAAACACAGCAATCCAACACGTAGTATTATCACTGTATGAAAAGGCAAACTCTTACTGCAGAACTACTTCAAGGGGTGGAGGATCATGCAATTATATCAGAAAAGGAACACAGTTCAAATCAAGACATGACCTCAGTACCGTAAGTGAAGACAAACACTTTGAAATATCAGCTATTGAATTAACAGGGCTTGATATCACCAAGAAGTTAATCATTTTGTGTGTGTATGGATCTCCCAGTGGTAGTGTGGACACTTTTTTCAAGAAGTTAACAGAAGTTGTAGATAAAGTCTCAAGTACAAAGGTCAACATAATTCTGTATGGGGACATTAACATCAACACTAACATCATAAATGAATCAAGCAGCACCTTTATAAACATCCTTAAAAGTTTTGGCATGTCCCTGTGGGTCAATTCTCGGACTATCAGACGATCTGTGTCACATAACATCAGTAAAGTCAGGCATTGAATCATTCCCTAAACTAAAAGCCTACAAACGACATTTATCAGAAATCAAAATAAATGATTTTTCAAAAGAACTAGAAAAATATAGCTGGGATGAAGTGTATAAAGAAACCAATGGGAATATGAAATTCTCAAACTTCTTCACATTGTTTAAATTGAACTTTGAAGAGGCATTTCCGAAAGTATACATGTCTGTATCAACATCTCATAAAATGACATGGATAACAGCAGGTATTAAGAAGTCCTCCCTCACACTTAAACACCTCAGTTCCATGAAAAAAATTCTCAATGATCCAGAATTCTTAAATTTCTATAAGATACAAAAAGATCTATAGTAAGGTGCTAACTGCTGCAAAAAAGTCATCTAATGACAAAATAATACATAATCCAGAGAATAAAAGCAAAGCAATCTGGGATGTTATAAAAAAGGAAACAGGGAGAGGCAGACAAACGCAGAATAACATACAGCTAAGGGAGGGGGGATAAAGTAATAAAAGATCCACAGCTCTTAGCAAACTACATAAATGAGCATTATTTCAAATATTGCAGAGAATTTACAGCAAAAATTCCCCCAAACAAATATAACACCTGTAAGTAAATACACTAAATACAATGATGTTACTTCTAACAACAGAGAATGAAGTCAGTAAAACAATTCAAAAACTAAAAAATAAGAAATCAGTAGGCTCTGGTGAAGTACCAATGTGTGTACTGAAATAATGCATAGGGATTATACAAGGCCCCTTAACAAATATAATAAATGAATCCTTCACATCAGGAAGTTAAAACAGCAGTTAAAACAGACAAGAGTTGTGCCTTTGCTTAAGAAAGGTAATGCAGAAGACATAGAAAATTACCAGCCCATTTCCATGCTGTCAGCATTCTCAAAAATAATAGAAGCAATTATGAAAGACAGATTAATGAATTACCTGAATAAATACAATCTGTTAAGCGAATCACAGTTTGATTTCCGAATTGGCAAAAATACGGAGCCAACCATAGTAGAATTCACAGAAGTTGTAATTGATGCTCTTGATAAAGATGAGTGTGTCACAGGTATATTTTTGGATCTTTCTAATGCGTTTGACACAGAGGACTGCAAGATACTATTAAATAAATTAGAAGCATTAGGAATAAGAGGTGTAGCTACTTAACAGATAGGGTAAAGAATAGAGATGACACATACTTCAAAGAGATCTAAAGATTTAGTAAAACACTTATGAGAACCAACATACATTAATATAGAGGTTCTGCAAGGTAGCATATTAGGACCAATACTGTTCCTGATATACACCAATAACTTTCCCAGTAAATCAGAGATTTACTTTGTACACCTTTAGTAGGTCATTAAAACAAGATGTCGTGAAAGCAGTAAGGTGTACTACTCTAGCAATTCCGAGAAAGTTGCAACTCATGGTGAAAAAATCCTCTTCGCTGATGACCACAATACTGTAGTCACTGAGAAAACAAGAGAACTCTTCACCGAGAAGGCAAATCAAACTCTCAAGGAAGTTTACGATTGGTCAATAAGTAATAAAGTGACATTGAACATAAAAAAAACTAATGCCATGAATTTCAGTTTGAAGAGGAAAAATGAACATTGATTCTCAGTTGAAGTGGTGTGAACACACAAAGGTACTTGCAAACAGAATGTCATCAGCATGTTATGCCATTAGAATTCTATCATCAGTGTGTAACATACAGTGTCCTCTAGTTACATATTAGTCATATTATTCATATGTACACTCAGTTCTTAGCTATGGCACTCTTTTTGGGGAACAAATGCACAAAATTTGAACACAATTTCCAAACTCCAGAAAAGAGCCATAACAATAATAACTAAAAATACTAGTCGAGCTCATTGTAAAGATCTGTCCAGGACAGTGGGAATTTTAACTGTTCCATGTGAATACATTTACCAGTCAGTTGTACACATCAAAAATAACATTGGTAATTACAACACAGACAGCTCTGTCCATGACCATGCAACAAATAAAACTCAAAACAGCATTTTCTACCAAGGAATAAAACTGTACAATAAATTACCAAAAGAGATTAAAGAAATTTCAAAAATACACTTATTTAAAAAGGCAGCTAAAAACTACCTGTTATGCTATACATTTTATACATTGAAGGATTACTTAGCTAAAACAGAGTAGGGGTTTGATAAAAAAATGTTATAGAAATAAATAATAATAATAATAATAATAATAATAATGATAACGATTACAAAATATCCAACATTCCACATAACACCTTCATTTTGTTTTTTTTTTCCTTTTTTCTTTTCTAGAAATACTTACCCACAAGCTATGCATGGCACAATACTAACACCTCTTCCTCTTTCTGAGCTGAACACATCACTCATTATGGAGGGATGCTGACTCAGTTTTTCAGGATAGCAAGTGGGAAGTTGCTGTGCAGAAAATGGCCCAGAGATCACCAGTGTGTGTGCGTGTGCGTGTGTGTAGTGAGTGAAAAGTTATGAAACAATGTGTGTATAGTGTGTGCAGTGACTGATAGTGAGATATGAGTGAACAATGTGGCATTACATTATTAAATAAGTTATTTGCAAAAAAAAATTATTGTATGCCAGGAGTAAATCTAATGATTGTCTCTAACCAGAAGCCTGTAAATATATGTGTATACGAATTACCTTATTTTAAATTGATCTATATTTTTAAATACGAGGGTAATCCCAAAAGTAAGGTCTATTATTTTTTTTATAAGTACCTAGACATGTTTATTTCTACAATGGTTTAATCAGTTTACAGCTTGAACATTGAGCTATTTTTCGACATAATCACCATTTCTGTAAAGTTTAACTTGTTGTTTCAGAAACTTTGCACTTTTGTTTTTGTTTACACACAGTTGCGTATAGGCCAAATTTGTGTAACCATATTTTCGTGTTTATCTGTAATTTAACTGACTTATTCTTAATAAATTATTACGTTTATCATGAGTGAAAAGTGCTTGACTTGCCGTAGAATTGTTAGGTCGGGGCTTTGGTGTGATGGGTGCTGTAGTTTTTTCCATGTGGGTGACTGTAGTGGCGTGGGAATAGGGGAAGTAAATGAGACTCATCAGTGGTTTTGTAGGATTTGTAGTAGAGATAGGAAGATACTGGAACAGGAGGGGAAAATTGCTGCCCTTCAGGCTGAGTTAGACAAGGCCAGGGGAGATCTTGACAGGTTAAGGAGGGAGAAGGGTAAAGAGAGGTGGGAAGTGGCAACAGGCAACAGGAGGAACAGGCCTAGAACTTTGTCTGACAGCTTTATGGTGAATGTGGAAAATAGATTTGACCTGTTGCTTCAGTTAGAAGCTGGTGAGCCTCAAGCAGTTACAGGTGTAGACAGGGCACAACAAACTTTCAGCAGCAAATTGAAAAGTAAGAATGTAGGGAAATCAGTAAAGAGAAAGAAAGTGTTGTTGTTAGTAGTTCCCATGGAAGAGGTGTTGGCCAACTCTTGCAGGATGAACTAGGATCAGAATACCAGGTCACCAATTTTTTTAAACCTAGTGCTGGTCTGGAGCAGGTGACAGAGGATTTAGGATCACTTTGCAAAGATTTCACTAAGGAAGACACCGTGGTTATAGTGGGTGGGGCAGGTAACAGTATTGACAGAGATCCTGTGTACAGCATAGAGTGTGACCTGGTGAAGATTGCATCAGCATCGAGGCATACCAGTGTTGAGTTTGTATCTGTTCTTGGGCGCCATGACCGACCTCATTTGAACTCTTCTGTCAAGAGAGTTAATTTGGAGCTGGAACGGCTGCTCATGTCGGGTGCGGGGTCACACATTGGTGTGGTTCATGTTGATTCTGTCAGTATGTGGGATTATACTAGGCATGGCCTTCACCTCAACAGGAAGGGGAAGGGTAAATTGGCTGGGGAAATAGCAGGAAAGTTAAAGGGGGGAGGCACTGTCATGAGTGGTAAAATACCAGTGGTTATAGGATTCAGAAAAGACCCTTTTTTAGGGTAGGGAGGACAGAAAGAAAACAAATTTTAAGAGAGGTTAGAACTGAGACAAACCTTCAGTTTGAGAAAGAAATCAAAAAACATAATTCCAGCTTATTACATCAACATAAACAGCCATTGGTTAAGAATTTTCAACTGTCAGCAGATATTTTAACTCCATCCAATTTTAAGTCAGTCAATGTGAAATGTCAGCTATCTTTATTGCATCAAAATATTCGAGGACTGAGAAATAAAATTAATGAATTAACTATCTGCATAGATGAATTAGAGTCTTCAAACCCAGCTGACATAATCTGCCTCTCTGAACATCATGTGACCACTGGTATAGAACTTTTAAGTGTTACAGGGTTTAGGTTAGCATCTCACTATTGTAGATCAGAAATGGAGAAAGGAGGAGTTGCCACATTCATCAGGAACTGTCATAAATTTAAGAACATAGACATTCATAAATTTTGCCTAGAACAGCATATGAAAGCATGTGCAACAGAATTAGAATTTCACAAAAAATCTTTCATAATATTAAGTGTACATCGAGCACCTGCAGGTAACTTTAATCTGTTTGTAAACCACCTTGAAGCTGTACTGGCCCATTTAACAACCAAAAACAAAGAAATAGTGGTTGCTGGTGATTTCAATGTAGATTTCCTTAAAGACTCTCCCAATAAGAACCTATTTGAGTTAGTAACACTATCATTCAACTTAATTCCCACAGTAAAGTTCCCCACTAGGATAACCACTTGCTCACAAACAGCCATTGATAATATCTTTATAGAAAAGTCAAATGAACAAAATTATATTACAAAACCAATAGTCAATGGCCTCTCAGACCATGACATGCAGTTCCTTCTGTTAAATGTTAATACTGAACAAGATATAAAATCTGTTAAATCTGAGCTCAAGAGGGTAATCAGTAAGCCAAAAATTGATTATTTTAGGACACTCCTCAGAGACATTCACTGGACTGATGTTTACAGTGCTCATGGCATGAATGAAAAATATAACATTTTTGCTAATAAAGTGCTTACCTTATTTGAACACTGCTTTCCCCCAAAACTTACCAAGGTTAGAGCAAAGTCTACAAAGAAGCCATGGATTACTCGAGGAATAGGGGTATCTTGTAAAACAAAAAGAAAACTGTATCTGTCAATCCGAAACATTTCCAATGTTGATGCTATAGCACATTATAAGAAATACTGCAAAATATTAAAGACTGTAATACGGATGTCAAAGCAAATATATTACAAGGAAAAGATAGTCATATCAGATAACAAAATAAAGACAATATGGAATATAGTGAAGGAGGAGACCGGTAGAACCAGACATGAAGAGGAACAAATAGCATTAAGAGTAAATGATGCATTGGTGACAGATGTGTATAGTGTTGCAGAACTTTTTAACAAACATTTTATAACTGTTACTGAAAAGATGGGGTTGTCAGGTTCGGTAGATGCTGCTATGGATTACCTTAGACCAGACATTTCAAGTAACTTCCATAATATGAATTTGACCCTCACTACCCCAACAGAAATAACGTCCATCATAAAATCTTTAAAATCAAAAACATCTAGTGGGTATGATGAAATATCAACAAAGTTAATTAAAGAATGTGATTCTGAGCTAAGTAACATATTAAGCTATCTGTGTAACCAGTCGTTTATCAGTGGAATATTTCCCGAATGGCTGAAATATGCTGAAGTTAAGCCACTGTTTAAGAAGGGAGATAAAGAAATAGCATCAAATTTCCGTCCAATTTCACTGTTGCCAGCATACTCAAAAATTTTCGAAAAAGTAATGTACAGTCGTCTTTATAACCATCTTATCTCAAATAACATACTGTCAAAGTCACAGTTTGGATTTCTAAAAGGTTCTGATATTGAGAAGGCTATCTACACTTACAGTGAAAATGTACTTAATTCATTAGACAAAAAATTGCAGGCAACTGGTATATTTTGTGATCTGTCAAAGGCATTTGACTGTGTAAATCACAATATCCTTTTAAGTAAACTAGAATATTATAGTGTAACAGGAAATGCTGCAAAATGGTTCAAATCTTATATCTCTGGCAGGAAACAAAGGGTGTTATTAGGAAAGAGACATGTATCAAGCTATCAGGCATCATCCAACTGGGAACTAATTACATGTGGGGTCCCACAAGGCTCCATTTTGGGGCCCTTACTTTTTCTTGTGTATATCAATGACCTTTCATCAGTAACATTACCAGATGCCAAGTTTGTTTTGTTTGCTGATGATACAAACATTGCAATAAATAGCAAATCAAGTGTAGTCTTAGAAAGATCAGCCAATAAAATATTTGTAGACATTAATCACTGGTTCCTAGCCAATTCTTTGTCACTAAACTTTGAAAAAACACACTACATGCAGTTCAGAACTTGTAAGGGGTGTCCCAAGAGTATATGTCTAACATATGATGACAAGAAGATAGAAGAAGTGGACGGTGTTAAATTCTTGGGATTACAGCTTGATAATAAATTCAACTGGGAGGAGCACACCACAGAACTGCTGAAGCGTCTTAACAAATCTCTGTTTGCAATGCGAATTTTGTCAGACATAGGGGATATAAAAATGAAAAAGCTGGCATACTATGCTTACTTTCATTCCATAATGTCATATGGGATTATTTTCTGGGGTAATTCATCAAGCCAAGCTAAAGTTTTCCGAGCACAAAAACGTGCAGTAAGAATTATATGTGGTGTGAACTCAAGAACATCCTGCAGAAGCCTGTTTAGGGAACTAGGGATACTAACTACTGCTTCCCAATATATTTATTCCTTAATGAAATTTGTCATTAAAAATATATCACTTTTTCAAACCAATAGCTCAATTCATGGAATCAATACTAGAAATAAGAATAATCTTCACAAGGATTTAAAGTCACTTAGTCTTGTACAAAAAGGTGTGCATTATTCAGGAACACACATTTTCAATAACTTGCCAGCAGCCATAAAAAGCTTAACAACCAATGAAATTCAGTTTAAGAGAAGCCTAAAGGATTTATTGGTGGCCAACTCCTTCTACTCCATTGATGAATTTCAGAGGAAAACCAACTGATTTGTATATAAGTACAACATATCTTCTGCACAATTTCAGTGCAGTAATGTGTTCACTGAAAATTTGTGTGTGTGTGTGTGTGTGTGTGTGTGTGTGTGTGTGTGTAAGTATAATCTAACTTCTGCACCATTTCAGTGCAGTAATGTGTTCATTGTAAATAAGTATTACAGTAGTTGTATTACATGTTTCTTACCTTATAAATAAATAAAAAACTTTTTTATTTTAAATTCAGTGCAATAGTATTTGTAAAATGACTCTTAGTGTTCATTAAAAAATGACGATCATTCCACTTGGGACCTGTGGAATGGTACATTAGCTTATTTGTTTTAGTTTAAATATTTGTCATGTATTGTTGTTTTTCTGACATGTTCCACATCCTGGAGGACCTCCTCACTACGGATCAATTGGAATGAAAGTAAATCTAATCTAATCTAATCTGTCGATGTATTTTTTGTAAACGCTGTGGCAGTTTTTGTATGCCCATGTCATACCAGCTCGCCGACATGCCGTTCAGAAAGTTCACCTCGTCGTCGGAACTGAATCGCTTTCCGGCCAAATGTTCTTTTAACCTAGGGAACAGGTGATAGTCACTGGGCGCCAAGTCAGGACTATAGGGTGGGTGGGTGATTATGTTCCACTGAAACTGTTGCTGGAGAGCAACGGTTTGCCGAGAGATGTGTGGGCGAGTGTTGTCATGGAGAATGTGTACGCCCTTGCTCAACATTCCCCTTCTCCAGTTCTGAATTCCCCGTTTGAGTTTTTTCAGAGTCTCACAGTACCTGTCAGCGTTAATTGTGGTCCCAGCGATTCAGCTCCGACGACGAGGTGAAAGAAGAGGTTCATAACTTTCTGAACAGCATGGCGGCCAGCTGGTATGACATACAAAAACTGCCACAGCGTCTACAAAAATGCTTCGACAGAATTGGCGATTATGTCAAAAAATAGCTAAATGTTCAAGCTGTAAACTGATGTAAACTATTGTAGAAATAAACATGTCTATGTACTTATAAAAAAATAGGAGACCTTACTTTTGGGATTACCCTCGTACTTTAACATGTCCTACATCCTTGTAAAAAGAGATCTACGGATGAATAAAGCTACTACTACTACTACTACTACTACTACTAAACCGACCTTATAACGACGCCAGACTCTTGCTGTCTTATATATGCATTACCGTATTCTGCTTGTTAACATATCTCTGGATTTGAATACACATGCCTACACAAGTTTCTTTGGCGCTTCAGTGTCAAATACTCTGTTTATGTGCCTCCGTTACCAACAACACTGAATGAACCGAGACAGCATAACATTAGCTGTGGAATCTGTAACTCAAGACATTCTTGCTACAGAGAGGGAACAATCTGAATACTACATTGACATATGACGTCCATCTCAAGGGACCATATCGAACGCCTAAGAAAAGGTATGAATAAGAAAAAACTTTTTGAGTTTCGCGTTCGTCAAAAAATAAGATTCATTGTATATGTTTAATAGTTTCAGAAATATAGACGTGCCGAATTGGATTATTCTTTTTGATACACCCTGTATCTCTCAGGGAGCGGATTGCTACGCATGTGCTCGCTTTCCAGTGCATGTTTACCGCCTATGAGGATTGGGTAGAGCCGGTAACAACAACCGCACGACGTGCTGAACAACAGCTAGAGCACAGCTTGTAACCTTTACGTGTTATCTCCAGCATTTGCCTCGTTCTGTACAAAATGCGACGTAGGTCGAAAATGAATAGAGCTATGCTCAAACAAAAGACACCGTTGTTTCATCATCTAGTTCTCTATCTGTTTTTTATGTCACTCGATCCCTTTTCCATCTGAAAATTAGTGTAGCGTCCAGTATGGCGGCTTCGATATGTTGTTAACGTGAAAATCCGGTATTTCACAAACCGGTTATTTTGAGCGGTTTTAAGACTCGGTGTCAGAAAAAACTCACATAACCGAAAACCGGTAGCGGGGGAACACGAAGCCCCACCTGCCACCCACATACAGCCTGCGCTCGTGCTCCGTGCTTCTGGCCACAGGAATCGCAGGACCCCTCTGGTGTTGTGAGGGTCGTATTCGAACCCCGTCATGGGTCAGAATCAACAACGAGCAACGCACAAAACACAGCGGAGTGGAATATACAAAACATTCGGTAACGGCTACAGCCCAGTTGGTGAGAAGGCGCAAGTTCAGGCCCGACTTCTACCGGTATCTTAAGCGACCATAGAGCAATGTGAAGTGAGGGAACAGCCAGTACCGTGCGTCTGTTTTACGAAAATGAAATCTAATCTCCGTCTTCCCCACCTGATGCTATAATAATTTTGTTTCCTTGCATATTATAAACACTGTTTTGGAACATTACTGCACTTCTCACAAGAGGAGGCCACGATGCTGGCTGGGATCAGAGATTTACTTTGTACACCTTTAGCAGGTCATTAAAACAACATGTCATGAAAGCAGTAAGGTGTACTACTCTCGCAATTCCGAGAAAGTTGCAACAGAAGTTTTAGGCGTCTATTATTAACTGGGGTATCTGTGCGTAGGTATCGGACGTTAAGTTTTTGGTGGTCACGTGGTTAGTCTGCGAGCTTCGTAAGACTAAAGTGTGTGAAGCTATCGTTCGACTCCCGTTCAAACTTAATTTTTAATCCTTTTTCATCACTGGCCATATTATTTAATTCATGACATTTGAGAAATAACGTAATTTAAAAAAAAAAAACACGTATATTTGCATGAAGTTTTAGCGAATTTCATGTTATTTGACTACTTACTATGTATAATTAAATTTAATTACTAGAACAAATATATTTATAACCATCGACAAGAAAATGAAAAATGCATAGAGCTCTCCTGAAAATGTATGCGTGCCTTGATTTCGCAAATCCCTTATACATGCTATCTGGTGAGGTACTCAGAACTACTTTGCACCTCGAGGCTTCCAGCTGCAGACACAGAGGCAGCCTTTGGCAGCTAACCTGCGTAGTGGTGAGACGTTGCTAATGTAGGAAGAACGAATAGTGTAGGTGCAAGTTTATTTTATATCACAGAATTTACGCTGGTACTACAAAAATGAAGGTTTGAGCGGGAGTCGAACTGTCACCTGATACACGTTCGTCTTACGAGGCTCGAACGCTAACCACTTGACCCCCCATGAACGCTAACGTCCGCCACCTACAGACTGATACACCAATTACATAATACACATGTGAAACTTGTCTTGCGATTTTCTTGGAATTGCCAGAGTTATGCATCGAACTACTTGCACACTATATCGATTTAATGACCTACTAAAGCTGTACAAAGTTTGAAGCAAATCAGTTATCTCAACGCGTTGGCCTCCTCTTGTCAGTAAATCTGCTGGTTATTGCAGCATTTGTAATTAGTGGGGCGTAAATGTCACAGCGCACGACACAGGACGTAAAAAACGTCGGTACCTAATACGTCAAGTGGCTGTGGCGGTCGTCAAACTGTGGGCCGCACCTCGCGTCACGTATGTACCGAACTTATTTTTAATTGATAACCCACAGAAGCTAAGACCAGCTACAGTAAGGGCTCAATAAGTTGGCCTCGGGCCCCCAGAAGTCGGCATCATTCAGAACACTTCGTGTCGACTGTATTGTTTCATACTGGTGCCACCCTCGGCAACCCCAAAGCTGTCGCTGTATTGCCTAATGGAGTGCTGTTGTGTCGACTGTGTGAGCGAATGAGCAATTCGTTAACAGCAGTAACAGCGAAACTTCCTGAGAGATTAAAATCGTGTGCCGCACTGGGACTGGAATTCGGGACCTTTGTCTTTCACGGGCAGGCGCTCCACCAACTGAGCTTCCCGCGCACGACTCACGACCCATCCTCACAGCTTTAATTCCGCCATTACGTCATCTCCATCCTCCTAAACTTGACAGAACTTGTCCTGCGTAAACTAGCACTTCTGGAAGAAAGCACATTGTGGAGACCTGGCTTACTCAGTGCCTGCGGGTCGTGAGTTGTGCGCAGGCAGCTCTGTTGGCAATGCACTTGCCCACCAAAGACAAAGGTCCTACCAGTCTGCTACGGAGTTTTAATATGCCAGGAAGATTCACATCAGGGCAGACTCCGCTGCAGTGTGGGGGCAGTCCTCTCACACTTAGTGGACGGCACGGAACGACCGATTGCTTTTGTTTCGACGAGCTCGAATGCTGCACAGTGCAATTACAGTCAAATCGAGCAGGCTTTAGCGATTATCTTTGGAGTTAATGCGTTTCATTACTACAAACACGGTCAAAAGTTAACCGTCCTCACTGACCATAGGCCAACGATCCCACTGTTTCGGTCCACCGCCCCAATCCCCACCGAGACAGCTCGACACCTACAATGCTGGACCCTTTTCCTACGGGTGAGCTAAACATGTAAGATCCTGTTCCGCTCCACAGCACACCACACTGATGCAGACTTACTTTGCCTACTGAACAAGATCCAAACTTGGACTCGGTTCCGGACGTGTGTTTCCTCACAAACGCAGCAGCAGCGGAGGCTGGATGAACGGCTTATCAGCCACCACACAGCCAGCGATCGTGTTCTCCACTACGACCGCCAGGGATGGCCTTCCTACCGTAAGACGCTGCCAAATCCCGCCTTCCAGACACTCTGGCGGTGCCGACAGGGCTGCAATGCAAGGTTTCAGCGTCACCGAGAGCGGCAAGGGCCAGACACGCACGCTCGCTCTGCTCTGCTGCGTCCTCGACACTCTCCAGCAGGGCCACTGGGGGGTGGTCCTCGCCGAGAGGCAGGCAGAGGAACGTAGCAAGTGGAGGGGCGTGGGTGTGGGCGCTGCCACGACTTACACGGCCGCCGCCTGCTCCACGTGCCAGAGCACGCGACCTGCCCGACGGTACTTCCTGTGCCCCACTACGACAGCACCCTGGTCCCACATCCGTCTCGATTTTGCGGGACCCTCCCTCGGTGCGTCCTGGCTCATCGTCCCTGATACCGGCACGGAGTTTCCCTCTGTAATCTACTTCAGCTACGCAAACGATCAAAGTCCTCACACACATTTTTGTTTTAGAAGGTCTCCTCGAAACCACCGTCACAGACAACGGACCTCAGTTCACCTCCGCCCAATTCTATTCCTTTTGTGCCACGAATGGCTTCTCTCTCATTCGTACGACTCCATTCCATCCAGCATCCGATGGCATCACTGAGTGGTTTGTCAGCACGTTTAATACCCGAGAGGCAAAACTGTGTCGTCATCACTCCTCGGATGACGCACCCATTCGTTTTTTTGGCATCATACAGAACCACTCCGCAGGAGGTCAGACCGCAGCACAGCTCTCTTCCACTGCCTGAAACTTTATCTCAATGTTCTGTTCCAGACGCCCAACACGACGACGGGCTCTCTGTACATGGCGACCTCGACACTTCTCGTCGAAGGGTCAGGAGGCATCCAGTGTTGCAGCCCAGTACCCCAACGGAAGTCGATCCTACAACTCCTTCACGTCCCGACTGAGCCAGGTGGGCGCCAGTGATCTGGTCGAGGACTGCGACGCCTGCCTCGGCCTCGCCTCTGTCCCTCTGGCAGGGGGAACGGGAATGGCGTGTCGCAAAAGCCCCCCATCGCCGACGCCACATCCTAACACACCGCTGTCGGGTCGCTAACCAGCTCAGCCCCTGCGACTACACGACGTTCCGACACCGTCACTTGCAGCGCCACCTGCACAAGTCCTTCGCATACACCAGACCACAATACGGAGGGCATGTGAGTCAGCAACAGAGGTCCCTCCTACCGCGAACCTTTAGCTGCATCCTTCAGTAAGAAGACCGCACGCCGCCGCCGCCAAGGAACCTCGGAACCAACTCGCGGGCCGGTTTGTCTTCTGTCAGACTCATTGACAAGACTGTAGAGAGTGTGAACTCCAACAGACTGTAATTCAAGTGTTTATCTGTTACAATGTGCTCCGCTTAAGGAGAGCGAGGACAAGCCTTTCTATTGTTGTTCGAAATACTTGCGCTTTCTTATGAAGCTACTTTCTTGTAAGGAAACAGTTACAAAGTTGGTTACCTGTTTCTTTTGATGGTCAACGAAGACCATTTGTGTTGAATTTATTGTGTTCTTAAATACAGAGAATGAACTACATGCGATGTACAGGACCCATCAATCTCCTTGGCTACCTTCTTAGAGTGAGCCGCTGTCTAGGCTTCACGAGAAGAGCTGGTCGAAATAGCGCTCAAGTCGATGCTCGAGAATGCGGATCTGCACGGATCCGACGAAGAGAGCCCGAAACCCTTGCCGGGAGACTGAATATTGGCTTCGATTGCTATTGCCAAAGCCTACGCTCAGCTCAGCCCGAAGTTACCCCGTTCTTCCGGATCCACGCCTACGTTAAAAACTCTGTCCTAAAAAAAAAAAAAAAAAAAAAAAAAAGCCTAGTAAAGCTGGGCAAACGGCCTCCGAAGCCCTATTTATATTTATGCGGTGTATCGTAGACGCCCGTTCTCGAGCAAGTGGCACGTGCGTTTTCCAAGTCAAAAAGTACGGCGGCTACACTCTGGCAGTTCTCCACGATATCGGTCGACAGGGCGACGAGATGGTCGACTGCACAGCGATGTCTACGAAAGCCTCATTGGACGTCTGTTACTAGCTTCTGTGGCTCAATCCACCATACCAACTGCCCACTGACAATACCGGCCATCACCTTGCAGACACTACTGGTCACCTGAATGGGCTTGTTGGTGCAAGAATGGTGTCGCTTCAATCACTGATTAAAACAAAAATTAGATAGTTCAATGTTTTTGAAATTCCTGTTTGAAGAAATAAGGTGTGAGAAGGGCAGTTGTTTAAAAAATTTATATTGTACGTACGTTACAAGTATCGCTGAGATGCACTGTCAGTTGAAGAAACAGCTAGATTAATTTTACGATGAAATGCTGTACATCTGTCAAAAGTAAAATAAACTTTCTTCCGGAAGATATTGAATCAGAATGAAGAAAATAGGGCAGAGATTTACACTATCCGATCAAAAGTACCTGGACACTCCTATTCAGTGCCGGCCGGAGTGGCCGAGAAGTTCTAGGCGCTACAGTCTGGAACCGCGCGACCGCTACGGTCGCAGGTTCGAATCCTGCCTCGGGCATGTTTGTGTGTGATGCCCTTAGGTTAGTTAGATTTAAGTAGCTCTAAGTTCTAGGGGACTGATGACCTCAGAAGTTAAGTCCCATAGAGCTCAGAGCCATTTTTGAACTGCTATTCAGTAAGGAATTGTCCACTAGGTACGACGAGAATTCAGTGACGTGGACGTGGCCTAGTCACTGGATGTCACCTCAGCGGCAGTTCCATCACAGGCATCTCAGTCCTCCTAAAGCTCACAAAGTCGAGTCTTGGTGATGTCATTCTGAAGTGGAGACGCAAACGAAAAATCACAGCTAAACCAAGACCACTCCAAAAGGTGGACGTAAAAAAAAAGAGTGCGAAACTTCTAGCAGCGGTCCAGCCATCACAGCGATTGTGCGTTGAGAGTTGGAAGGAATGGGATACAACGGTCCAGCAGCATTTCTACAGCTAGCGGTAAGTGAGGCTGCGTGTGCGCCAACAGCGGCGCCACTGGAGAGTGAACGACGGGAAGCGAGTGATTTGGAGAGACGAATCGCGCTGTACTCCGTGGCAGCGCCGTGGAAGGGTGTGCGAGTTTCTCGTGGTTGCACTGTTCTCCCCTTATTCCGTTCAAAAGTTCTCAGTGTGGAATGTTACTACACATCCTACTGCTCTGTGTAACCCACACAGTAGATGAGCAGTTGGGACACAATGATCATTTGCAACAGCGTCACAATGTATCTTGCGAGACAACATTTGTGAAATAGACTGAACTGCTCACAGCCCCGACCTGAATCCAGTGTAACACGTTTGAGCCAAGTTAGAAAGTCGAGTTCGTTCCAGGCCCCGACGTCCAACATCCGTACGTCGTCTATTTTCGGTTGTCGAAGAATGGGCTGCCACTCCTCCAAAACATTCGGCCACCTCACTGGAAGTCTTCCCAGCACAGCTGGAGCCGCCATAAAAGTGAATTGCGGACACGTCCCATATGTTGTTGTTGTGGGCTTCAATCCTGTGACTGGTTTGATGCAGCCCTCCATGCTACTCTATCCTGTGCAAGCCTCTTCATCTCCCAGTACCTGCTGCAGCCTACATCCTTCTGAAACTGCTTAGTGTATTCATCTCTTGGTCTCCCTCTACGATTTTTACCCTCCGCGCTGCCCTCCAATACTAAATTGGTGATCCCACGATGTCTCAGAACATGTCCTACCAACGGATCCCTTCTTCTAGTCAACTTGCGCCACAAGCTCCTCTTCTCCCCAATTCTGTTCAATACCTCCTCATTAGTTATGTGATCTACCCATCTAATCTTCAGCATTCTTCTGTAGCACCACATTTCGAAAGCTTCTATTCTCTTCCTGTCTAAATTATTTATCGTCCACGTTTCACTTCCATACATGGCTAAACTACATACAAATACTTTCAGAAACGACTTCCTGACACTTAAATCTATATTCGATGTTAACAAATTTCTCTTCTTCAGAAACGCTTTCCTTGCCATTGCCAGTCTACATTTTATATCCTCTCTACTTCGACCATCATCCGTTATTTTGCTCCCCAAATAGCAAAACTTCTTTACTGCTTTAAGTGTCTCATTTCCTAATCTAATTCCCTCAGCATCACCCGATTTAATTCGACTACATTCCATGATGCTCGTTTTGCTTTTGTTGATGTTCATCTTATATCCTCCTTTCAAGACACTGTCCATTCCGTTCAACTGCTCTTCCAAGTCCTTTGCTGTCTCTGACAGAATTACAATGACATCGGCGAACCCTAAAGTTTTTATTTCTTCTCCATGGATTTTAATACCTACTCCGAATTTTTCTTTTGTTTCCTTCATTGCTTGCTCAATATACAGATTGAATAACATCGGGGAGACCACTGCTTCCCTTTCATGTCCATCGGCTCTTATAACTGCCATCTGCTTTCTGTACAAATTGTAAATAGCCTTTCTCTCCCTGTATTTTACCCCTGCCACCTTCAGAATTTGAAAGAGAGTATTCCAATCAACCTTGTCAAAAGCTTGCTACAAGTCTACAAATGCTAGAAACGTAGGTTTGCCTTTCCTTATCTTTCTCCTAAGATACGTCGTAGGGTCCGTACTGCCTCACGTGTTCCAACATTTCTACGGAATCCAAACTGATCTACCCCGAGGTCGGCTTCTATTAGTTTTCCATTCGTCTGCAAAGAATTCGCATTAGTATTATGCAGCTGTGGCTTATTCAACTGACAGTTCGGTAATTTTCACATCTGTCAACACCTGCTTTCTTTGCTATTATTCTTATTGAAGTCTGAGGATATTTCGCCTGTCTCATACATCTTGCTCACCAGATGGTACAGTTTTGTCAGGACTGGCTCTCCCAAGGCTGTCAGTAGTTCTAATGGAATGTAGTCTACTCCCGGGGCTTTGTTTCGACTCAGGTCTTTCAGCGCTCTGTCAAACTCCTCACGCAGTATCGTATCTCCCATTTCATCTTCATCTACATCTTCTTCCATTTCCATAATATTGTCCTCAAGTACGTCGCCCTTGTATACACCGCTCTATATACTCCTTCCACCTTTCTGCTTTACCTTCTTTGCTTAGAACTGGGTTTACAACTGAGCTCTTGATATTCATACAAGTGGTTCTCTTTTCTCCAAAGGTCTCTTTTCCTGTAGGCAGTATCTATCTTACCCCTAGTGAGATAACCCTCTACATCCTTACATTTGTCCTCTAGCCATCCCTGCTTAGCCATTTTGCACTTCCTGTCGATCTCATTTTTGAGACGTTTGTATTCCCTTTTGCCTGCTTCATTTACTGCGTTTTTATATTTTCTCCTTTCATCAATTAAATTCAATATTTCTTCTGTTACCCAAGGGCTTCTACTAGCCCTCGTCTTTTTACCTACTTGATCCTCTGCTGCCTTCACTATTCCATCCCTCAAAGCTACCCATTCTTCTTCTACTGTATTTCTTTCCCCTATTCCTGTCAATTGTTCCCTTACGCTCTCCCTGAAACTCTGTACAACCTCTGCTTCTTTCACTTTATCCAGGTCCCATCTCCTTAAATTCCCACCTTTTTGCAGTTTCTTCAGTTTTAATCTACAGTTCATAACCAATAGATTGTGGTCCGAGTTTACATCTGCCCCTGGAAATGTCTTACAATTTAAAACCTGGTTCCTAAATCTCTGTCTTACCATTATATAATCTACCTGATACCTTTTAGTATCTCCAGGGTTCTTCCATGTATACAACCTTCTTTTATGATTCTTGAACCAAGTGTTAGCTATGATTAAGCTATGCTCTGCGCAAAATTCTACCAGGCGGCTTCCTCTTTCATTTCTTAGCCCCAATCCATATTCGCGTACTATGTTTCCTTTTCTCCCGTTTCCTACTCTCGAATTCCAGTCATCCATGACTATTAAATTTTCGTCTCCCTGCACTACCTGAATAATTTCCTTTATCTCATCATACATTTCATCAATTTCTTCATCTGCAGAGCTAGTTGGCATATAAACTTGTACTACTGTAGTAGACATGGGCTTCGTGTCTGTCTTGGCCACAAGAATGCGTTCACTATGCTGTTTGTAGTAGCTTACCCGCACTCCTATTTTTTTTATTAATTATTAAACCTACTCCTGCATTAACCCTACTTGATTTTGTATTTATAACCCTGTATTCACCTGCCACCGAAGTTCACTAATTTATTCCCACTATATCTAACTTTAACCTATCCATTTCCCTTTTTAAATTTTCTAACCTACCTGCCCGATTAAGGGATCTGACATTCCACGCTCCGATCCGTAGAACGCCAGTTTTCTTTCTCCTTATAACGACATCCTCTTGAGTAGTCCCCGCCCGGAGATCCGGATTGAGGACTATTTTACCTCCGGAATATTTTACCCACGAGGACGCCATCATCATTTAATCATACAGTAAAGCTGCATGCCCTAGGGAAAAATTACGGCTGTAGTTTCCCCCTTGCTTTCAGTCGTTCGCAGTACCAGAACAGCAAGGCCATATAAATGTCCACTAATGGCTGTCCGGACACACAGTGTAGTTCGCGGCTGCCTTGTTCCGGCCACTTCACGGGGCCCCGTTTCACGTTACAGGCTGTCGAAAGCCCGGCCATCTGCCTACCGCGCAAACCGTAGCGTCGGGAACAGGCGCCGAGGCCTCGTATAGCAACTGATGCAGCAGCACGGACAATAGCTGTCGGACTGACAAAAGATCACGTTTTCTGTCGAGTCGCGCTTTACGTCCGAGTAGAATGAGAGCTGCATCGACATTAGGCGTTACTGGAGGGACTTTGGCGCCGGGGCACGCAGGTGCGAGAACTAAAGACACTGTGCGGGCGCCACCGGGTACTGGCACAGGTAGCTCCGTACGACATCGACAAACACGTGACATCTACTTTCCGAAACGTGTTACGCTGTCCACTGACAAAAATCGGATAATCCAGTTTGTCTGCGAGTGGCTCGAGGGCATTCTCAAATTTCTTAGTAAATGCTAACAAGTCATCAAGTACACTCATGTTATATCGAGGGAGTGTTATACGATAAATGAAAAGCGCTAGTGAGTTATACGCCCTCGGCTGTTTTTAAACTACTTTGGAGGCAAAATGAGTAGCTATCTAATGTTATCTGTATATAGTGTTGTCGTTTATCGTCTAGTAAAGTCATCGAAAATTCCAAACAAATTACAAAATGATTTATACAGGACTTGTGCGTGGCACGAAAAGAGCCACTTAACGGTAACCAATAAAAAGTCTCATGTCCTCCACACGAATATTACATAAATTCCATTAAAATTCGGTTACACGATGTCACAAAAATTTAAAGATTGTAGCTCGAACTAAAAACCTACGGATTACAGTTAAGAACAAATTTCTGTTGGAACCGTCACACAGAAGATGATGTGGGGAAGGCAAACCGAAGACTGCATTTTGCTGGCGAAAGACATACAAGACGCGACAAACCTGCTAAGGAGGCGGCCTGCCGCCTGCGCTACAGTCGCCCGTCCTCCTGGAATACTGCCACCCTTACTGTACGGCACTGACCGACGACATCGAAAAAGTTCACAGGGCAGTTCGGTTTGCATTATAACTTAAGAGGGGGCAAAGTGTCACGAATTCGAAAAGTGAGTTGGGGTTGCAATCACTGAAACAAAGGCGTTTTTCACTGCGGCGAAATCTTTTTACCAAATTGCAATACCAACTTTCTCCTCCGAATGTCAAAAGTTTCGGAGGAGAAAGTTGGTATTGTCACCCAAATGGGAGAAACGACCGTCGGCAGAACGTAAGAGAAGTCAGACCTCTAACCAAAAGATTTAACTCCTACTTTGCCTTACATGCTATATGGGAGTGGAACGGTGGAGAAACAGTCTACGAACCCTGTGCTAAGACGAAAATGTGAATTGCAGTGTAATCGTGTAGGGTAGATGCGTTTGAAAAATACGCCAAGCCTATTTACCTTGAGCCGATGCGCCATCTTCTGCAGGATGTTCGTGGTCGTTTTTCTCCATTTCACTATCGATACAACAGGAATAGCAATTTATTACAGTAAATTTTAGTAATTTGATTAGAACCATGTCTCTATTATATGATACGTTTATTGCTTCAAATGTAACATCATTCTTGTGCAACGTAGTTATAATTACATTTTCGCTCCTTCAGAAGGCCCCCACGAAAAAACGAGACATTGTAGGTCAGCGAAACTTAGTGGAAACATCTGTATGAGCACGGAAGAGAAATGACAAATAAACCATCCAAAGAAAGACATTTCAATTTCCACGTGAGAGGGTAAGGGTTGTTAATTGGTACAACCTGCCTGCCTGGAACCGCACCAGGGTCGCCACTCCACAGCACTCTTCCAGCAGAAGGTTCAGCTGTCGTCAGGCGCCTCGTGCACTGCTCCAGGTCGCACGTTCAGCCCAGCATTCTCAACCATCGTAACAGCAACTTCTTCAATAATTTGTGGACCACTGACCGTTGGGCTTTACCACGAGTAATTCCGAAAACGCTAGTTAATTACAACTCCCGAATCGCGTTTTTCCATCCTGGTCCGGAAACAGGACCCCTAAGTATTTTCTTAATGCGTCGACACTCGCAAAGGTTAGAAGCACTACTGCTGTTCTTACGATAAAATAGCTGTGCTAGTGAAGCCCTGCTCACTTTGTCCAGACCCACGTTGACTGACTGCAACTGTAGTGCAGACTGATGATTGTGTTTCAACCCTACGTCGGCGTACCAGTACAGGAGCCTATCTACTTGAAAACTAACTGCACTGCGTTGCTGAACGGTGATTATCGTGAACACAATACAAGAGGAAAAAAACGACTATCATATAGAAATAAGGAGGCTAAAATTAACAAAGAACCTGTAAATACTGGACGCATACTGTACAACAGTTTACCGCAATGTATAAAGTGTACAGAAAGTGTGTCTCCTTATAGTCCGCCGCTCGTGGTCTTGCGGCAGCGTTCGCGCTTCCCGACCACGAGCTCCCGGCTTCGATTCCCGGCGGGGTCACAGATTTTCACCTGCCCCGAGATGACTGGGTGTTGTCGTGTCGTCTTTATCATCATCATCATTCATCCCCTCTACGGTCGGAGGAAGGCAACGGGAAACCGCCTCCATTAAGACCTCGCCTAGTATGGCGGTGCGGTTCTTCCGCATTGTTCCACTACGCTCTGTCAAGTAGCATGGGACTTCATTTCCGCGTCACTTTATAAAAGAAAATTGAAAAGACATCTGATCAATATTGGCATTTGCAGTGTTAAAGAACATCTCGAAATAAAAAATTAGATAATGTGCCGGTATACACTGCAAAGGGAAACTGCAACAAACGTAAATGGTGTATAGAATCACTTCAAGTACATAAGATGTACGAAATAATATTTCGCGCCAAAACACCGATGCTGGTGTCCTCTACTTTTTCTCCGTTTTCCCTGGTGGTGCTGAATGAAGTCCAAGGACTTATAGCAAAAGGAGATGTGTTATCACTGATGCCTTTTATAATGCACTTATGACATTTTTTGTGAAAATTCTGTAAAATACGTGTACACTTACTATCTTTTTGTAGCTAGCAAATATATGTGAGACCATAAATTTATATACATCATTGTATTTTCACTAATTTTTTACTTTATGTAAACATGAAGTGTCCAATATCACTGTAAAAGATGATCCACACACAAATAAAGAATGATTCGTGGCACGTTTACCTGGGTGAGCCGCGCAGATCCGAAGTGTTGTTGGCGTTTATGGTGCGCGCGCGCGTGTGTGTGTGTGTGTGGGGGGGGGGGGGGGGGGGTGTTCAGTGGAGAGGGAGAGGCACGTAGAGAGAATGTCGTGCAGTATGCGGGAGAGGGTAATTTAGTTCTGTGGCTGATTATGTGGAGTTTTAGTGTAGGTGTTATTCATATAGGTCTTCAATTGTGGCAAAGAGGGTTTTATCACAATGTGTTGGGCATTTAGCACTTTCTTCCCTTGAGCTACTGATTTTTGGGTGTGATAGTTTCTTTCTATTGTTAATTTTTGGTAGAGATCGTTACTAGTTTTAAGAATCTTTATGTCAGTTTCAATGATTGTTGGGTTATGATTCTGTGCATCAGGTGATTTGCGAATGCGGAGTGCGAGCTACTGCTTCTGAGTGCTCTGATATGTTCTGTGTACCTGGTTCCGAAATTCCTGCACGTTTGACCCACACGATTGACAACAACTGCAAGTTAGTTACTGTACGTCAGACTGGCTGTATTTGTCAGAGTTGGTGGTATTTCTTCCAGGTCTATTTTGTATTGTTTTGTTGGTTATGTATGCTATATTGAGTCCTTGTTTCTTTAGCATATTGCTCACAGTGTGTGTGACTTTGTTGTTGTAAGGCATTACATGTCGTTTGCTGCTGTCTGCTGATTTGTCTTGTTGTGTTTGTTTGTGTGTATGTTTCATGATTACGTGTCGCCTGTTTCCATTCTCTTGTGCAATTTGCTTTATTGTATTCAGTTCAGTGGAATCATGTTTGTTCATGGATGTTTGTTCAGTCTGTGTAGTACACATCTGAAGCTGCTTTCTTTGTGAGTTATAGCGATTGGTTATGAATAATGGTGATGATGATTGTGGGTTTCCTGTAAATTGTGAACTCATGTCTGTTGTTTCTCTCGTGTATGTGCGATCTAGGAACTTGTTTTTCATCTGTTTGTATTTCAATGGTGAACTGTATTTGTGGATGGATGGTGTTTATGTCCTCACGAAGTTTTTTTAAGTGAGGTTGTGATTGATCCCTTACACAACGTTGTACACTCTGTGCCGGCCGTGCGGTTCTAGGCGCTGCAGTCTGGAGCCGAGCGACCGCTACGGTCGCGGGTTCGAATCCTGCCTCGGGCATGGATGTGTGTGATGTCCTTAGGTTAGTTAGGTTTAAGTAGTTCTAAGTTCTAGGCGACTGATGACCTCAGAAGTTAAGTCGCATAGTGCTCAGAGTCACTTAGTTAACTCTGTGGTTGTTATAGTACAGTATCTGAAGCCGGTTTTCGTTATTGTCCTTGTGCTCAGCAAGTTATTAGCGCAAAAAGTAAGTAAACGGAAATTTATTTACATTCATTGGATCTGCTGTGAAAGTATTATCACCAAGCATGAAAATGCGGATTTACTTCCGGTTACTTTCAATTTCGAGATATACGTGTCATCTAAAATCGTTGTCGGTAACACACAGTCAAATACGTCATCGGTGAAACTGAAGAATTACCAAAGTAGAACATTCTGCCTCAAACCATTACCAGTCGCCGACATTTGCGGAAAGGATTTTTTCTCGTATTTTTTTTACAAATACTTGTACGATCATTAACAGAGACTTATGCGCACTGTATTGGACGTTGAACGTTCGCAATAAACAAGGGTAACAACAGGTGTGTACCAAGAAACCGTAATTATTCGCCAAATAGATGTAAGGAGGCTAGAGCGCTGTGAAAGTATTTCCATTTGGTTTACTGCACGGCATCTGTGGTGTTCGTACTGTAAGACCTTCGGTATACACACCATCAGATTATTTGACTTGTCGCTCTAACGAAGTAGGCGAGTGTCAGCAATATGTCTCGTGGTCTTCTTGTGGCGTGTTTATCTTCTGCCGTTAGGTCAGACGATAGAAATGCCACTTGCACGCTTAGAGTAGCAGATTGACGGTGACCAACTTTAAACAGAACTTGATTAATTTTCACACACATTTATTAAAATAATAACCATCATAAACCTTACGTAACTTGATTCTGGATACTATTTACAGTTGACAATCTGAAGTTCCTTTGGTCTTGGTACGTTAATCTTATTCTCACATATCTCTGATACTTGACTTTGTCTATACATTTATCTTCATGGCTATGTACAGGAATATGGTTATCTTATTAGGTGCAGACTGAAACTTGGCTATATACTGGTACAGACAAATGTAGACTGACTCATCGGAGGTCTGTACACTCGTTATAATACCTCGAGCGTTCAGGTATCACTGCGCGAGTGTGATCCGCGAGGAGAAAAGGTTCTACGTTAGCATCAATCTCATTGGCTGCGTTACATATTAATACGCGGATCGCCGGAAGCAGAATTTGGTCCGTCTCTAAGACAGCGCCATCTCGTAGTGCGGAGACGGACGAGCGCTGCGCCTGCGCTGTTGTGCATAGCGGGGCGCGCCCTATTGGGAAAGTTGTGTACGCGCTGACTACGCGGAACTATGTAAACAACAGCATCACTCCTTAATTGCAGGCAAAAACAAGACAATGGCCACAACGAGAGCAAGAACCATGATACTACGATATTACGGCATTTACGGTACACTCGTCGACTCGCACGTGTAGCAGCGTGCTGGAACGCCGCTTCTGGAATTCGGACAGCCGCGCCTGCCGCCGGATCGGATCCGTCCAGCTGGTTAATGACGAAGGCCGCTGTGCCGGCCAGCACGGGTGTGGTCTTCCGGAGGTTTCTCACATCCGACTTGCTGAGTAACGGGCTGCTACCCACATTACGACAATTCGCAAACATTTAGAAAACGTTCGCACACAATGACCTGGGATAACACTACTCGCAGACAGATCGCGAACACAAATTCCGTCCGGGGGTGAGGGGGTTGGAACGGAAGACGCAGGAACGGCATCGGTCCACACTCCTCTGGTAAATACGAAAATTAAGATACCAACCCTCTGAAGATGCGGGACGTAGGCCACGGTGAAGAAGAGAAAATAAATGCTGTGTGACTAGGGCCTCCCGTCGGGTAGACCGATCGCCGGGTGCAAGTCTTAAGATTTGACGCCACTTCGGCGACTTGCGCGTCGATGGGAATGAAATGATTACGATTAGGACAACACAACACCAAGTCCCTGAGCGGAGAAAATCTCCGACCCAGCCGAGAATCGAACCCGGCCCCCTGGGATTGACATTCTATCGCGTTGACCACTCAGCTACCGGAGGTTGGGGGGGGGGGGGGGGGCGGGGGCAGAGCGGTGAAGAAGATGATGATGATGATGCAGACAGAGTGAAACCAAATGAGCTACTATTGCTGACAAACAAGCACAAACCTGGAAACAAAAAACCTCAACAAAATAAGAAGCCTTCCTTCGTACTTCCGACTAACGCCTATTGGATGATTAGGAGTGACAGTGCGGCCTTTGATGTGCCGAAGCCGCCCTGGTTCCTTAACACGCAGTTTTGATTCACGATGGTATGCATCGACGAGACCAGATAAAGGAACACTGAAATACCTGTTTCGGGTGTTGTGTCGATATCGTTAAGAAGAGTTTTAAACAACTGAAATTTCTTGTGCTATTGACGGTTCCGAGGGCGACATATTGTGTAATAGTGAAAATGTCTGAGCTTGAAAATAGTGACGACAGTGAAGAAAGCGAGGCCACAGAATAGTGAGAGAGAAAAAAAGTAATGAAACAATGCATTGCTGCTCTTTATTGTAGGCATAATGAAACCGTGGTATGAATCCAGTTTTTTCGTGTTAATCGAAAATAAATACCGGTAGGTACCACGTTTTTCACAAATTACCGTAAATATAAGTTTTACCTACTTACTAAATCCTTTCTCTTCTTTCTGAATACCTCGAAGCACCACTCTAGTACTCTCCTAATTCCCTCCCTAGTGTGTTCAAGAAAAGTTTTCGAGAAAAAATGAGGGATATACAATATGGTATGTCGGCTGGAGTGGAAAACGTTAAGTTCGTGGCTTTCCAGAAAATGAAAGCGCAAGCGCATGAACTCTGTCCAGAAGTGCTGCCTGGAAAGTGGTTCAAAGAAAGCATTGCTATAGTAACCAGACCGGTAATATGCGTGGCTACTATAAAAGTTTCATTCATTTTCGAAGATGGCTCTCTGGTCATACAAGTTCAAGCGGTATTCAAGTTCGTTAGGTAGTAACATACTTTCTATGGTCATCACAGCATCACTGATAACTTCCCTTAGCTGTTCTGCCATGGAGGGCACGTAAACACGGTCCTCCCTGTACTCCCAAAGCAAAAAGTCGCAATGGATTAGGTCAGGCTACATTGCGGAGGGGGGGGGGGGGGGGGGGCAAGGGAAGAGAGCTACATCATCCACTACATCCAACCTAGCGATGCGGGAGCTCGTCGAACATCTATGCTCCAATGCTGGGAAGATGAAGTTCTCGGAGTCAGCATTCAGTTGTGGAACCAACCACAACTGCAATGTATCAACGTAACAGGTAACAGGAAGAAAAACGACCAGCACAGTTTCCCCCGTGACAATGCACATAAAATATTAACCTTCGGTGAATTTCGTTCATGTGCCACATTTGCAGTTTGTTTGTTTTGTTTTGTTTTAGGACGCACAAACAACTAAGGTCATACGCGCCCATGTCAGTACCGTAGAAGACGAAGACGAAAAAGGAGTTAAAAGCGATTACACATTAAGCCCAATCGACGGAAGGAAAGACGCTAAAACAGGGACTTTCTCTTTGAGAAACATCCATGAAATACGCCAGAGAGACAACGGAGGGTCCGAACTAAAGGTTAAATGTTGTTCGCCACACTGCTACGACGGATAAAAAGTAAAACGCGATCGACAACCCTGGCGTCGTTCGCTAAAACGGCCGACAACTCAGGCGGCAAACAAAAGTTAGAACGTAGGTGATTAAAACAAGGGCACTGTGTCAGGAAATGGCGGACCGTCAAGGGCTGATGACAACGAGCACAAAGTGGTGGGGGATCACCGCTTAACAAATGGCGACGGCTGAAATAAATGCACGGCTGTTTCGTCGCTGAATATCAGCTTGGAGGTGAAATGTTCATCCTCAAGAGCTTTCCGCGTTGAGATGCAAAACTGAAGGCGCCGGCCGTAATCCTCCGGCACGTGCTGGACACGGTACGATTTGAAATGTAACCGCAGTAGCAAAATGTCCCGCGCGTTTGACTGCGGTATTCTAAGCTCGTGAGTTGCGCGAACCGTCGACTGTTTGGGCTGTGCACGAGATTGCCCCTGATCCTCGCCACGGTTGCATCTGGCACAGTTGGTCGGCCGGTACTTTTCTGTTTACACATTGTCCCTCAATTGTTTATGCCAATGCAAAGTACTCTATTTACGTGATGTTTTTTCTATAATTCCTTCCGAATGCACGCCGCACTGTTGTAACAAATAAACTTTCTCGTATATTCCGAGACACAAATTCTTTCTTGCTCATCTGCTCCAGGCGCAGAATGCCTGTGCGAGGCGCAGAGAAAGCCAGCAGTATGTTTTCGACACTGCATCGGTCAACAGTTTAACATCATCGACAGTGCAGCGCACTTGGAGCCTTTTAGCACACTTTGCAGTCATTTCGCACACCAATTTCACGTGGCTTGAAGCCAGTGCTTCACCAGAACGCAGCGAACAACGTGTTGGACTCCTCCAGAAGCTGCTGACAAGCGCTGGCGCACAATACGGGTACTGCGCTCCGTCTCAAAGCACCGCCCTTTCGTCGCTGTCGGGGCGGCGACGCACTAGGCCGACCGCATTACGTACTACCTGCTCCTAGCAAAACCCGGACTGCCGAGATGCGTTCTGATGTGTGCGCGCTGCACCTATTCTCTGTGCGTCCTCACACGCAAGCAAAGGCATATAGTACGTATAGGTGTATGTATTTTTCTTTACATGCGAGCGTGCGTCATCTGATGCACAGCCAGACAGAGCGACGTGCGCTATTCGTATCAGCATGTCTGCTCTGTCCGCAGCCGGCGGGACCTGAGGAAGTGATTATTACCTCTAGTGTCACACTTGTGCAAACGCAGTGGTCGAGATATACACGGCAAAGCGTACCGTGTGTGAAACTGTAGTGTGATTTCGAAGTAATATTTCGTCCCGTAGGGCTGCTGACAGCGAAAGAAAATATAAAATGCATAGACTCTGCACCAGTGCCGACAGGGTTACACTTAACGCTTCGAATTCTAAGCTGCCGGAGACAATCACGCCAGTTTGATGTTAAGAGTTCAAGGCACGTACTGCATCAAGTTTTAAAAATCATCTCAGGAGTGTTCCAGACCGTGTTGAAAATCCTGGAAAAGTACATTAAGCTAAGTCCGTACCATTTAACCTTTCTTAGAAGGAAGAGGAAGCATTTGCTTGAAGTGACGTGGAATTTCCCGCAGTGTTAGGGGACTCTGTAGAGCAATCGTATGGTTGTGCAGTGGAAGCAGCAATTTTAAATGACATGCACGATTTTGGTGTTGTTCTATTTGCTCCCGTCGATGCAAATTATTTATAAATCGGAGCGGCTAGCTAACGAACCAGGACGGCTTCAGAACATAAACGGCCGTTCAATCACTCCTCTTGTTCGACGTGTATTCGTTGGAAGTACGAACGAAAGCTTTTTGCTTTGTTCCGGTCTTCCTCTGTTATTTCCACGACGTCCTCATTTGTGAGGAACTTCAGAGAGTCATTCGGTTTCGCTCTATACTTCGTGGAATTAACCAGCCACCGAGAAGGAGATGCGCGAGAATAGTCTTCATCTTCCGGGCATTTGTCGTTAAATCACTCGGGGAAAGTGCTAACGCAAATGAAAATTGAATTCGTTACAAAAAGTGAAGTTATTCGCAGTGAGACGTAGCAGAGCAAAGCACCTCACGAAGAGATCGGATGCACGGCTGTTGCACTAGACGCGTGTCTCCCCGTAGGCACAGCACCGAAAGTTAACACATGCAAGTATCACCACAAACGATAATACACACAAGTATCGCCATAAACGATAAAACAATCTGTCAAATTTCCCTACGTCTGCCAAATTTTTTAACTGAATGGTAATGTCGGACATCTTCGTTAAACGCGGAGCAGGTTTGACCGTTTCACAGAAATTCTCATTGACAGGAAATTTGACACGAGGGCGGGCGTTGTTTATGCCTATGTTTAGTGAAAATAGTTTTATTACAATGAATCTCACTGTATCGTGAGTTTCCACAACTATGGAAACTACGATGAATGGTAAAGACAAAATACCACTGGCAGTTACCAAACTGGTAGAGGTGTCACAGCTCCTCCCATGCATCCGAGATGTGGAGGAGGCCTTGGCTGCGGCTATCGACCGCGGGGACTGCAGTCGTCTGCAAGATGTTCTGATTCTGAGGCCTCCATCTCGTGCAGGCGGCTGGCGGAGGTGGTGAAGACCGCTGGGTCCAAGCAGAGCGTACAGTTTATAGCAGTACAAGGTTGACTGGGCTACTTTGGTTTGCAGCCGAGTGGAGCATCTCAACCAAAGGGTTTGTCGACGCTGCCACGGTCTGGCCTACTATAGATTTCTAGATCTGCGTTATTGGTTGGCAATTTTAAGACTCCTCTTGATGTAATACACAAAGGAAACAGCTACTCTGGTAGCAAGTACATGTGGAGTGCACACGAGTGCAGCAATCACAGGTACTCTGATCAACAATCGCCAGATGATTAGCATATAGTGGAAACAAACCGCGTTCAGACGGAAGACAGTTAAACTGTTAAAATTTTATCAGTAAATTCTCGACGTATTCGTAACGAAGTTCAGCAACTTACAGTCCTCCAGGAAATTTCTCGTGCTCAAATTCTTCCCGGGACCGAGAGCTGGCTGAATCCAGAAGTAGAAAACTGTGAGCTGTTTAACGAGTCATGGAACGTACATAGGAAACGCACATTGAAAGGGGAGTGTTCATTTCAACTGGCAAAAATATTGTCTCTGCTGATGTCGAATTTGAGTGTCACTCGATCTACCTCCGAACGGAAGAGGGAAGCGAATTGCTAGTAACGGTACAGGGTACCCTCGTCCACGCACCGTAGAGTGGCTTGCGGAGAATGTATCTAGATGTCGATGGAGTCGTGCACTACGCAGGAAGGTGTTGAGAAGGAAATCAATATTCTACGCACAACGTACAAGCAGGAGTTCAATAAAATTTTCAAAAATCGACTTTATCCGTCTGTATACGTTCCCACGTTTTGGCATTTTAACGAACCGTCAGAGAACCAGGTATAAGAGAATAAACTGTCTTACACCTGTGTCTTCTTTTTCAACGTGCGGGCGAAGTAACTTCAAACAATTTTTTAAAAGTTTCACCGTCCACTCGCAGAAAGTTGGTGTAATTATCAAGTTCCGAGCGTAATATTAACTTTAACAAGTTTTCATGTGTATATTTCCGTCTCATTTTAAATCATTCCCTTGACCAATGTCTTGCCGTCTTCAACTTTATTAAATACAATTCCAGAGTCTATATTGGGAATGATTTACCCGCATTTATAGCCGTTCCCACTAGTATGGGAATACGGCATACACGAACGGTATCTGCTTCGAAACTGAGGGTAAATTGACAATCTCGGTTTTTACGCGTATGGGCTTGTTTGAAAAATCAGTGACTAGGTAACAGCGAATTTGACAAATAAATCTGGTCGTTTACGAGTGCCTTACCGCCAACGCACACAGAAATGTCGTTGCGCGGACGTGGCGCTCTCTCGCGCCACCTCCGTGGTCAACATGTGAATGAAACAAAATGGTTCAAATGGCTCTGAGCACTATGGGACTTAACTTCTGAGGTCATCAGTGCCCTAGAACGTAGAACTACTTAAACCTAACTAACCTAAGGGCATCACACACATCCGTGCCTGCGACCGTAGCAGTCGCGCGGTTCTAGACTGAAGCGCCTAGAACCGCTCGGCCACTCCGGCCGGCAAAGGTGCCGACTTCGAGTCTCGGTCGGGCACACAGTTTTAAGCTGCCAGGAAGTTTCGCCACAAAACGGCTACTTCGAGGACAGCCCCGAGACAGACGCCCTGTAGCGTGCATGCCACTGACCCTAAACCACCGCCATTTGCGGCTTCAATTGTGTGAAGCGAGAGCTCATTGGTAGAGTCGAGGTCTGTTGTGTTTTCTGAAGAAAGTTGGTGGAGACTAGGTGGTAGTAATGGCGTTGGGTTAACTGCCTCGAGTGCGATTTCGTATGGCAGCAAGAGCACTCTCGTAGTTATCTCACGCACCCTGACAGGAAATTAGTAACCACATTCTGCTGTCGTAACCCAACAAGCTGTACAGAGCGTCCACATGTTGCCTCGAGCTGCTCGATCACCAGATCTGTCTCTCCACTCCAGCACTTGCAGGACATCACTGGGCGACAAATCCAGCGTCATCCACAACCAGCATTAACCGTCCCTGTATTGACCGACCGAGTGCAACAGGCGTGGAACTCCATCCCACAAACCGACATCCGACACCTGTACAACACGATGCACGCAACATTCTGGCGGTTACACCGATTATTAATGTACCAGCATTTCAATGTTAACCACGTAAATGTTATCTAGACAAATGTATTCCCGAAATTTTTCTTGGAATTAATTATTCTGTAGTGTTGAGATTTTTCCGTCAGTTTAGAAACAGTTTTTTGGCATCGTGTAAAATACCGGAAACGTTTTGGTTACACGATAAGTTCTTTCATTGTTTCGATGTGGCTAATTTCCTCTCTTTTTTCAACCATAACAGATACATCTACTACTTTCTTCGCTGCTCGAGATATAGGAGGGCACCAGTATCTTCGTCCGATGAAGACGACATATTCTGATCCATTCGTAGCACCTTCGCGCCGCGTGCCTCTGACAGCGCCACTCCAGTGCCCAACTGCTGGCGTCCCTTCCGCGCCACGGCCTCCACTCGCCGCGCCACTGCTGTGCGAACTGGGGAACTGGGCCTCACAAAGGAGCCGAGCAGGGGACTGTCGGACAGCCCGTGACCGAACGCTGGCAAAGGCGCGGCCGAGTCAAGCCAACACCGACTCAAAGGAAGGCCTCGGCGCTTGTTGGTGACGTCACGTCAGGTAGGCACGGCGAACACCAGGTCTGTTGCAGGCAGAAACGCCTGGGCGTGCTTATCACTATACATCTCTTATTTTTGGACAAAATGTTTGGTATTGTTTTGGATTCTGCAGTTTATTTAGATGAAAGATTTTCTTACTATCGTAAGGCTACAAATGAAGATCATAGTTCTGTATTACTGAATCCTGTCGAAACAAACGTAGATCAATATGAGAAGATGCTTTGCCCCATTGCAAGCTTCGGAAATTTTACATTCAAGTAACTATATTTACTTGATCCATTTTGTTATCGAAACTTACCCCAACTCCCTTACAATTGACTCGTTTCTTTTATTTATTTATTTACTTATTTTCGTTTGACATCGTCACTGGAAATGTGAACTAATTTACATGTGTAAATGTCCAACTGTTGCCAGTCATTAGATTACAGTCGTTTTCAACGAAAGGAATTGTAAACAGGAAACAAAATAGCTTCATACATCGAAAATACTGCTGAGCTTAAACTTTTTTAAACATGCACATTAGAAAAGATAAATATTCCCCTCTTGCAACTGAAAGGAGAAACTTTATAAGATAAAAAAATTTTATTTGATAAAACAAGTATCTCTCTTTTGCCTCTTCTTCTGTCCCCCATCCCCTCCCCCAACGTGTACAACCGCAAGACATTTAATTAACATTCAGTGCTCCTCACCCCACAGTCAAATAAGATACCTAAAGAAGAGCACCAATATGTTCACAGTTTCTTGTTAAAAGCAACGCAGTACAAACGTAACTTCCTCAGATTTACAGATAAGGTGAAGAAGCACGAGTCTGTTGCTGCTGGACCATGTAGTCGTTTTTGTATGTCAATCCTTAAAACAGGTGGAAATTTAAGTTCCGGAGGACACTATTTGTTAAGAAGTGTAATGAATTGCACAATTTATTGATAGCCGAAATCTCTCAGAACAATGTGAGTTGGTCAACTACCGCCAGTAGTTTCACATTTTCCTGCGTCAGAGAGGGACACACCACCATTATGAGTATGCCTGCAACAGACCTGGCGTTCGCCGTGCCTAGCTGACGTGAAGTCACGAACAAGCGCCGAGGCCTTCCTTTGAGTCGGTGTTGGTCAAGCTGGGCCGCACGTGAACGGGGCCCACGTTTGAGATAACATCAACCGGCTAACGCGAACAAGGTCACGGTTCTCCGGAGCCGCCGATAACCTCGCCAACGTCACCGAGTACGGGTGTTTCGTCCGCCCATGTAGTCGCTACAGGCACTGCACTCAAGTCTTCTCTTCGGGGAAACATGTATTACGCCAAAAGGCACAAGTGGAGCCAGTTGGTCGTTTCCTCTGTATGGGGGAACAGGAGGTGGTATCTGCCGCTTCGTGCTTGCAGGTTTGGCGCAAAGTAGCGGACGCATGCAGTGCTTGCAAGGAACCGCAGCAGACGTCACTACGCCATTTGACATGTAGCTGTTGAGCTTATGACTTTAGGTCACGAGTAAATTTTATGCGTCTTTGAGTGACGAAGCTGGTTAACAGTACAATTTTCAGCATAGGTTTATAATTTTAAAGATAAGAAGTAATGTTATTACACTAGTAAGTATTCCAACTAGACTTTATTGTAATATGGTCAAATGGCTCTGAGCACTATGGGACTTAACACCTCAGGTCATCAGTCCCCTAGAAATTAGAACTACTTAAACCTAACTAACCTAAGGACATAGCATACATCCATGCTCGAGGCAGGATTCGAACCTGCGACCGTAGCAGTCGCGCGGTTCCAGACTGAAGCGCCTAGAACCGCTCGGCCACCGGCGGCCGGCTTATTGTAATAATGAAATACTGCTCACACAAACCCGTTTCTGTTTCCGCCATATCTTATTGAGTAGTGTCAGTCGGATAGTGTGGGCCACATCACAGGCTGGCGGTATGGACCATATAAGTAACTTCTTTATTCGTTTTCTGGGAGCTGTTTCTAGGTTGAACAAGAATCCTGGGGGTGAGGGTCGAGGGGTATGGTCTGATACTGCAACGAAGCGAGTGGTTTCAACTGCTTTGCAAGGCGAAATGGCCGAATGTGCTGCTGCCGATCGTTTCAATGTTTGTAGACCCACACGGCAAAGAAAATTATCCTGAGGTGACAAAAGTCGTGGGATAACGAGATACATATATACAGATGATGGTAGTATCGCCTACACGAGGTACAAAAGAACTCTCATTTGTACTCAGGTGATTCGTGTGAGAAAGTTTCCGATGTGATTAAGGCCGCAAGACTGGAATTAACAGACTGAACACGGAATGGTAATTGGAGCTAGACGCACGAAACATTCCATTACGGAAATCGTTAGAGAATTCAATATTCCCAGATCCACAGTGGCAAGACTGTGCCGAGAACACCAAATTTAAAGCATTACCTCTCACTACGGACGAGGGCAATGCAGAGGCCGGCGGCCTTTTCTTAACGACCGAGAGCTGCGGCGTTTGTGTTTAGTTGTCAGTGTCAACAGAGAAGCAACACTGCGTGAAATAATCCCAGAAATCAATGTGGCACTTACAACGAATGCATCCGTTAGGACAGTGAGTCGAAATCTGGCGTTAATCGGCTACGGCAGCAGACGACCGACGCGAGTGCCTTTGCTAACAGAACGGCATCGCTGCAGCGCCTGTCCTGGGCTCGTGACCACATCGGTTGGGCCCTAGACGAATGGAAAACCTCGGCCTGGTCAGACGAGTCCCGAATCCAGTTGGTGAGAGCTCATACTAGGGTTCGAGTATGGCGCAGACCCTACGAAACTATGGACCCAAGTTGTCAACAAGGTACTGTGCAAACTGCTGGTGGCTGTAAAATGGTGCGGGCTGTGTTTACATGTAATGGACTGGGTCCGCTGGTCCAACTGAACCGATCATTCACTGGAAATTGTTATGTTCGGGTACTTGCCGACCGTTTACGTTTCAGGTTCCCATACAACGTTGGAATTTTTATAGATTACTATACGCCATGTCACGGGGTCACCATTGTTCGCGATTGGTCTGAAGAACATTCTGGACAGTTTGAACGAATGATGTGGCCACCCACATCGTCCGACACGAATCCCATAGAAGATTTATAGGACGTAATATGCAGGTCAGTTCGTGCACAAAATCCTGCACCGGTAACACTTCCGCAACTACGGACCGCTATAGAAGCAACATAGATCAATATTCTGAAGGGGACTTCCAACGACGTGTTGAGCCCACGCCACGTCGAGTTGCTGAACTGCGCCAGGCAGGAAGAGGCCTGACGCGACACTAGGAGGCACTTCACGACTCACTGCAGGGAATCAGCAGACATCTCTGACACCTCATGTGGGCTTTTCCAAACCAACATTTTAAGGAAACTACGAATAAATATACATTCCAGATTAATGACGCTATTTAGGATTCAGTTTCAACAGTTGGCTTACTATCTGACAGAAAAATTAAAGTTTCCTCACAGATTTAACAGGGAAAAGTAATTGGCAGCTTAAGATTTCTACCAAAACTTTATGAAGAAACACCCAGAACTGTCTAACAGAAAACCACAGCCCACAAGTTTAATGCGATGTGACGATCACAAGTCGGACGGTTTTTTATTCTACTGTATTTTTTTATCATCATGTACTTCTGATATATGAACAGATTAACTTGTTTGTCAATAGAGAAAACACTTTTTATCAAGAAACCTATATTTTGTTGTACTGGCCATACTAATCGACACTATTTTTAATGTGTAAAATTGTAATTCTGAGAAAATATTCCTTGTTGTGTGATGTTTTGGTTAGAAACCTTTTTTTTTACGATTTACACTAAAACACATGTTTCAGTAAAGATATTCAGTTATACCTTATTTCGGAACAACAACAAAAGGTTTATACCAGTTTTGGTTTACATGGCCCATTGTAGCCGCCAGTCCCCTACGAGCAGTTCTTTCATCGCATTCGACAAAAATAAAAATAAACAACCAGCCTCGCCTAGGAAGGGAAGATGACGTAGATGATGATACTGTGAGAAGATTTGTCAGAGAACACACAGACCGAAGTGGGAACGAGGTCCCTGGAGCACCCAACATTTCCTCGGAATTGTGTACATCGCTGAGTGGGCCATTCAAAAAAAAAATGGTTCAAATGGCTCTGAGCACTATGGGACTTAACGTCTGTGGTCATCAGTCCCCTAGAACTTAGAACTACTTAAACCTAACTAACCTAAGGACATCACACACATACATGCCCGAGGCAGGATTCGAACCTGCGACCGTAGCAGTCGCGCGGTTCCGGACTGCGCGCCTAGAACCGCTAGACCACCGCGGCCGGCTGTGGGCCATTCCTTACGAAAGAGTTACACCTGCCGTACAATATATATATGACAGAGACTATTCCATTTCAAAAAAGGCAAATGTGAATATTACGAAGCTATCAGATCAATGAGTAATGGTTACAATATTCTGCCACGAATTATTTACAAAGAAATGAAAAATTGATTGAAAGCGACCTCGGGGAAGATCGGTTTGTGTTCTGGATACATGTGGGAACACGTGGAGCAATACTGACCCTACGACTTGCCTTACAATATTTACTGAAGAAATATAAACCGATGTTTACAACATGTCCAGATTTACAGAAAGCTTTTGACAATGCTGACTGGAATACACTCTTTGAAATTCTGAAGGTAGCAGGTATAAAATACAGGGAACGGAATGTCGTCTACAAGTTGTACATAAAGCAGTCTGCAGTTACAAAAGTACCTGAAAGGGAAGCAATAGCAGAGTAGGGAACGTGGCAGGTTGTAGCCTATCACCAATGTTATTCCATCTGTAGACTGAGCAAGCAGTAAAGGACACGAAGGAGAAATACGGAAAAGGAATTAAAGTTCACGGAGAAGAAATAAAGCCTATGATGTTTGCCGATGACACTGCAACTCTAGCAGAGACAGCACAGGAACTGACAGCATTGTTGAACGGAATGGATCACGTCTACGACAGAGACAAAACAAGAGAAACAGAAGTAAAAAAAGTGTAACTGAATGCAGTCTAACAAAATCGAGCGATTCTGAGGGAAATACATTACGAAATGACACACTACAAGTAGTATATAGCGCAAAATTAAAGCGAGGCTGACCAATGATACCTTCAGCGTAGATACACGTCCGCTCGAACTTGTACGGGAATCAGCGAAACGCCGCGAGTGATGAGATAATGGGCAGGGGCACTACGTCAGTGGACTGGGGACAGGTTGAGAATTTGGGTCTGGAAAGAGCCGCGCAGGCGCGATGACCACTGTGTCCGGATGGCTTTGTGGTCAGAGCACCTGCGTAGTGAGCAGCCGACCCAGGTTCGTATCTCAGTCTGGCACAAATTTTCAACTTGCCGCACTGACGTAAATCAATTCCCAATAGCAACTAAACTTCAGTAATTCCTTTGAGACTTGACTCAAGTGGTGGATAATAGAAGTATAAAGCTGTGTGTGGTGCAATTTTGATATTAAATCGATATGCAAATTAATTGGGTCTGAGCACTATGGGACTTAATATCTGAGGTCATCAGTCCCTTAGAACTTAGAACTACTTAAACCTAACCAACGTAAGGACATCACACACATCCATGCTCGAGGCAGGATTCGAACCTGCGACCGTACGGTGACTCCCGAACGGTACGTGAAGGTTTCGGAAGATGATTTCATACGCATTATCCTGAGTGACCCCGATTTCGACAAGACGTGGTTCATGCAAGACGGAGCTCCACCTCAACGAAGCAGAAGAGTGTTTTATGTCCTGGAGGTGCACTTTGGGGTCCGCATTCTGGTTCTGGGGTATCCAGAGGCCGCTGGCATGGCCTCGATTGGCCATCGCGAATGATGGCAGGCATATAGAACGCTTCATAACATAAATCCGAATATCTGTAGTGATGTTTACATGTTGAATAAAGTGTGTGCACGCCGGAGTTTGTAACTACCTTACGGTTCCTTTTCGCGTAGTTGAATAATTGTCAGTCTGTAGTTACGGAAGCGGACAACGGCAAGAGAAGCGTGACTGAAACAGAGACAATGCTGTCGTCGAATACAGATTTGATTAACTTCTTAATTCTGACGATGCTATGTAGTCTATACATACCGGAGGATTTTGAAGTGGACATATGCCGAAGCAAAACCTTTTGCAGTACTACTCGATAATGTCCCAAAGGACGAAATTACAATATTCAAATAAATAAGTTCTACAGTTAACAGCGAACACGATGTCCTTTAAAAGAATATAGATTTAAATGTAAGGAAGTCTTTTGTCTAAAGTTGCCTTGTACGGCAGCGAAACAAGTGGAGAATAGAACTTTTTAAAGTGTTGTACGGAAATTAAAACACCTACAGCCATCCTTATAATGTCGTTTATTGTGTAGTTACCAGTATCGGCACTTCAACGCACGATTTTCAGGCATTAGTTGATGCCGACGGGGTTATCACGATCCATACATACGATGCATCAGTGGCCAACATAACCGGTTTACGCAGACTATCTGTAACTGTGGTGTCTGTTGTACCATCAACTGTCAGCTCAGTTGACGGTTGGAGAGGCGACGTCACAGTTACAGACGGTCTGCGTAAACCGGTTTTGTTGGCTACTGATGCATCGTATGTACGGATCGTCATAACCCCTTCGGTATCAACCAACGCCTAAAAATCGTGCGTTGAAGCGCCGAAACTGGTAGCTATACAATAAACGACATCATTAGGATGGCTGTAGGTGTTTCATTTTCTTACAATAGTGAACGGCCGTAGTCCTGCAGCCACAAGGGTGGACACACAAAAACCTTTCAAGTGTGGTGCTATAGAAGAATACTGAAGTTTAGATGTGCAGATGTAACAAATTCGCTTTTGAGAGGTGCTTCGTGTGCCAGACGGTTCCCGCGGACTCGCCGAGCCTGCTCCGGACTGAGTTGCCTGCAGTGTCCAGCCGTCCAGGCACCACGTGCGGCTGCTGGAGAGGTCCTGACGCAGGAGCAACGCGAGGCCGGCCTGCGCCGCTCCGCCACCTCTGGCGTGTCCACCGCGGCCCAGCCTGCGCTCAGCGACACGAGCCGTTGCCGTTCTCCGTGAATCAAAGGGCGACTGCGACAACTCCACGTCGTCCTCACCCTTTGCTCCGAAAGGAAGGCACTTTGCTCATCACGACCTACATTTTCACGTAATAGACACTGGTTCTGATCAAATATACAAGTGGCTTTCGGCCACTTCATCAAACTGCTCGAAATTATACGCCCCTTTCCAGACCGATGTCCTTACTTGTAATTACTTTACCAGCTCTCTTCGTCAAGTTCAAGTTCTGGTATTCTTTAAATGCGAACATTCTAAATGTTAGGCTTTATCTTGACTGTTATGGCATTAAATGAAACAACAAGTTTACTGTTACCAGTCACTGTTTATTTATCTCTGCGACGCGCTTCGAAGGTTTAAACCTCCATCGTCAGGTGGATTTACATTTCTTAGTATGGCATGCGCCTGTGTGCCGTGTTACGAGTTTTTGGAAGAACTTGTGCCACTGGCTCCAGTATACAGTCATGCGATGCGTTACGGCAGTGAAGGGAACCTGTGGTCACTGCAGACAGTGTCGCAAGTTCCTCCAAAAACTCGTAACACAACACACAGACGCGTGTTATACTAACAAATGTAAATCCACCTGACGACGGAGGTTTAAACCGTTGAAACGCGTCGTGGAGATACCCAAACAGTGACTTGTAACAGTAGACTTGTTGTTTATTTAAATTCTCGTATTCTGTCTTTCCTTCAGAAATTATCCTCAGCCTTAGTAATAAGTCAAAATGAAGCCTTATTCAATAACGTAACACTTTTTGAGGGGCACAGCTTCCGTCAACTAATCCTACTCAAACTACTTTCAGACACTATCTGTGGAAACCGTCCTGAAGTACTGAATTATCACAGTCTTATGTACGAGGGACATTCAGTAAGTAATGCAACACTTCTTTTCTCGGCCAGTTTGGGTTGGAAGAACGCGGGATTTGTTGTGGGATGTCGTGCAATATTCCCGCTTCAGCTCCTATAGTTTCAGCAAGTTCCGATATGTGGCGGCGTCTATGACGGAGGTGCGTTCCAAGCAGAGAACTGTCATCGACTTTCTTTTGGCGGAAAACCAGAGCAACGCAGATATTCGTAGCCGCTTGCAGACGTGGGAGTGAACAGTGAACAAAAGCACGGCGAGTCGTCGGGTGAGGAGTCTGTCGCCATCGCAACGAGGTCGCGCACACCTGTCCGATCTCCCGCATGCCGACCGGCCGCTCACAGCTACACGACGTGACCAAAAGTATCCGGGCACTCGGATGAAAATGACTTACAAGTTGGTGGCGACCTCCATCGGTAATGCTTCGATTCAATATGGTGTGTGCCCACACTTAGCCTGGATGACAGCTTCAACTCTCGCAGGCATACGTTCGATCAGCTGCTGGAAGGTTTCTTGGGTAATGGCAGCCCATTCTTCACGAATTGCTGCACTGAGGACAGGTATCGATGTCGGTCAGTGAGGCCTGGCACGAAGTCGTCGTTCCAAAACATTCCGAAGGTGTTCTATAGAATTCAGGTCAGGACTCAGTGCTGGCCACTCCATTACAGAGATGTTGTTGTCGTGTAAGCACTCCGTCACAGGCCGTGCATTATGAAAAGGTGGTCGACTGTGTTGAAAGATGCAATCGCCATCCCCGAATTGCTTTTCAACAGTGGGAAGCAAAAATGTACTTAAAACATCAATGTAGGCCTGTGCTGTGATAGTGCCACGCAAAACAACAAGGGGTGCAAGCCCCCTCCATGAGAAACACCACCACACCACCGCCTCCGAATTTTACTACTGCCACTACACACGCTGGTAGATGACGTTCACCGTGCATTTGCCATACCCACACCCTGCCAACGGATCGCCACATTGTGTACCGTGATTCGTCACTGCACACAACGTTTTTCCACTGTTCAATCGTCCAATGTTTACGCTCCTTCACCGAGCGAAGCGTCGTTTGGTATTTACCGCCCACGATGTGTGGCTTATGTACCATGAAATGCGAGTTTTCTCGCTTCCCGCCTAACTCTCAGAGTACTTGCAGTGGATCTTGATGCAGTTTGGAATCCCTGTGTAATGGTGTGGATAGATGTCTGCCTGTTACACATAATGAACCTCTTCAACTGTCTGCGGTCTCTGTCAGTAGGCAGACGAGGCCGGCCTGTAGCTTTTGTGCTGTACGTCTCCCTCCACGTTCCCACTTCACTATCACATCGGAAACATTGGACCTAGGGGTGTTTAGGAGCGTGGAAATCTCGTGTGCAGACGTATGCCACAAGTGACACCCAATCACCTGACGACGTTCGAAGTCACTGAGTTCCGCGGAGCGCCCCATTCTTCTCTCTCGCGATGTCTAATGACTAATGAGGTTGCTGATACGGAGTATCTGGCAAGAGGTGTCAGCACAATGCACCTAATATGAAAAACGTATGTTTTTCGGGGTGTCCGGACACTTATGATCACACAGTGTATGACTCCTGGAGTACAGGAACATGTGACGGGTCACAATCGAACACCTCGCTACACAACTGGACATCTCTGTTGGTAGTGCTGGCACACTCTTTTGCCAGTGCGCCATTTAGAGTATTCAGAAGTGAATGCCCACTGCGTTGCTCGTCCGGATCTCGCACCTTCCGACGTCCATATTTGTTTCCCCAATGAAGGATGCACTTCGCAAGAAGCATTATGTGGATGACGGGGAGGTTACTGGCGCAGCAAGGCGTTGGCTCCAGCGAGGTCCTGTACAGCGGCATTATGCGGCTTAAAATCCATGCCTGTAAGGTGCTGTAAGGCCGTCTTACTCAACGGAGATTATGTTGAAAGACAGCGGCTTTGTAGCTAAAATACTGGGGAATAATACGGTGTATTGGAATCCTAAGTAAAACCAACCTGCTTTCAGAAAAAAATGTGTGTTATTGAACGCACCTTGTACAAGGTCGAAAGACCTCGATACAAGACAAACTCAAAGACGCGGTACAGGAGACTGACTAGCAAGTCCACAGAATAGCAAAGAAGTAAAGAAACAGTGCATACAAGAAATGATGATCAGCCTTTAGGAGGACACCGAGTAATAGACACAACTTGGAAAATAATTAGACCGTAGAACAGAATGACAGATGATCACGAAAAGTGCATAAAAACTTGGGTCACGTGTCAATGCAATAAGGCAACACGATGCCACACGAGATCATTTTTACGATACATAGCAAAGTTGGTTTTAAAGAAGTGTTATATGGTCATTACAGGTCGTTTTGGGGTGTCAGTAGAAAGAAAACGATACAGCCATACTTTTCAGGATGATCTTAGTAATTTGGAGTAGTGAGTCCATTTGTTAAATATTAACGTCAGTCGACGTATGGAGGTGATGAACGCAGGCCATAGCACTCAGTTGGCTGTCGAACACGTGTTACAGTTCGCCAGTGTCGAGTTGCTACGAACTATTTCGGCCGTATTACGTGTCTCTGATACGCACTCGCATCCTCTAACACGATGACTGGTTTATCAGACCACATAAATACTATTTCGAGGATGACTTGAGAATGACTAAAAGACCGAAATCATGGATTGTGTGAAGCAAATTGACAAAAATCTTCAGTCAAATGGAGGAAATTTCTTTCAAAACGCTCGATAATAAGTTATTCAGCCATTACATATATTGTTATGCTCGTAATAATTGTAGTTACACTCATACACCTAAGAAACTAGTATAGCCATGTGTATTCAGACACGGAGATACATAAGCAGGCAGAATACGGCGCTGCGGTCGGCAACGCCTATATAAAACAAGTGGCTGGCGCAGTTGTTAGATGGGCTACTGCTGCTACAGTGGCAGGTTATCGAGATTTAAGTGAGTTTGAACGTGGTCTTATAGTTAGCGCGGGAGCGATGAAGTGTACCGTGAATATCAGGAATCCGGTAAAACATCAAATCTCCGACATCTCTGCAGCCGGAAAAAGATCCTGCAAGAACGGGGCCAACGACGACTGAACAGAATCGCTCAAAGTGACAGAAGTGCAACCCTACCTCAAATTGCTGCAGATTTCAATGCTGGGTCATCAGCAAGTGTCAGCGCACAAACCTGTATTCGATATTACTGTTGTTGGTACAAGAAATTTACTGATCAGAGTTGGTGCTCTGAAATACGTGTAAAAAGTACAGTTTTAAATATTAATGCATATCTCCAAGATTATTCTTAAGGAATCAGGTCAATGGCTCCAATGAAATTATAAGCTATGAACAAAGGGGAGAGAACGAAGTAGTGTCTTTCAGAAACAGAAAATGAAAGGGAATAAGGGAATCATTTAGGTAGAGATTATAGATGCACCATAATCCTTAAGTGAGGGGGGGGGGGCGTAGGCGTAAATACGGATATGAGCCAAAAAACAGTTTTCGAAAAGAGACATATTCCTTGGGTTTCGCGAGTCACCCCAGCTTTATTGAGCCATAACTAAGATGTAACTTTAGTCGATAAGGAAATAGGAATCAATAGAGCTGCCAAAACCAGGTGAGCTTTACCTCCAGGACAGTGCATGCGAAGTAAAGCAGAAATTGGCTGCCCTTCGAATATAGTACTTCTCTGACGCTAGTGGCACGAGGTTTGTCACACAGTATTTCGCAGTCGATACTGAAGTAATTAGTTGAGGGACTCGCACCACAAAAATAATACTAGTCCCAGAGGGGAGAGGCACAGGGCACTCATGAATGAATGAAGGAGTGGAAGCTAATCGTTCTATGAAAGAAACTATTAGTACGCAAGCGACAGAGACGGCTTTTAGTGGTTTAAGAGAAGCCTTCTTGTACCAGTATCACCACAGGAGGAAGGCGACGAAAACTGAGCTGATACTGAATTCGTGACAGGTGATGGGAATTCAGTATACAAAAAGCTCGTGCGAAACTCAGCTTGCCCTCTTCTCACACGATATACTAAAAACCGTGGATGAAGGGCAACAGGCAGATTGCGTACTTGTTGATTGCCGGAAAGCATTTGACGCGATGCCCCACTGCAGGCTATTAACGGAGGTACGAGCATATAGAATAAGTTCGCACATATGTGAGTGGCTCGAAGACTGCTTAAATAATGGAACCCTGTACGGGGAGTGTTCATCAGACATGAGTATCACCAGCAGTGCCCCAGGGTAGCGTGATGGGACCGCTGTTGTTCTCTGTATACATAAATTATTTGGCGAATAGGGTGGGCGCAAAGTGTGCGGTTGTTTGCTGATGAGGTCGTGGTGTACGATGAGGTGCCCAAATCCAGTGACTGTAGTAAGATACAACACGACCTGAACAAAATTCCAGTTGGTGTCATGAATGGCAACTAGCCCTCAATGTGCAAATATGCTGGTGTGCAGGACGAACAAACCTGCAGTGTTCGGATACAGTATTACTAGTGTCCTGCTTGACACAGCCGAGTCGTTTAAATATCCGGACGTAACAGTTGCAAAGCGACATGAGATGGAACAAACGTGTGAGAACTGTGGTAGGGGAGGCGAACGGTCGACTTCCGTTTACTGGGAGAGTCTTAGGAAAGAGTGGTTCACCTGTAAAGGAGACCGCATATAGGACGCCGGTGCGACCTATTCTTGAGTACTGCTCGAGTGTTTGGGATCAGTACCACGTCGGACTGAAGGAAGAAATCAAAGCAATTCAGAGGCGCAATGCTAGATTTGTTACCGGTAGGTTGGAACAAGACGTAAGTGTTACGTAGACAGAACTCAAATGGGAACCTCTGGAGGCAAGGCGACGTTCTTTTAGAGAAACTGTTGAGAAAATTTAGAGAAACGGCATTTAAAGCTGACTGCCGAACGACTCTACTGCCGCCAATGAACATTGGGCGTAAGGAACTGGAAAGGAAGTGGCTAGCAGTGGTACAGAGTACCCTCCGCCAAGCACAGTACGCTAACTTGTGGAGTATCTATGTACATGTAGAAAGACGGTAAGTGCAAATGTCTGCAAGTACATTGTCTCGAGCTTGAATGACTTTGGATAGTAGTTCGTATTCCGCATAAGATTGAAGTTAGAATCATTAACTACTGATCACGTGGAATTTCCGTTTCGTATTCGGAACTAGAAAACCAGCTCTTGTTCCTGAAAATATAACTCTGTTAGAGTTTCACTGAAGGTAGAACAGTATCAGTTCTGCTATTTGTCTCTGCAAAACATACGTTAGTAACACAGTTTGATCGGTCGGAGAAGTTGGGGAACGAAAGCTTGCGAAAAAGATATTACGCTTTCTTCGAAGAAGTAACACTTACATGTTAGGGTTAGTCTGAAGCTAAAAGAGCTGTATGTGAACGTAAACTGCGTACTTGAATAAAAGTGTGAAAACCGTTTACTTGACTGAAAGTGTGGTGTAACAGTGGTGCACAGTCACTGCACCGCTGAACTTCCTCTAATTAATTCATCTTATAGAATCAAGCAAGAGGAGATACTCTACCCCCTCTCGTCTCTGAATATTTTAGTGAAATTCCACCGTTGCCCAATACTAAGGCACAGCTTTAAGGTAGTAATTCGCAACGGTTAAAACAGCGACACAATACAGTCATTGTTATGGCACGCTCTGTCTATGTGGACGCCTTCGAGCAAGTGCCGGTATGTCTGTCAAAGAGCGAGTTGGAAAGGGCCGGAATGCCTGGTCTCCGGGAAACAGGTTTATCGCACGCTAACATTGCGGCTCGTACAGGACACGCTGCTACGACAGCTTGAGGATAATTTTTTGGTTCGGTTGTGCTTTAGGGCGAAAAAAACAACTGGGTCATACGCGCCCAAGTCAAAACTATAGAACACGAACATAGATAGGAGTTAAAAAAACTACTCTACGTCAGTCCCAATTCACATACGACAGATAAAAACGGGCACGTGGAGGAAGGGCTAAAAAGGACACTATATAGGAATAGAGGTCCAAAACCAAAAAAAATCAGATGGCTTTCGCCATATTGCTTTGGCTGATAAAAAGCAAAACGCGGTCAACAGCCCGCGCGTCATTTGCTAAAACGGCCGATAAGTCAGACGGCATACCCAAGCAGGAACGGAAACGGTTAAAAAATGGGCATTCCGTCAGGAAGTGGTGGACAGTTAACTCGGGCGCACTGTGTACAAAGTGTTGGGGTAGCGCCACTTATAAAATGAAGATGGCTAAAAAGGCAGTGCACAGTAAGCAGCCTAGTTGAAACGATCTCCTCCCGGCGGGAGGTCCGAGAGGAGCTTGTCCAAGTCACTGGGAGAGGCTTAATAAGCCGGAGCTTATTCCCGTCAATGGAGGACCATTGGTGATGCCAAAGGGACAGACGGCAACACAGAGGTCATCGGGGGGAACACAGGTACTCGCGGGCTGAGGTACGAGGACCGCAGCCTCGGCAGCAGCGTCGGCAGCCTCGTTTCCGGGCAGACCGACGTGACCAGGGACCCACAGAAACAGCACACTGGCTCCACCAAGAGCGAGCAGGTGACAGTTTTCCTGCACTAAGGGATGGGCGGTGTGCAGCGCACATGGACTTTGAAGGGCGTTGAGTGAGTCTGAACAGAGAACACAGCTGGGAAGCTGTATCGCCGGATGTACTCTCTCGCCTGACACAGGGAAAAGAGCTCGGCTGTAAATACTGAGCAATGTGCCGGAAGCTGATATCGAAACACACAGGTGCCAATGACGAAGGCACACCCAACAACACAGTCAGTCTGACAGCCATCAGTCTACACAAAGGCACTATCGCGAAGGTCGTGAAACTAAAGGCGATAGAGCGAGGCTGGAGTAATGTCCTTGGCAAGCGAATGAAGGCCAAGTTTGACACTGGCCGCTTCACGAAGCCAAGGTGGTGTTCACATCCACTGGCAAACGTGCAGGTGCTGTGAAGTTAAGCCGCCGTAGCAAGTGGCGAAAGCGGACTCCAGGAGGTAACAGAGAAGAGGGACGCGCTCCATACTGGCGAGCAAAGCAATCATCAATGAAGGAGGCATAGGATGGGTGGCTACGCATGGCAGACAAACGGCATGCATACCTGCTGAGGAGACATTCACGGCGGTAGGACAGTAGTAGTTCAGCAGTTTCAATATGCAGAGTGTCAACTAGAGTAAAAGGCGCCAGTGGCCAAACGGATGCCAGGAAGTTGGATGGCGTTGAGAAGGCGTAAGAGGGATGCACGTTTTTTTTTTGTTTTTTGTTTGTTTGTGGTTTTAGGGCGCAAAACGTCTATGGTCATTAGCGCCCAGCTCGTGACTTAGGAAACAGTAAAAAACCGGAATTTAAAACCAGCAGCAATGGGAACAAAGTCATAAAATTTGAGAAACTAAAAGCAGAAGGAATGCTTAAAAATCCACTACAGAAAGGGGTTGGTTGCCCCCAAAAAAAGCTTCAAATGACTGACGTCATTTCACTGTCACTAATAAACTGGAGAACGCGGTCGGCTGAACGCGTGTCATCTGCTAAAATCGACGATAGATCAGGCGATAGCTGTAGACAGGAGCGTAACGGATTAAAATAGGGGCATTCAATTAAAAGGTGTCTGACCGTCCACAGCTGAGAGCAGTGGGGACAGAGTGGGGGAGGATCGCCGGTTAAAAGATGTCGATGGCTAAAAAGACAGTGCCCTATCCGGAGTCTAGCTAAAATTACCTCCTCCCGACGACGCGTTCGGGAGGAAGACGTCCAAGCGCAAGGAAGGGCTTTCACTTCCCGCAATTTATTATGGGGAAGTGTTGACCAATGCACATGCCATAAATGAGCAACTTTGCGACATAAACCGCTCCGTAGATCGGTGAAGGGAAGCGACTGAATAGCTGGCCGAGGAAGAGAGACTGCAGCCTTGGCCGCTATATCGGCCGCCTCATTCCCACAGATACCAGGGTGTCCCGGGAGCCAGAGGAACGCCACCGAGACGCCCCCCAGGTGGAGCAAGCGCAGACAGTCCTGAATCCGGTGGACCAGAGGGTGCTCAGGGTAAAGAACTTGGAGACTGAGGAGAGAGCTGAGAGAATCTGAGCAGATTACGTACTGTATCCGCTGATGGTGGCGGATGTAGTGGACAGCCTGGAGAACAGCGTAAAGCTCCGCAGTATAAACCGAACACTGGTCGGGAAGCCGAAAGTGATTTGGGGTGTCGCCAACAATATAGGCACTCCCTACACCTAACGATGTTTTCGAGCCGTCGGTGTAAATAAATGTGGCGTCCATCATTTGTGCACATAGAGCAGCAAATGCCCGACGGTAAACAAGTGTAGGGGTACCATCCTTGGGAAATTGACAAAGGTCACGGAGCAAGCAGATCCGGGGACGGAGCCATGGCGGTGCTGTACCCCAAGTTGTCAAGAAGGTTTTGGGAAAGCGGAAGGAAAGAGAATGGAGCAGTTGACGGAAGCGGACTCCCGGGGGTAGTAGGGAGGAGGAGCGGCCTGCATACCCTACATCAAAGGAGGCGTCGAAAAAAAGGTCATGGGCTGGATTAGCAGGCATGGAAGACAGATGGCTAGCATAACGACTCAGAAGGACTGCCCGCCGATTGGACAGCGGAGGTTCAGCAGTCTCAGCATAAAGGCTTTCCACAGGGCTGGTGTAAAAAGCTCCAGACACTAAACGTAATCCACGGTGGTGGATAGAGTCGAGACGCCGAAGAATAGACGGCCGAGCAGAGGAGTAGACTATGCTTCCATAATCCAATTTCGAGCGCACTAAGGCGCGATAGAGGCGGAGAAGGACCACTCGGTCCGCTCCCCAGGAGGTACCATTCAGGACACGGAGGGTGTTAAGGGAACGCAGACAGCGAGCCGAAAGATAGGAAACGTGGGCGGACCAGCACAGTTTTCTGTCAAACATAAGACCCAAGAATTTAGCGACGTCGGAAAACGGAAGGTTGACAGGGCCTAGATGTAAGGAGGGCGGAAGAAACTCCTTACGTCGCCAAAAATTAACACAAACGGTCTTACTGGGTGAGAAACGGAAGCCGGTTTCGATGCTCCACGAGTGGAGGCGATCGAGACATCCTTGAAGATGTCGTTCAAGAAGGCTGGTCCGTTGAGAGCTGTAGTAGATCGCAAAATCGTCCACAAAGAGGGAGCCCGAGACATCAGGAAGGAGACAATCCATAATTGGATTTATGGCGATGGCAAACAGTACAACACTCAGCACGGAGCCCTGGGGTACCCCGTTTTCTTGGGAGAAAGTACGGGAGAGAGTAGTGTTCACCCGCACCCTAAATGTGCGCTCTGCCATACATTCGCGAAGAAAAAGGGGCAGCCGGCCTCGAAAGCCCCAAGAGAACAGTGTGCGGAGGATGCCTGTCCTCCAACAGGTATCGTATGCTCTCTCCAGATCAAAAAATATTGCTACCGTTTGGCGTTTCCGGAGAAAATTGTTCATGATATAAGTGGAGAGAGCAACGAGATGGTCAACTGCAGAACGATGCTTTCGGAATCCGCATTGGGCAGATGTTAAAAGACTGCGGGATTCCAGCCACCAAGCTAAACGGTAATTCACCATACGCTCCAAAACCTTACAGACACTACTCGTGAGAGAAATGGGGCGATAGCTAGAGAGGAGATGTTTGTCCTTTCCAGGTTTCGGAACGGGAACGACAATAGCTTCCCGCCATCGTCTGGGAAAGGTACTGTCGGTCCAAATTCGATTATAAAGGCGAAGGAGGTAACGCAGACTATGGGTTGATAAATGCAGCAACATTTGGACATGGATACCATCCGGTCCTGGGGCGGAGGAGCGAGAAGAAGAGAGGGCATGTTGGAGTTCCCGCATGGAGAAAACAGTATTATAGCTTTCGTGATTTTGAGAGGAGAAAGCAAGATGTCGCACTTCCGCTGCACGTTTCTTCGGGAGAAACGCTGGCGGGTAATTTGAAGAGCTCGAAATCTCAGCAAAGTGCTGACCCAATGAGTTAGAAATTGCGACGGGGTCCACTAAGGTATCATGTGCGACAGTGAGCCCAGAGACCGGGGAGAAACTAGGCGCGCCTGAGAACCGTCGAAGCCGACTCCAAACTTCCGAGGAGGGAGTGAAGGTGTTAAATGAGCTAATAAAGAATTTCCAGCTTGCCTTCTTGCTATCGCGGATGACGCGACGGCATCGCGCACGGAGCTGCTTATATCGGATACAGTTGGCCAAAGTTGGATGGTGACGGAAAATGCGAAGAGCACGTCGCCGCTCACGTATTGCGTCACGGCATGCCTCGTTCCACCAAGGAACTGGGGGCGCCGGGGCAATTCGGAGGTGCGTGGTATTGAACGTTCCGCAGCTGTAAGAATAACGTCGGTAATATGTGTGACCTCATCGTCGACGCTGGGAAAGCGACGGTCATCGAATGTCGCTAGAGACGAAAAAAGTGTCCAATCGGCTTGGGCAAACTTCCAGCGTCGCGAGCGCATATATAGCAGTTGAGGCTGCAGTCGAAGAACACATGGAAAGTGGTCACTCGAGTGTGTATCATCAAGGGCGAACCATTCGAAGCGCCGAGCTAGCGGAACAGTACCGACCGCAAGGTCCAAATGAGATAAATTTGTCGTGGAGGCAGACAAAAATGTGGGGACCCCAGTGTTGAGGCAAACTAGATCCGCTTGGTGGAAGACGTCTAGCAATAGTGAGCCACGTGGACAAGGATGTGGAGATCCCCAAAGCGGGTGGTGGGCATTGAAGTCCCCAACCAGCAAATAGGGGGGTGGAAGCTGACCAAGAAGATGAAGGAGATCAGCTCGTGCCATTGGTGTGGACGATGGAATGTATACCGTACAAAGAGAGAACGTGTATCCAGAAAGGGAAAGACGGACGGCGACAGCTTGGAAGGAACTGTTTAAGGGGATTGGGTGATAATGGAGAGTATCATGGAGAAGAATCATGAGTCCTCCATGGGCTGGAGTGCCTTCAACAGAGGGGAGGTCATATCGGACGGACTGAAAATGAGGGAGAACAAAGCGGTCATGGGGACGCAGCTTTGTTTCCTGAAGACAGAAGATGACCGGCGAGTAGGATCGTAAGAGGATCGACAATTCATCCCGATTGGCTCGAATGCCGCGGATATTCCAGTGGATAATGGACATAGGGTGAACAGAAAATGGAGGAACGTGACCAAGGGTGCTGTCAACTCAACGACTGCTCAGAGCTTGCGACCGACAGCATGGAATGGCATTCAGTCGAAGGCAGAAGATCCTGATCCATAGGTTGGTCAGGAGCAGCTACTGCCACCAGCGATCGGCCGGTTGGCCGGGCATCAGCAGTGCGCCTCGGCGACACAGAAGACGGCCGAGGACGATGTCCGCCAGGTGGTGCTGTAGATGGGACTCGCCTTGGCGGAGAAGGAGAGGAACTGTGTTTCTTTGTAGCCTTCTTGGAAGTATGATGTTTAGATGAAGGAGGAACCGATGGTTGTGAAGTTGCGGTACGTAAAAACTCTTCACGAGTATGCTCTTTTTTCGAAGACTTGGCGTCTGACTTTTGGGCTCGAGATTTAGCAGAACCCGACGAAGGGTGAGCCATAGAGTGGGCAGGCGAAAGTGGTGAGGTTGAACGGGCGATCTTTGCGCTGGCCGATCTGACGACCGTGGTACTAAAGGTGAGGTCGCAAGTCTGCGTGGCCGCCTCCTTTGTTGGCCGAGGAGAAGCAAGGACAGTGCTGTATTTTCCTTTCTGAGGCACGGTGGGCTGTCGACTGGCGAATAATTTTCGAGCAGCAAAGGTCGACACTTTTTCCTTCACTCTTATTTCTTGGATGAGCTTTTCGTCCTTAAAAACTGGGCAATCTCGAGAGGAAGCAGCGTGGTCACCCATACAGTTGATGCAGCGAGGGGATGGAGGCGGACAAGCACCCTCATGGGCATCCTTGCCACATGTAGCACATTTGGCCGGATTGGAACAGGACTGGCTGGTGTGATTGAACCGCTGACATCGATAGCAACGCGTAGGGTTTGGGACGTAAGGGCGAACGGAAATTATCTCATAGCCTGCTTTGATTTTTGATGGAAGTTGAACTTTGTCAAATGTCAAGAAGACAGTGCGGGTTGGAATGATGTTCGTGTCAACCCTTTTCATAATCCTATGAACAGCCGTTACGCCCTGGTCAGACAGGTAGTGCTGAATTTCTTCGTCAGACAATCCATCGAGGGAGCGTGTATAAACGACTCCACGCGAGGAATTTAAGGTACGGTGCGGTTCCACCCGGACAGGGAAGGTGTGGAGCAGAGAAGTACGCAGCAATTTTTGAGCCTGGAGGGCACTGTGTGTTTCTAACAACAGGGTGCCATTCCGTAATCTGGAACAAGACTTTACAGGACCTGCAATTGCGTCGACACCTTTCTGAATAATGAAAGGGTTGACCGTGGAGAAGTCATGACCTTCGTCAGACCGAGAAACAACAAGGAACTGTGGCAACGATGGAAGAACCGTCTGTGGCTGAGACTCAGTGAACTTACGTTTGTGAGCAGACATAGTGGAAGGTGAGGAAACCATTGCGGAAGAATCCCCCATGATTACCGGCGTCTCCGATGGCGCGCTCCACCCTTGTGGGGGCCCTCACTGGGGGCACACCCGCCTTAGGTGATTGTTCACACCTCAGGTCACACCTTCCGACAAACGGACGGAGGGACCAATCGGCACTTTCGGAAGGTATCAGGTCGGGTAATCACCCCTCCCTGGGCCTGGCCGTTACCAGGGGGTACGTACGTGTCCTACCTGTCTACCCGGGGCGGGGAATTACGCATTACCCCGTCACCGGCTACGCATGGAAGTGCGTGGGTCGGCCTTCAGACACGCACAGGGAGGAAAAAAGAGAAAGGGAAAGGAAAGAAGAGGGGGTCTCAAACGCCGCAGCAGAGAAAAGGGCAAAGAGAAGAGGGAAGGAAAAGAGAAGGACAGAGGAAGGACGAGGACTTGCAAGTGTAGAAAGCAAGGAATTTGGAACAGTTTCGAGCGTCCGTCTCCGGACGTAGGCACAAACCATACTCCCAGAGGGGGAGAAAGGGAAGGAAAGAGCCAGAGGTGAGGGGGGGGCGAAGATGGGGGACGGGGAAGGATGCGGAAAAGGAAGGGAAGGTATGCAGCCCGGAAAGGAAGGAGGGCCACATTAGCTCGGGGTCCCGTGCTCGCTACGCACGTGTCCACAAAAGAGTTGTGGACCCCCTGGGGGCAGGGATGCACGTGTAGACGCACAAACATAGGGGAGTTTCGAACGGACAAGGGACCGGTACAAACGGAGGTGGGTGTTCGATCGGCATCGCACGGAGTACCATTGAGAACAAACATGTAGGACATTGAGTAACCGCATACAGCGAGCTGCCAGGCAAGAAACATGTGAGGACGAAGAGAGTCTCATATCGAGTATGAGCCTTAGAAACTTCGTCCTTTCACCGAACGGATGCAAAGATAATGTGAAAAACCAAATGAGTCGCCAGAAATTCAAACAGACGGTTTTGTCAGTAGAAGAGCAAAAGCCATTGTTTATGCTCGAGGAGTAAAGACGATCCAGACATTGCTGAAGACGCCGCTCAGTGAGGCAGGTCCGTGGAGAACTGCAATAGACGGCAAAACCGTCAAGAAACCCGTGGTAGCCAAGCAAGAACCAGCCAAAGGGTGGCGAGCCCCTGGGGTGTGGCGGTTACAATGTGTCTGCACAGACAGTTTGACACCGTCTGTTGAGCGCTGCACTGGTCGTACGGATGGCATTGCGTCGGTTTCCACAGTATAAAACTACCAACGCCTCAACTGGGCACGAGATAGCCGCCGCTAGCGTTCTGAGTGGCAAAATGTAGAGTTTCGGACGAGTCGCACTTCAGCTTGTAGTACGGTGACAGCCGCGTACGTGTTAAGACGCTACCGAGATGAACGCTATCGGGCAGACACTGTTGCTGAGGCTAGCGGACAACCGCCACTGGTATCAAATGGCATAATTCAGAAGGACAATCGTACGGTCGCATGTAAAGATTTTGGAAAGGCTATCAGCGCTTCCAGTGTCTGGGATACGGTCGATCGACATCTTGTTAGTTCTCGTCGTCTTGCAGCAACTGTCACTGTTTTGTGGATGCGACTACAAACTGCGTTGCACTGTGTAAACTAACAGCACATCAAACACTCTTTGATTCCGTGCCACGCCATCTAAATGTTCTTCAAACTGTACTAGACTCTCATGGTCAAACTGCATGTACAATTCTGTAATTCTGAATGTAGTGTCCTCGTTGCCACTTTAGACTCTGTTTCGCCAGGGAGAAAGGGAGAGCGTGTTGTTTTACACTACTGGCCATTAAAACTGCTACACCAAGAAGAAATGCAGATGATACACGGGTATTCATTGGACAAATATATTATACTAGAACTGACATTTGATTACATTTTCACGCAGTTTGGGTGCATAGATCCAGAGAAATCAGTACCCAGAATAACCACCTCTGGCCGTAATAACGGAATTGATACGCCTGGGCATTGAGTCAAACAGAGCTTGGATGGCGTGTACAGCCCATGCGGCTTCAACACGATACCAAAGTTCATCGAGAGTAGTGACTGGCGTATTGTGACGAGCCAGTTGCTCGGCCACCATTGACCAGACGTTATCAATTGGTGAGAGATCTGGAGAATGTACTGGCCGGGGCAGTAGTCGAACATTTTCTGTATCCAGAAAGGCCCGTACAGGACCTGCAACATGCGGTCGTTCATTATCCTGCTGAAATGTAGGGTTTCGCAGGGATCGAATGAAGGGTAGAGCCACGGGTCGTAACGCATATGGAATGTAACGTCCACTGTTCAAAGTGCCGTCAATGCGAACAAGAGGTGACCGAGACGTGTAACCAATGGCACCCCAAACCATCACGCTGGGTGATATGCCAGTATGGCGATAACGAATACACGCTTCCAATGTCCGTTCACCGCAATGTAGCCAAACACGGATGCGACCCTCATGATGTTGTAAACAGAACCTGGATTCATCCGAAAAAATGACGTTTTGTCATTCGTGCATCCAGGTTCGTCGTTGAGTACTCCATCACAGGCGCTCCTGCCTGTGATGTAGCGTCAAGGGTAAGCGCAGCCATGGTCTCCGAGCTGATAGTCCATGCTGCTGCAGACGTCGTCGAACTGTTCGTGCAGATGGTTGTCGTCTTGCAAACGTCCCCATCTGTTGACTCAGGGATCGAGACGTGGCTGCACCATCCGTTACAGCCATGCGGATAAGATGCCTGTCATCTCGACTGCTAGTGATACGAGGCCGTTGGGATCCAGTATGGCGTTCCGTCTTACCCTCCTGAACCCACCGAGTCCATATTGCGCTAGCAGTCATTGGATCTCGGCCAACGCGAGCAGCAATGCCGCGATACGATAAACCGCAATCGTGATAGGCTACAATCCGACCTTTATCAAAGTCGGGAACGTGGTTGCACATATTTCTCCTCCTTACACGAGACATCACAACAACGTTTCACCAGACAACGCCGGTCAACTGCTGTTTGTGTATGAGGAATCGGTTGGAAACTTTCCTCATGTCAGCACGTTGTAGGTGTCGCCACCAGCGCCAACCTTGGGTGAATGCTCTGAAAAGCTAATCATTTGCATATCACAGCATCTTCTTCCTGTCGGTTAAATTTCGCGTCTGTAGCACATCTTCGTGGTGCAGCAATTTGAATGGCCAGTAGTGTAGATGTTCGGTATCCCGGTATCCTCTTTCAACAACACAAATTCCCATATGGATTAATACGGTTCTTTGGTTACATGTGTTGTGGTACAAGCTTATTAGCAATAGTCCTCTGGCAGACAATATCGGTAATCTTGCTATTACAAACTTTAGTCTCACAGCTAGTCGCGATCCGCGCGTATGCTGACAGACGCCAACTGAAAGAGTGAGTCAGTGAGGTCCTCCAGTAAGCGGCGGCGGCCTAAATACATTCTGTCGAGAGGAGTTGGCGGTATGTTGCTTGTCGGTGTGTCTCTGGCCTGTCTCGTGATTGGCGCGCACGGTCCAGCGCTACCTCTTTGCCGACCGGTGTGCTGGCGACAGCTTACGCCAGCATACTGATCATGTGCGTATTGGGATGTCCCTCATCTGAGGAATAAATGTCACTGTAATCGCGAGTCTCTTTCCTGGTGTTGCACCTTTCATAAATGTGGATACAAATCACACGAGGTAAAGATTTAGCTGCATATCACATGTGCTCAGAACTTCACAGCCCCCGAGGCACTCGGGGTGGCACAAATATCGTGGTCCTCTGTGCAGGGTATTGAGCAGAGAAGGCATTCAAGCATATGACCTGAGCTTTGCATGTATCTGCATTCGCAGTATGTATCATCACTAAATTCCCATTTCTTCATACTGGGCTCGAATCTTCGTATTCTGGATCCGGAACTGTTTTACAACTTGCAGGCCGACCAGCTTTCATTGTGTACAACGGGCAGGCGCTCAGCTGCTGTCATCCACCTGCGGAGTTGACATGTTCTGTCCCATTCTTTCGCAGTCTGAGGCTCGCCTTTTCAGGTGGCACGGTGGCTGTCTTGCAAAGGGAACTTTTCGATTTTTCTCTTGTAAATGGTGTTTGAAGATTGGAATACTTTCAAACACTGTTAAGTCCAAACCAATTACAGGAAAAAATTGTCCCTGCTATGATTCTCACTAGGAGCAAGTTTTTTACTTTCACACACATTATAAAAATGTTTGTATGTATAAAAAGGGTGAAAATTACTGAACCGTATGAAAACAAACGTAAATCAGTTACTAACTATGGCGTACACACACTTTATTCAACATGTAAACGTCACTACATATATTCGGATTTAGGTTATGACATGTTCGATATGCCTGCCATCATTGCCTATGGTATGGCGCAGACGAATAGCGAAATTCTGCTTGACCCGATTAAGTGTCGGAATATCGATGGTGTCAATGAGCTGCTGAATGGCTGTTTTCAGTTAAGCAGTGATTTTGGAGTTATTGCTGTACACCTTGTCTTCAATAAAGCCCCACAAGGAGGAGTGGCATGTGTTCAGATCCGAGGAATATGGCGATACTAGATGGGTTAAATAAAAGGTTTTGAACGCTGGGCAAATTTTTTGATTTAATAAGACGTTTGATTGTGTTGACTACAAAATATTGCTCCAGAAGTTGGACCATTACAGAATACATGGAGTAGCTCACAATTGGTTCACCTCATACTTTAGCAACAGACAGCAGAAGGCCATTACTCACAACGTTGGGAATGGCTGTGATGTGGGGTCTGAGTGGGGTACAGCCAAGTGGGAGGTGCCCTAGGGATCAGTGTTGGAGCCACTCCTGTTCCTTATTTATATAAATGGATATGTCCTCTAGTATTATAGGTAACTCTAAAATATTTCTGTTTCCAGCTTAAAGTAAGGGATGTTGTGTGCAGCATTGGCTCGGTTTCAAATAGTGCATTTCATAACTTAAGTTCGTGGTTTGTAGAAAATAAACTAACGCTAAATCACAGTAAGACTCGGTTTTTACAGTTTATAACACGCAATTCAACAAAACCTGACGTTTTAATTTCACAGAATGGGCATAAGATTAGTGAAACTGAAGAGTTGAAATTTCTAAGTGTTAGAATAGATAGATAGTAAACTGTCGTGGAAAGCCCGCGTTCAGGATCTTGTTCAAAGACTTAATGCTGCCACATTTACTATTCGAACGGTAACTGAAGTGAGTGATCGTTCGACTCGAAAATTAGTGTACTTTGGTTATTTTCATTCACTTTTGTCGTATGTTATTATATTTTGGGGTAACTCTTCCGATTCTAAAAGGATATTTTTGGCGCAGAAACAGGAAATAAGTGGCGTAAGTCCACGAACCTCTTGTCGACCCCTGTTCACGAGTCTGGGTATTTTGACATTGGCTTCTCAATACATATATTCATTACTGTCACAAAATTAGCTTATTCCCAAGAATAAGCAGATTTCACTCAGTTAATAATCGGTAGAAATCAAATCTGCATCTTTTTCAATAAGCTACCACTCGAATTCAAACATCTTAGCAGTAATCCACGCGCTTTCAAATCATGGTTCCTCAGTTTCCTCATGGGGCACTCCTCCTATTCTTTCGAGGAGTTGCTTGAAAAATTAAGCTGATTCTTGCTGTATTGTTGATTGCGTTTAATTAAACTTATGGATCGACTTTTTTCGGGCCCATAAACATTTTATTTTTATCTGTTATTACTTTTATGTTGTAATTTCATGTACTGATATCTTCCATGACCTTGGAGATCTGCTCCTCAATTTGGTCCTACGGAACATGACGTGTAAATCAACAGATAAAAATCAGTCGAGGCCCATGCCAGTTGCCTATGGGTACCCCAGACCCAGAATGTGGTCCCCAAGGTGCTCTTACAGGACATCAAACACTCTCCTTCTTCAATGGGGTCGAGCTCCGTCTTGCATGAACCACGTCTTGTCGAAATCAGGGTCAGAATGGGTGATGGGGATGAAATCATCTTCCACAGCGTTGCATTCGGTAGCTCCAGTGACACCAAGGAATCGCCGATTATTCCGTGACTCGACATTGCACACAACACAGTCACCCGTTGAGGGTGAAAGGACTTTTCGATCGCGAAATGCGGATTCTCATTCCCACAAATGCGCCAGTTTTGCTTAGTGACGAACCCATCCAAATAAAAGTGGGCTTCGTCAGTAAACCACTACACTAATTCCCATCATGCCCCGCAGCCAACCGTACAGTTTGAATGTCCGAACGCAAACCTAGGAAGTTATGACGATTTTATTTCATACAGTTCAATAATTGCCAGCCTATATATTTCGCGTCTTCTCTTAAACTACTGGACTCTTTTCAATGAAAGTTGGTACACATATCACTAACTACCTGGAAAGATTCACTGTGGGTTAAGAACCACCTACCTACCAAAGGGGAGGGAGAGATGAAAAAGAAATGAAGTCCACGATGGGCGAATAACCAAATTTTATTCATCCATTATTTGATAATGAGAACACTTAGTGACTTGCAACATAATTTACATATAATTTCAAACCTTTACTAAACTTTTTCTCGCTGACAACCCCCACAAAATGATGAAAGGAAAAAAGTTTATCGCTTACTATATTTTAGCTGTTCAAGCAGTAAAATTGCTGCGCCAGGCATGACGTTTCAATTTATTACTTCTTTACCAGTACCAGTATTCGCGACACCATTTGTGAACGGTATTCACACGTACCCGCAAAGTTATATATCACTGCACGATACGCAGTTCAGGAGACATGACTTCATAAACTCCGAGATGCGTGAAAAACTGACGCACCCTGCATGACGTATACTACTTCTTTCCTGGTAACTCTATTCGCAAGACATTTCGCAGGCAGTATGCACATATGCCGCTGAATGTAACTACAAAATTATATCATTGTACGGCGCATAGTTAAGGAGATATGACGTCACAAACATTGAGCTAGAGATGCAGATGAATTGTGTGTACAAATATGTATGAGAAATGTTAAATATGTGACATGTGTGCAGCCACGTGTAAAAAGCTCCTCCTAAATCCCTGGATGGATTTCAATCGGACTTGGTACACATACCACTAACCACTTGGGAAGGAATGCTGTGGGGGTAAGAAGCGTGGTGATAAAGTGGGGAGAAAGGAGGGTACAAGGAGATGGACATATCAGGGGAAGGAGGAGACAGGCAGAGAGGGGAGGCAGGAAATTAAGGAATGAGTAGGAAATGGACAGAGAGAGGGCGATGAGATGGACAGAGAAAGGGAGCAGGAAGAGACGAGCTGAGGGTGGAGGAGGAGATGAACTTAACAGGCGAAGGAGGAGATAGACAAAGGGGAAAGGAGCATGTGGACAGAGAGTGGAAAGAGGAAGAGATAGACAGAGACAGGGGAAAGGAAGAAGTGGAGGGGGAAAGGGAAGAGGAGGAGATAGGGAGAAAGGGAGAGATAGAGATAGAGAGAGAGGGGGGGGATAGGAGAAAGGAGGACATGGACAGGGTGGAGGAGGAGGTAGGCAGGGAGAGGGGGAAGAGGAGATGGACAGAGCGAGAGGGGGAGACGAAGGAGTGAGGCGGAGATAAACGGGGAGGGAGGACGAGATGGACAAAAGGGGGGGGGGAGAGGGGCACAGATGGACAGAAAGAGGGACGACGAGAAGACGGGCAGAGGAGGTTACGGACACACGCGAGGGGAAGGAGAAGACAGATTAATACGAGACTGGAACAAACACAAACCTGGGCAAAGTTGGATGCTCTGGTAGTTCATTTACTAACTGTAAACGGTAACTTTGCTAATGGGTACAAACTGGAGGACACGATTCCTGACAGAATACGGAGGAAAAAGGTCATACGGACATAAGATTAGAAATGCATTCGAAGAGTGGAACACCCAGTTGCAGCTATAGTTGAGAGATATTTGACAGCGGCCCACCAGTAGAGGGCAACCCAGACGATCTCTTCGAGGGACAAGCCATCCTTCCGCAAGGCTTCACAGGCACTTGTCGAGGGCGAGCCTGTCTCCCCTGCTGGAAGACGAGCCTGTGGCGGTACGAGGCGTAATGTGGCCGCTACGTGACGGTGCTCCCCCCATGAGGGTCGAGCTAAAACACTGCTACGGAGAGAACATTCACAACCGGCTGGTTTCGATGACTGAAAGCCGTACTGTCAGATCTCCTACCCGCACCTTCCGGTGCGCGTTTCTCCGCTGGAACGCACTTCCGGCCACGCGTCCCTATCACAATTTCTGGTCTTCATCCTATCAGGGATCGTCATCGGTAGTCTGCTCGCACTTAGAAAAAAATCACTCTGTAGGCTACACTATAACCTGTAAACATTTATTAACAAATATTGTATGACAGATTTTACGAAAAAATCTTTTATTTTTAATTACTTATTGCACAAAATGTGAGTATCCAGATAAATTAAATTTTGGACAAAAAGAGAGTCATCACACAGAACCCGAAATACTTGTTTATTGCTAGACATTCAACAGTATTACTGATGTACGTAATTTTTCTTCATTTAACAATAAGGCATTCGGCACGTTTGTGTCAAATTTTAATTTACTTTCATGTTACTGATTTGAAATAAAATGATCTTTATTTCATTTTTAGAAAATTACAGTTCCATTTAGAACCAAATCATCGCAAGTGAACTATTAGCAATACTGCCACGCATCATCTTTACATTCAAGGTACGAATGTGTCGCCTTCAGTTTTGCCATTGTTTGTCAGACTCTATTTTCCCGTGTGACGAGGCTGTAAAGCTGCTGCGTGTAACATTTCCATCCGATAATAGACACAGAATCCAAATAAAAGTGTAAAAAGATGTTACCGGCGCCACATGCACCGTGCTACGCATTCAATTACGAACATAAAACACGATTGTTGCCTTTCAACCGCAAACGAAGCAGCAGCTGGGTCTTGCAAATAAGGTCTAAAACGGAAATTACAGTAAGTGGACTTGAGCTCCTTTACCTGTGAGGAATGCTTATTACATTGTCAGTCACCGTGCATTGTCACAGAAGACGTCCAGCAAAATGAAAAATTGTGGTTTCATCAATTCTATTCAAAGTTTCCTCCAAAACGGGAGATTTTATGGTGGACGTCCAAGGTCAGTGTAGCCGACGGAGTGCCAAAAGAAATCTCTCACGACAAGGAAGATTTCTTCTGTTGTTTAAGATCCGTGCGAATGACGAATCACTTATGGCGACCACAAGGGGTTTTCTTTATGCCGGCGATGTGCCACTACCGAATCGAGGGAAATTTTTTGAAGATCTCGAAATCCACCTGATAGATCCATTGAGAGAGTTGCGTGTCTATTACTCTAACAATCACCTTCGTCCGAACCCAGCTCAAACACTTCTGCAGGTGTCTTACGCAGGTTGAGGTACGTCGTAACTAAACATCATCAAGAGATGCAATTAGTATGTAAGCGGCACCCCAAAAATACTCGTCTTTTCCAGTGTGGCTCAGGTCGGGCACTCGTGCTAGAACGGTTCCGTTTTCGCAGACTGCGCCAGGGAACGCTATAAATATCGACAACAAAAGTCTCTCGATACGAACTCCGCCCCTGGCCAGCACTGCGCTCACCAGCTGCTTGCCGCCTCACCACGCCCGGCACGTGCAGCGGCCGATGAGCGGCGCCGCGCCGGCCGCTGCGTCACGTGCCGCCCCGGGCCACACGTGACCCACACGGCCACTTGCGCACCTCCCGCGATACGTTGACAAATGTCGATGTATCGATATTTCCACAAACGTCAATATACTCCGACGATAACTCTTTCATGATATGTTGTTGTAGTAGTCTTCAGTCCTGAGACTGGTTTGATGCACCTCTCCATGCTACTCTATCCTGTGCAAGCCTCTTCATCTCCCAGTACCTGCTGCAGCCTACATCCTTCTGAATCTGCTTAGTGTATTCATCTCTTGGTCTCCCTCTACGATTTTTACCCTCCACGCTGCCCTCCAATACTAAATTGGTGATCCCTTGATGCCTCAGAACATGTTCTACCAACCGATCCCTTCTTCTAGTCCAGTTGTACCACAAACTCCTATTCTTCCCAATTCTATTCAATACCTCCTCATTAGTTATGTGATCTACCCATCTAATCTTGAGCATTCTTCTGTAGCACCACATTTCGATAGCTTCTATTCTCTTCTTGTCTAAACTATTTATTGTCCATGTTTCACTTCCAAACATGGCTACATTCCGTACAAATACTTTGAGAAACGACTTCCTGACACTCAAATCTATATTCGATGTTAACAAATTTCTCTTCTTCAGAAACGCTTTCCTTGCCATTGCCAGTCTACATTTTATATCCTCTCTACTTCGACCACCATCAGTTATTTTGCTCCCCAAATAGCAAAACTCCTTTACTACTATAAGTGTCTCATTTCCTAATATAATTACGGCAGCATCACCCGATTTAATTGCATTTGTTGATGTTCATCTTATATCCTCCTTTCAAGACACTGTCCATTTCGTTCTACTGCTCTTCCAAGTTCTTTGCCGTCTCTGACAGTATTACAGTGTCATCGCAGACCTCAAAGTTTTTATTTCTTCTCCATAGATTTTAATACCTACTCCGAATTTTTGTTTTGTTTCCTGTACTGCTTGCTCAATATACAGATTGAATAACATCTGGGAGACGCTACAACCCCGTCTCACTCCCTTCCCAACCACTGCTTCCCTTTCATGCCCCTCGACTCTTATAATTCCCATCTGGTTTCTGTACAAATTGTAAATAGCCTTTGCCTCCCCGCATTTTACCCCTGCCACCTTCAGAATTTGAAAGAGAGTATTCCAGTCAACATTGTCAAAAACGTTCTCTAAGTATACAAATGCTAGAAACGTAGGTTTGCCTTTCCTTAAATCTACCTTCTAAGGTAAGTCGTAGAGTCAGTATTGCCTCATGTGTTCCAATATTTCTACGGAATCCAAACTGATCTTCCCCGAGGTCGGCTTCTACCAGTCTTTCCATTCGTCTGTAAAGCATTCGCGTTAGTATTTTGCAGCTGTGACTTATTAAACTGATAGTTCGGTAATTTTCACATCTGTCAACACCTGCTTTCTTTGGGATTGGAATTATTATATTCTTCTTGAAATCTGAGGGTATTTCGCCTGTCTCATACATTTTTCTCAGCAGATAGCAGAGATATATCGATATGGAAATGGCAACATCGGTGCCGATACTTTTATTTTATATTACATTTTTTCGCAATTTTCGATAAATATTTGAAGTTGTTCTTTTGTAATTTTAGTAGAATATAATTTTAGTTTCACTGAGCAAAGGAGTCTTACTACTTTTTGAGTTTTTATCAGGTCCAGAGTTTCTCTTTGACTGTGTGAACCAAGTAAAGATGCCACAAACAAGAAGTCCGATTGCCCTGGGAGTGGCGGTGTCAATGGAATAAGACGATATTCCGATGTGAAGAAATAGCACACCACTTGCGCTAAAAAGCAATTCTTAACGCACCTAGCGGATATTCCTTCAATCGGCATTCTTCAGAAACAGTTGCTAAAGCTGGTGAACAAAACTCTAAATGACAAGATCGATCTATTCGGTGGGCGGAGACTTATGAGCTGAAATGCTGACGCAGTAGGCACTCGGCGCCACCAATAGAAACTGCAACGATTAACTTCACCACGCAATTCTGATACTACATCTGCTAGGTCGCTGGCGTTGGCGCAAATGAAAAAACCTAGGTTCGACACGAAGTGTTCCCGACATACGCGGTATATGACGAAACCGAACGACGGCCCCATCGGACGCCCTTCATTGTGCCACTTACATCCAGTTACCACCGTTACCAAAGTGATTATCGTAAAGTGTGAACGTGCACCGTTTTCCATTCAATTCTTGCTCCAAGGGGGATAGGCAAGCTCCTAGTTTGTTGATGGACATAATATCTAATAATAAATCAATACTCATATATACAGCACTAAAACTGGCAGTATATTTACAACGTGCAGCCGATACCGTTTTCGCCGGTTCGGCGACTTTTTTTTCTGTCGATATGTAGATAACTTTTTTCGATGTATCTAGAGCCCACATTGACGTCTGTGAAGTATCGATGTATCGGATTCTCTATATTTTTGAAAATATCGACGGTCCTAGCAGACGGCTCTCTCCCGCCGGCCGGCGGATCGCCTGGACAGGGCGGTCAGAGTAAGCCCGAACAGCTAGGAACGGTGGTGGTTGTGTCGAGAAATAAGTGTCGGGAAAGAAATTCGACGTGCTGCGCAGTTTCCGAGTTAATTAGCATCGAAGTTAAGCAATCTGGTCGTTGCGCGCGCAAATTGTAACGGCCAGCCAGGTGACAATGGTGTCAATTGTTCTCGGAGAGTAGACGGCAGCGCACGCGGCTGCTCAGCCTTCCGATACCCACTGCGGCCCTGGCGTCCTGTTTCTGTGTGGCTCCCTCGTTCGGTTTTAGGCGGCGACGAACACGTTTGGCGACACCGTCTCTGACGGGCCGTTCGAATTTGTGCGCGCAACGGCCCGATTGGCTGACACATCGAAATGTGATGCTGGCTCGAAGGCTTTCGTGGACGCGAGCTGCCGGGGCTCGCGGTGCAGAGTGCTACCTGCCTGCCTCACGTGCTCAACACAAGAACGATACGGAAACTTGTCGTACGAATGCGTGCTCTCTGTTCTTTCGGACAGGCGCCACACATTTAATCGATTCGTCTCGATGGGCGATGAATCGACAACTTTGAGTGCAGGTTCGCGTTACGTTCCGCCAGTGGGAAGCACGGAGGACACGGATGAGGACTGCGGAAGGTGGCGCTACTTGGGAATGACAGTCGGCCGAGGACCGTGCCGGCGTAATTCCAATCGACACTGCGGTGCCTGCCATTGCTGCCTAGTACGCTGCAGAGCCCGGGTTTGAGCCCCAGTCTGGCACACATTCTCTCTCCCACCGCTGATTCTGCATAAAGCCCCAATACAGATTATGTCGTTAGTCCCTTTCCTTCTGCCTTCCCATCCCTTTCTTTCCTATCTTAAATCTACACGATATAAAAACAGATGTAAGCATTATATTTCCTTAACCTAACAAACTGCTAGTCTCACTACTTCAAAAAGCTCTTTGATCTCACAACTGTATTGAACGCAAATCAGTGCTATTCTCATCAGACACCTGTCATCCTACCTCAAATACACTGAAGAACCAAAGAATCTACGCGGGCAGTTCAATAAGTAATGCAATACATTTTTTTCCTCGGCCAATTTTGGTTGAAAAAACCGGAAATTTCTTGTGGAATATTTTCAAACATCCCCGCTTCGTCTCGTATAGTTTCATTGACTTCCGACAGGTGGCAGCGCTGTACGGAGCTGTTAAAATGGCGTCCGTAACGGATGTGCGTTGCAAACAACGGGCAGTGATCGAGTTTCTTTTTGCGGAAAACCAGGGCATCTCAGATATTCATAGGCGCTTGCAGAATGTCTACGGTGATCTGGCAGTGGACAAAAGCACGGTGAGTCGTTGGGCAAAGCGTGTGTCATCATCGCCGCAAGGTCAAGCAAGACTGTCTGATCTCCCGCGTGCGGGCCGGCCGTGCACAGCTGTGACTCCTGCAATGGCGGAGCGTGCGAACACACTCGTTCGAGATGATCGACGGATCACCATCAAACAACTCAGTGCTCAACTTGACATCTCTGTTGGTAGTGCTGTCACAATTGTTCACCAGTTGGGACATTCAAAGGCTTGTTCCCGCTGGGTCCCTCGTTGTCTAACCGAACACCATAAAGAGCAAAGGAGAACCATCTGTGCGGAATTGCTTGCTCGTCATGTGGCTGAGGGTGACAATTTCTTGTCAAAGACTGTTACAAGCGATGAAACATGGGTTCATCACTTCGAACCTGAAACAAAACGGCAATCAATGGAGTGGCGCCACACCCACTCCCCTACCAAGAAAAAGTTTAAAGCCATACCCATACCGGTAAAGTCATGGTTACAGTCTTCTGGGACGCTGAAGGGGTTATTCTGTTCCATGTCCTTCCCCATGGTCAAACGATCAACTCTGAAGTGTATTGTGCTACTCTTCAGAAATTGAAGAAACGACTTCAGCGTGTTCGTAGGCACAAAAATCTGAACGAACTTCTTCTTCTTCATGACAACGCAAGACCTCACACAAGTGTTCGCACCCGAGAGCAGCTCACAAAACTTCAGTGGACTGTTCTTCCTCATGCACCCTACAGCCCCGATCTCGCACCGTCGGATTTCCATATGTTTGGCCCAATGAAGGACGCAACCCGTGGGAGGCACTACGCGGATGATGAAGAAGTTATTGATGCAGTACGACGTTGGCTCCGACCAGTGGAATTTCAAGGTGGCGTAAGGCCGTAGCATTGAATGGAGATTACGTTGAGTAATAGTGTTGTGTAGCTAAAAGATTGGGGAATAACCTGGTGTATTTGAATGCTGAATAAAACAACCCCTGTTTCAGAAAAAAATGTGTTGCATTACTTATTGAACTGCCCTCATAGTACACCTACCTAATATCGTGTAGGGCCCCCGCCAGCGGGGCTAGCAAGAAGAAGTGCAGCAACACAACGTGTCGTGGACTCGACTAATGTCTGAAGTAGTGCTGGGTGGGAACTGACACCCCGAATCCTGCAGGACTGTCCATAAATTCGTAAGAGCACGAAGGGATGGAGTTCTCTGCTGGGCACCACATCCCTGTTGTGCTAAATAATGTTCACCTCTGCGTAGTTTGTTGGCCAGCGGAAGTGTTTAAACTCACACGTACGCGGTGTCGCATTGTCCTGCAGAAATTGCCCAATTCCGTCGGAATGCACAATGGACACGAGTGGATGCACGTGGCCAGACAGGATGCTTACGTACGTGTCACCTGTCAGAGTCGCATCTAGACGTGTCAGGGGTCCCGTATCACTCCGACTTGACGCGCCCCACACCGTGACAGAGCCTCCACCAGCCAACAGTCCCCTGCTGACATGCAGTGTCCGTGGATTCGTGAGACTGTCTCCATATCCGCACACGTCCATCCACTCGATATAATTTGAAACGAGACCCGTTCGACCAGACAACAGGTTTCCAGTCGTCAACAGTCCGGTGTCGGTGTTGACGAGCCTAGGGCAGGCATATGGCGTTGTGTCGAGCAGTCATCGAGGGTACACACGCCAGTGGGCCTTCGTCTCCGAAAGCTCATACAGATGATGTTTCGTCGAGTTGTTCGCATGCGGTCACTTGCCGATGGCCCAGCACACAAATCTGCAGCAGTTTTCGTTCCACGATTGTCCTCGATCGTCGTCGATCACGTTATTGCAAGACCTTTTCCGGCCGCAGCGATGTCTGAGGTTTGATGTTTCACCGGATTCCTGATACTCACGGTACACTCGTGAAATGGTTGCACAGGAAAATCCCCACTTCGTCGCTACCTCGGAGATTCTGTGTCCCATTGCTCGTGGACCGACTATAACACAACGTTCAAACTGACTTGAATTTTGATAACCTGCCATTGTAGCAGGAGTAACCGACGTAACAACAGCGCCAGCGCTTGTTGTCTTATATAGGCATTGCGACCACAGCGCCGTATTCTGCTTGTTTACGTATCTGTGTATTTGAATACGCATGCCTACACCAGCTTCTTTGGCGCTTCAGTGTATATTGTCCCACCTCATATATATTGTTAAGTGGCGAGGCACCTGTTTAACAACAGAATACCGTCACTGTAAGAGCACATTCCAGATATGCAGATGAAATTGTTCATGTTTATTATTCAATCAGGTTCACCTGACCTGATCTGTTCTAGAACAGGAGAAAAAGGAGAAAACAAATCAGTTCCTTTAAACGCTGGATTTATTTTCTCTAAATTGCTTCACAGTAAAAGTGAGTATTTTCTCGTAACTGAGACAAATGTGGTCACTTACTTGAGGCTTAATCAAAATACAATAATGTTAGACATTATATTCGACAATAGAAAGCTAGATAATCCGCTGTACAGTAAATGATCGCATGAGCAAAACTCACTTGGGACAAACTGTTCTGCTGCCAAATGGTGGATACCAGTAATTCAACAGAAAATTGCTATCGAACTGCAATTGACTTTCCAAGATCTGCACAGCTCGCAAACGCAAGTTAAAATTGGGTCCAAGATGCTACGAAGCAACACTTACTCCATCGATTCAGCTTCAGCAAAAACTGTCAGGCAGCGACCAGGCGCCTCTCTCTCTCTCTCTCTCTCTCTCTCTCTCTCTCTCTCTCTCTCTCTCTCTCTGCCTCGCATCTCCACACTGTCTCGCCGACTAATTCGCGTTCCTCTCCACTCACAGAAGATCACGACTTGGAGGGGAGGATTCATAACTTTCGCAACAACGATGATGAAGAATTCCTCTGAACATGTTGAATTCAGGATAAGCCTGTCAAAACTTGTCCACTACCACTTACAAAAACCCATTAACTAGGGCCGGCCGGAGTGGCCGAGCGGTTCTCGGCGCTGCAGTCTGGAACCGCGCGACCGCTCCGGTCGCAGGTTCGAATCCTGCCTCGGGCATGGATGTGTGTGACGTCCTTAGGTTACTTAGGTTTAAGTAGTTCTAAGTTCTAGGGGACTGATGACTTCAGTATTTAAGTCCCACAGAGCTCAGAGCCATGTGAACCATTAACTAGGCAGGCGGTATTATATGCTGTGTCACGATTTACTGTTTCGTGCATACACAATAGAGTGTGTGTGTGTGTGTGTGTGTGTGTGTGTGTGTGTGTGTGTGTGTGTGTGTGTGTGTGTGTGTTGACCCTTCTGACTGCCTGACGTTATCGGGAAGGTTAGATTCTGTAACTTTCCCACACTGAACACAGCACAATGTCAGTGGCGCATATTGACAGTCGCTAACGCGAAATGGAGATACGGCACATCGGAAATGCTCGGGGGACCTGTGATCGCCGTGGTACAATTCCAAGCTTGTGCCGCACCACAGACAACAGAAACCGGCAGGCAGGCGGTGGCACTTTAGCCGTCCCACATTCGTAGCGCTGCAAACACCCCTGATCCGTCACCGAAACTTCTCAGGCTTGTCTCAGCGAAGAGAAATTCGTGATCTTACACCAGAAACCACTACTTATGTGTTTCCCTTCAGCGCAGCTAAGAACATTAAGTTACTAGTTTTACTTACTATTGCAAAGCGATATATGTGATGATACTGTCACAGTAAGCTAATTATCTCGAAATGGTGCAAGATATCGAATTTCATTCTTAACAATTATTTCTCATCACAGCCTAGCCTCGAACCCCTTTCAAGCATTTCAGACTGTTTCTGATCACCCAGTGTAGACCGCAGGTCGTAGGTAGCCTCTAGAGCTGAGAGGAGAGGAGAGACGGCAGGAAAAGTGGAATGGACTAGGAGAGTGGTAGAGGTCAAGGCGTCATGTAATTGAAATGAATTCACATGCAAATAATACGATTCAATAATTTGTCTCTCGCACAGGCAACTTGCTGGAGAGGTACCTGTTACGTAATAGTAATCGTATCTTGCAAGCAATAAGGTAAGTTCTCCTAACAGCATTAATGAGCACAGTACGAAGATAAATTTGTCATTGAGAAAGAAGTACAAGAAGCGTATTCCAGAGTTTAGTGAAGAGGTCACCGGGCGCCGACGCCACCCTGCAGTACAGCTCTGCCAGGAAGGTTGCCGCCAGCGACACTTCAATGGGCAGCAAGTACGCAGGCCGCGCCGCAGAGGTGGCGCGCACAACCGCTCCTGCTGCGAACCTTCCACTGTCGGGTGTGTCACGTGCAGACAATCGAATGCAAGTACACCTCCGCACCGGCTCTGACCCAGCCAGTTCCACCGCAGCGAGGCAGCGGATGCCTTCTGCTACGGATCCAGCACTGCTTCCGACCGCACGCCGCCTTCACCTCCACTGGACAGCGCCAAGTTCGGCGACTTGCTCGCGATAACCGTTGGCATCATTCGTTCCTATCTGACTCTTCCGGCGAGACTGAAGGCACTTTAGAAATATTCCAGTCTTGCCGAACCTAAAGTTTCGTGCTGTTCAGGCATCCATCTCCCAGTGGGAGCACGGGCTTGCGAGAGAGTGTTTAGTCGAGTGGGGGAACTGTATCACATCGTATAGAATAGTTGTAGATGTCCCACTAACAGAAGGAGTCTCTTATCGAGCATTCAGTGAACTTCCCGTTTACGATTTTCTGCCAGGTTATTGACATTTTTGCAATTTTTCTGAGTTGACCTTCAATGTCAATCAAAAAGAGACCATTTGCGTTAAGCTGAGGAAAATCATTTGTCAATGAATGAAGACAGAACTCATGTTTTCTTGTGAGAGTGTTTCGACCCTGGAACAGTTCGAGAACCGTGTTTTGTATTTTACGTTGGCACCTACGTGCGGGCATAGGGTGTCCTGAAGTTGAATGAAACACTATAAAGGAACGCGCGTGCACACACATATGCGCACGCACGCACGCCTCCCCCCCCCCCCCCCCCCCCCCACACACACACACACACAGAGTAGGGGAAACTTAGTTACAGTGCATTGCTTTACTGCAACTAGTGACTCACTAAAGAATCTCCAGAGGATTGATTGATTGATTAACTGAGAGGGGTTATGAGACCAAGCGGCGAGGTCATCAGTCCCGCGATTCAGAAGTGAGTCACAGAAGAAAGAGGTTCTAAAGGGACGGACCTCCAGACGACAGACTGACAGTTAACCCTGAACGTAAAGTATTGATCACATATAGGAGATCAAATCCGATACTGTACAACTACGCTGTTGATGAAAAGCTGTTGGAAATAGTAATTACCGCAACATATGTAGGGCCGGCCGCGGGGGCCGTAGGTTCTCGGCGCTACAGTCTGGAACCGCGCGACCGCTACGGTCGCAAGTTGGAATCCTGCCTCGGGCACGGATGTGTGTGATGTCCTCAGGTTAGTTAGGTTTAAGTAGTTCTAAGTTCTAGGGGACTGATGACCTCAGAAGTTACCTCCCATAGTGCTCAGAGCCATTTTTGAGCGCATCTAGGAGTAACTATCTGGAGCAATCTTAGTCGCAATGACCATATAAAACAAATAGACAGTACGAAAACCAGATGCCACACTGACATTCATAGCAAGAAAATTAACGAAATGAAACTCATCCACGCAGAAGATCCAATGAAGTGCAGCGCGTTTCGCCTCGAGATCGCCAAGTGGGCGCCAGAGCATTGCAGAGGTGCTCAGCGAACTGCAGTGACGTAACTACAAGAGAGGCGTTGCGCATCACCAAGTGGTTTACTAATCAAATTCCGACAGAGTACGTTCTGGGACCATACTGCCCGCTCCCGCATGTCTCGCCAAGTGAACAGTGATCACAGCGAGCAGAGGCGGCAAGTGGCGCCTAATACAGGTGTTTACCGAGAATCATTCTAGAGTGGAACTGGGGAGATGGGATCAGTTCGTGGTACCAGAGTCCCCTTCATCACATGATAGGGCGACTTTATTGATATAGGCTTATACGGAATCTGTATCCGTGTCGATGCACCGGCGGTGGAGGCGGACTGTGGACTGTCACTGTCACCCAGTGTTGCCCAGCTATGCGTTTATTCCAATCTTCTATCAGTCCGTCTCCTGCTGCCCTTGTGCCTCACATTATCCACCTCCCCGCCACCCCTTGTCCGTCTCCCTCACAATTTCGTCCTCCCTCATTCTCTCTCTCTGTCCGGCCCCTCTCCCTCCCAATCCCCCCTCCCTACCTCTCACTCTGTCCATCTCCTCCTGCCCCTCTTCCTCACAACGTCCTTGCAACCCCCCCCCCCGGTCTCTGTTCATCTCATCCTGCCCCTCTTCCTCACAATGTCCTCCAACCCCTCCCCCCTCCCCCCTCCCCCCGTCCACCCAGTCTATGTCCATCTCATCCTGCCCCCCACGATTTCTGCACCCCAACTTTCTGTCAATCTCCTCCTCCCACCACTCTCTGTCCCATCCTCGTTCCCCTCCTCCTCACGATCTCTTCCATGCCGCCCCTCTCTCGGCGCCTCCTCCTTTTCCTCCCTTCTCTCTCCACGTTATCATCCCTACCGCAAAAGGAGCTCGCTAATTATTAGTCCTACAGTATTTCTTTCTAGAAAGGAAGTAATGTGTGTACTAAGTTTCGATGAAACCGATACAGTGGCTTAGGAGGAGAAATAACGTGTATCGACGTGTGTACGCTCTCCTCCGTATACGGACATTCTGACAGTTGAGAATCGTCGCTGTCTCCCCGCACCTGTCGCCACTGGAAGAGGAGGAAATGAGAATGGTGTACGAAGTATCTTTCGCGGAGCAGATAGAGAATTTCCTCTTTGAGGTGACTGCGGTGTTCTGCAGTGCGCGCCGCCTGCTCACTCGTCAGCGGCCACAGCCGTCGGCCGGCCGCCAGGGCTGCGTTTCCATTTCCGGTGCCCTGCCCGAGAACCGACCGCCCCACCAGCCCACGCAGTCTCGCCGCGGCGCCCTGCTCGTACCGTCAGCACTGCCTCGCCTCTTCCCGCCTTCCTTTCTCCTGGACCCAAACTCATCTTGCGCCGAAATGGGCTTCTTACAACTTTTTCCATTCTTCTGTAAACAATAATTCTTGTCACTATTTTGCAACCGTGGTTTATTAAACTGATCTTAGAGAACAGACTGAAGAAAGGCAAACCCACATTTATAACATTTCTGGATTTACGAGGGGCGTTCGATAATTAATTCGACAAATTTTTTCCTCCGCCAATTTCCGTTTAAAAAAACGAGGAATTTGTTGTGCGATATCGCGGAATGTTCCCGTTCCAGCCCCTATAATTTCGTGAAGTTCCGACAAGTGGCTTTCAAAATGGCGTCTGCAACGGCGGTGCGTTCCGAGCAGAGTTCTGTCATCGAGTTTCATTTGGTGGAAAATCAGAACACTGCAGATGTTCGTAGCTGGTTGCAGAATGTCTACGGAGACCTGCTAGTGAACAAAAGCTCGGTGAGTCGTTGGGCAAGGCGTCTCATCGTCGGAAGAACTAACGCAAACCTATCTCCCGCGTGCCAGCCGCCCGCAAACAGCTGCGACTCCTGCAATGTTGGAACGTGCGGACACTCTCATTCGAGGTAATCGACGGTTCACAATCAAACAACCCGTACTCGACTGATACAGCCATCCACCAGTTGGGCTACCCACAGTTGTGTGTGTGTGTGTGTGTGTGTGTGTGTGTGTGTGTGTGTGTGTGTGTGTGTGTGTGTGTGTGCGCCCAATGGGTTCCTCGTCACCTGAGAGAAGAAACTTGTAAACTGGAACGAATGGCCGTCTCCGCAGGATTGCTTGCGCGTTACGAGGCTGACAGTGACGACTTTTTGTCGAACATCGTCACAAGCGTTGAAACACGGGTTCATCACTTAGAACTGGAAACAAAATGGCTGTACAGGGACTGTTGCCACACCACCTATCCTCCGAAGAAAAAGTTCGAAGGTACACACCCAGCTGGTAAAGTCGTGGCGACGGTCTTCTGGGACTCTGAGGGGACTTACCGCGTTTTACGTCGTCCCTGGTGGTGGAGCGATCAGATCTGAAGTGTACCGTGCTGCTGTCGGGAAAGCAATGGAACGAACCTCTCCTCCTGCAAGGCGACACGAGGCACCAGACAAGTCTGCGCACGCGACAGGAGCCCACAGATATCCACTACGCTGCCGTTCCCCGTCCGCCCCACAGCCCGGGTCTTCCGCCTTCTGGTTTCCAAGCGTTCCCTCCGGGGGAAGCAGTACGTGGATGGTGGGCAGAGTGTTGATGCAGCACGGCGGCAGCTCCGGCGTCGGCCAGCAGAGTGCTACCGTGCCGGTGTACGGGCCCTTCCACTAAGGTGGCGAAGGCCATCCCACTGAGCGGAAATAGGGTTTTAGCCAAACAAATGGCAAACAATATGCTATATTGGAAACAGCAATAGAACCAATCCACCGTATTAGTGTGCTGATTCAGGAACTGTTTGGAAACCGTTGCAGTTGCTGTTGACAAGTTTCTTGATTTCACTAGTACTTTCGCTCTCTTTTTTTAGGACATTTTCAAGTGGTTCTGATAAACTGCTGTAAATGTGACAGAGATATAAGTAGTGTGCATAACAGAATATGGTCCGCAGCTCGTGGTCGTGCGGTAGCGTTCTCGCTTCCCACGCCCGGGTTCCCGGGTTCGATTCCCGGCGGGGTCAGGCATTTTCTCTGCCTCGTGATGACTGGGTGTTGTGTGCTGTCCTTAGGTTAGTTAGGTTTAAGTAGTTCTAAGTTCTAGGGGACTGATGACCATAGCTGTTAAGTCCCATAATGCTGAGAGCTATTTGACCCATTTTTTGAACAGAATATGCAAAAAATAAGGCTTATGTATGTGCAACAAATGTGCAGATTGAGCATAGAAGTTTTATTGTGGTGTATAGAAATAATGTCAAATCTTGCTAACAACATAGAGTCAGCAGTCAACAAGATCAATAGCCTGTCAGAAACTGGTGAAAAAGTTGTACTCCAGATCTCTATTCAAAAGACAAAATATATGACTAACATCTGTCATGGACGTGAATGGATGATCACCAATCTGGGAAAAATCGGACACGAGTATTTCAGCTATCTCGGTGCGGTCATCCAGGAGAATGGATTAGAAGAAGAAGCAATTAATGTCAAGATGAGGAAGTTAGACCAGAACCAACTGATAAAAAATACCCACAACAAAAAGTCTGCGAGTATATGTGCCAAGTTCCGACATTATACCACAGTTATAAAACCTGAGGGCTTATATGCGCCCGAAACACTGACCACGAATAGACAAGGTCAAGCTGAGCGGCTGGAAAAGCGAGAGCGTAGGGTACTAAGCAAAATCGTAGGTAATTGATGGATAGGTGGACAATGGCGAATGAGAGCAAATGAGGACTTGTACAGCAAGACGGAACTTCTCACAACATTCATCAAGAAGAGACGATTGTTATTTTACGGTCATCTCATGAGAATGTGTAAGTAGGCTGTTTATGTTTTCTCTATGTAAGTAGGCTGTTTATGTTTTCTCTATGTAAGTAGGCTGTTTATGTTTTCTCTATGTAAGTAGGCTGTTTATGTTTTCTCTATGTAAGTAGGCTGTTTATGTTTTCTCTATGTAAGTAGGCTGTTTATGTTTTCTCTATGTAAGTAGGCTGTTTATGTTTTCTCTATGTAAGTAGGCTGTTTATGTTTTCTCTATGTAAGTAGGCTGTTTATGTTTTCTCTATGTAAGTAGGCTGTTTATGTTTTCTCTATGTAAGTAGGCTGTTTATGTTTTCTCTATGTAAGTAGGCTGTTTAGGTTTTTTTATTGGTAACGCCACCTCTGTATGAAAATCACTGGCTGTGCTGTGTGCAGTCTGTGGCTGCTTTGCATTGTTGTAATACTCGCCATTGTAGTGTTAGGCAGCTGGCTGTGAACAGCGCGTAGCGTTGCGCAGTTGGAGGTGAGCCGCCAGCAGTGGTGGATGTGGGGAGAGAGATGGCGGAGTTTTGAAATTTGTCATGAACTGCTATATTTATATATGATGATATCAAGGTAAATACATTGTTTGTTCTCTATTAATATCTTTCATTTGCTAACTATCCCTATCAGTAGTTAGTGCCTTCAGTAGTTTGAATCTTTTATGTAGCTGGCAGTAGTGGCGCTCGCTGTATTGCAGTAGCTTGAGCAGCGAAGATTTTTGTGAGGTAAGTGATTTGTGAAACGTATAGGTTAATGTTACTCAGGGCCATTCTTTCGTAGGGATTTTTTTGAAAGTCAGATTGCGTTGCGCTAACAAAATATTGTGTGTCAGGTAAAGGACAGTCGTGTATTATTGTTCAAAGGGGACGTTTCATATGTCGACCCTTAGCCGAGGATACCTCACTGGAATCTTCTGATCTTTTGTTGTAGTTTGTGTAATTAGTGTAGATTTTGTTTATTTCTAGCGCGTAATTGTAGAGAAAATCTCCTTTGTAGTTGCAGTCTTTCATTGTTGTACAGTAAAACAGTTGTGGCATGCATGTAGATTTGCACCAAGTATTTCGCAGCTGCAATTAACTAGATATTATTTTCAGTGTTATGTTAATGTGTTCTCTTATTTTTGCTCTTCAAATTGTGCTTTTCTGTGTTGTCGTGTGAAATACTGTGACAATAATGGCGTGTGAAAAACGTAATACTAGGCTCCAAAGTAAACTGAGAAATGACAGTGAAAATGAAAGCAGCGTGTTAGCGCCACCGAGTAATGAATTAACTGATGTTCAAAGTAGTAATTTGATAATTATGCATAGGGAAATGGAGCGGGCGGCAAACAATGGCGTGGACAGTGAAACAATTAGTGAAGAGGGAAGCATTATCGATCGATCGGTCGGCAACAGCTCGCCTCAGGAATCCGAAATGACAGGACACAATTTTGCAAATACTGTAGATTCAGGTTTTGCGTCCTCACCGTTTTCCCAAATGAGTCAAGACACGTTTTCCGCTTGTCAAAATGTGAATGTTGCCGGTGCAAATTCACTGCCGAAAAGCACTGAGGAACATGTTTCAGACACCAGTGCATTGTTAATACAGTTAATGCAACAAATGGGACAAAAGCTACAAAAGTTAGACACAACACTTGAACAAAATCAGAAACAAATGGGACAAAAGCTTCAAAAGTTAGACACAATGGAACAAAATCTTCAAAAGTTAGACACCACACTTGAACAAACACGTGAAGATTTAACTACTGAGTTACATAAAATCGAATCGAAATGTCAAAAAGTCTGTAACGACGTAAAAACACAAATTTGTGAGCATTTTCAACCTATTTTTTCGCGGCATGAAAATGCATTACAGAATCACGAAGCAGCCATAAAAGAACTGCAAATTATTGTTCATGAAAATCATGAGACCTTGCAAGCTAAAATTGACTCAGTTGCATCTACCGATTCGGTTACGCAACTTACAAAAACTCAGGAAAACTTAAATTACACAGTAGAAAGACACATGGAGGAAATTAGTTCATTATCAGAGAAAGTAGTTGAACTTTCGGATCAGCTAAATAATTTATCTACGAAGGTAGATGATAATCTGAATGACACAAAACCGGTAGTCTTTAATAACACAGAAGAGAGCGAACAAATTAGGAAACTGAAACAAAATCTGAATCAAATTGATACGCAACACCAAAGAGAAATCCGGGAAGTACAAGATCAGCTAACACAGGTAATACAAGAATTACGTATTTCAGAGGACACTCGCGCCCCAATAAGGGAAGAGGGACATAGAAATACGGAACAGCCACAAAATAATAACATAGGGCATTTCGGAAGTTATGAAAGAAATTGGCAATGTGCACCGAATTTTGAGTTGGAACCGCCGAAGCGACGTAACAATGACCGACATGCGACTCGCCGACATGATGATTTTGACTATAAGCTGTTCATTACTACACGTAAATTCAAAACGTTTAAGAATTCTGCCAACGACATTCATCCACAAGCGTGGCTCCATCAATTCTCTCATTGTTTTCCTCCCAACTGGTCATTGGAGCACAGGTTAGAATTTATGTGTGGCTACTTAGAGAATGAACCAGCTGTAAGAATGCGGTCGGTCATTCATGATTGTCACAGTGAAGGAGAATTTTATCATGCCTTCCTCTCAGCATATTGGTCTCCAGCTACACAAGACCGAGTAAAACAAAGCATCATAATGATGAAACGTTTCAAACAGTCTGAATTTTCCAGTCTTGTGAAATATTTTGAAGACATGTTGCACAAGAATCAGTACCTGACAAACCCATACAGCCCCTCAGAACTCATCCGCATTTGCATAATCAAATTGCCTGAACATTTACGACATATTATTTTGGCAGGACGTTGCAAAGACGACATTGAAGCTTTTCAGGGACTCCTACAAGAATTAGAAATTGACACAGACAGTCGCCGGATGCGAAAACAGGAAAACAATCACTACAGGTCACATACGTCACAATTCCCTGACGACAGAAACAATAACTGGACGCGACAAGGCTATTCTCACCACACAAATCGTGACCAAAATAGACACCACCCGTATGACAACCGTTGGCAGAGTAGTCATAATTACAGGGAAAGATCACCTCTCCGCAGTAATGACTATCACAGAGACAATCAGAGAAACAGACAATATGGGAACCAAAACAAGTATTATCAAGGGAGGCAGAATAACTTCAGACGCAACAGTTCGGCGCAGAGTTACGATTCAGGGAGAAATTCTCCACCACATGACCGACAAACAAGAAACTATGTAAACTACCGACAAAACGACAGACGTGAATTTCATCAGAACTGGCGGGATTCTAACAGAGCTGGGCCCTCTCGGCAAGGCGAATTTGTAGAAGTTAGGTCTCCTAATCCCAATAACAACGCGCGCCAACAAAGAGACAGACAATGACTCGCGCCGCAGGCACTCACGTGCCCCGGCTGGCTCAGAGAAAAATAACATAGACGCTAACCTTGAGAAAAATTCCAGTATTCTTTGCCGACGTATACCGCATGACAATTGCATTCAAGTTCAAACTCTGAGTACTATGAAGAGTAAAGGTTTACACCAGGTTTCACATGTAAAACCATTTATTGAAAGATAATCTGCTTTTTAACTTAGTCTTTGTCATAAAATTTTTCGCTTCACATTACTAATATGCTTTGTCAGACTTAAGAAACTGTTAACATACAACAATGTTTGAAGTTAAATATCCAGTCTAGAACCTAGGGAACATTTTTAAACAGAAATTACGAATGCATTGTTATAGTGAACAGACGACACAGTGTTGTATTTGTACATTCTTGCTTGTTAGTTGCACGATTACGTAACGACTATCAGGCTTACATACTTAGGACACATACTGGTACTGCTAATGAGATTTTAATGCAACATTTTGGTTTACTTGAAAATACATTCTGGGTTTAAAGTACTTTCTGTGAGATACCAGAGGACACAGTGGTTAGTTTATGTAACAGCTACACGATTTTATCACGACGCTACTAATGAGTGACAATTTACAATGTTGCTTTTGCAGTGTTTCTGTTTTATATCTGCACAGTTTTCTGAATTCTTCTGGAAAGAAAAACATGGTTTAGTAGTAACTTTTGTGGTATAGCAACAATGAGACAGCCTTTTTCGTGGCATAACAATACGTTACTGTACAGTACTTTCTTCATCACAACAATAAGCATAATAACTACGATATCTATACGCAAAGCATTTCACTTTTGTTTATCATGAGGTAAGTACATTGACTTCAGCAGAACTTAGCTTTCGGAGGACGATAACTACGACACTTCCACAGAATTATCTTACAGCAAGACGCACATTTAGCGCTACAGTACACGTATTTGAGTGATCAATTTTATACTTAAAACATTTATTTTTAAAGATTTTTTAATTACAAAGAAAGTTTTCTGTGATATATTTCATTCCATTGGTGTAATCTGTAACACCTGAGGGTATAATTACATTAATCCTCAGGGGGGTACACGCTTACTTTGTGTACCATGTGTGTGGCAACCACAAGGTACCCTAGCTAATATGGTATTTGCTTATACAACTTTACACATCGGTACCATATTTCTCTAACACACAAATTACACAGCTATCGGATCATTTAACTGAGTGAGACAAACTTTTTTATTACATCAGTGACATATGTTTACGCAATTACAGAGTTGGATAACTTCACACTTACGAAATTGTATTTTGTCTGTACTGTGTGATCTGTTCATATTTTTTCGGAACCATTGTGATACTATGGGAGCTTTGAATGATATATTTGGTAAGGGAGCATGATTTTAAAGTACGTTTGAGGTAGATGACACTATTGAAATGAGCAGAGAATTTTTTTTAGGTTTTGAAATTATTGCAGAAAGCTACGACGTTTTTGAGATTTGACTGAGGTGTTATGATATTATTACGACGACGATGTGTACTATGCTGTTGAGATATGTTTATGATCAATAAGATGATGCTACCGTATATGAGGAATAAGAAGTATGTTGGAAACCAAGAATCGTACTTTAAGAGTTATGAAATGTGCGTAAATGCGTGACTGTATCACAATACTGACGAATATTTTATTTGGACACTTATATTTATAGGATTTTCTTTCTACAGATTTGCAACACTAATTCTTGACCTGTGAAATATTTTTATGTGAGACTGTCACTGTAGCGGAAACTGCTGTCGTAAATATTTCCGTAAGAAAGTTAAGTGACCACCTGCACGTAATGCGTCGTGGGCACCCAGCTGTGTCGGACGCCTGGAGAGAGGGCCATTGGCGCGTGCCTTTGAGAGCACAGGAAGGAAAAAAAAAAGGGAGGCCATTATCCTGGCCATTGTCATTCCTTTAGAGAAAGCATCGCAAATCCGACACGCTAATTACTTGGAAACATATCGTACTTTCTGATATTTACTGAAATGCCTAATGAAATGACAAGAAATAGTTTGTCTACACACCTGACTATGACTACTGTCTTTCTAGATGAGAGATTTTTTTACTACTTATGAAATGCCACATGACTATTGAACCATGTTCTTACGCTTTGCTTTGTACATAGTTGCTTATTTCATTTGATATCTAGTTTCTAGCTGCACTGCAGCATTGGTTAAAATAAAATTTTATAGATGTACTAATATAAATATTTTCTGTCTACAGATCGAGTATATAATAATTTTTTTCAAAAAAATGAGGGAGCACAAAGCGACATTTACCTTCACAGGAACTGCATTCATAATTTTCTTTTCAAGTACTTGGTAATTTCTTTTGTAGAATAAATTGTGATGCATCACTCTAGTGTTAAGATGTGACATAGGTATTAGACATGGCCAGTTTTAGTGTAATATTTTTTTCTGCTTGAGATATGTCATGTTTTGATATAAGTTATTACATTTGCTGCTGCTAGCTTTGCCAATCTGTATTTTTTGTCATTGCTGCTTGTGTTAATTGTTTTGTGCTGCTGCATTGCCTCGTCCCTTAGTTTAGCATCTGAGTTCAGTAGATTTAAGTTAGCTTAAGATGGGGTAGGCTATATGAGAGAACGAGATGTGATGAATTGGAAGAAATGCATTGAGAAGCTATAAGAAAATGGTTTGGCCAAAAAAACAGTATTTTGAAAGAGGATATGAGCAAAAAAGTAGGGTTTAGGGACAACAGGTTTACATAGGATTTTCTTGGAAATAAATAATGAGGTAAGAAATATGTGAACATATAAATACAGAAAGCATGCTTTGATAGGATTTTTTTGGTGGAAACAGATTTTGAAATAAGACGAAAGATCTATGGAATGAAGTTTTAGGTTGGACTGCAGTACCAAATGTTACACTGAAAACAAACCCTGCCCTTTCCCTTTTGTGTTATCCCACTATGTGTTTGTGTACCCTTGTGTATTTGTTTTCTTCCTGTCTCTGTGTAGTTTCATAGAATTTTTTCTTCTTTTAATATTAAGCTACATTCACTATGATGAGGAATACTGTTATCCTCGAATATAATTGGCATTAATAATATGTTATTTACTTTGTAAAGATGTTAGACATTATTAATTCCGTTTTGTGTTAATGCTCATGTGTGAAGTTGATGTTTCGAAAGTTATTCGATCTTTTATGTATGTACTCATGTCATAATTCCTGTAACACTGATGTATATGTCTATTTCTATTCTTTTGTAAAGCCTGTACTACAAATGTTATCTGTATTATTATGTTCTTTAATGATGTATTTTGTACCTTTGTAATTGTATTTTCATGTTGTAAATTTATAAAATTGTAACTGACACCAGTTCATCTTATTATTAACTTGTAAGTTACATTTCACTGCACACGTTTCTGTTGGTCATAGTATATGGACAATATGTGAGAAGTAGGGACTGTTAGTGTTTGCACGTGTGTTGATAATTCAGCAAGGGACTGGATAACAGCATTGCTCGTTCTAAGGACAATTCCAAAAAACTTTGTGAGTGCATAAGTGGTGGTTATGGACTTGCTATATTATCCGCAAGACTCTTCAACGGTGATTGTGCACCTGCACAGTCACAACAGATGGCTGCTGGCTATCTCTCCAAGGACTACAGTGGGTCTGCATCTTTGATGACCCACCAGTACCATTATCTCTACAAGGACTACAGTGGGTCTGCATCTATGATGACCCACCATGCCATTATTTCTACAAGGACAACAGTGGGTCTGCACCTCTGGTGGCCCACCAATAGCGTAATCTCTACCAGGACTACAGTGGGTCTGCTCTGTGATGACCTACCTACCAATATTCATCAAAACTTCGACTGACTCTGCAGTGGGTTTGCTATGTTGTGACCCAATACTTGTCTGCATGTCGGGAGTCAGCACTGTCTTTCCGTTGGAAGGACAACACTACTTCTTCAACACTGCATGGAAATCCACTACTTCCGTGTGCATTTTCTTTTACTGCTCAGACTTTGAGAAAAACTCTGCATTTTTACTGTGATGAACAATGTGGACTGTCTTTATGGACTGTGAGAAAATTTTAGCTTTTGACCAACATTGTATCAATAAGTGTGTGCATTTGATTTCTTTGTTATTGTAATTATGAAAAATTTTTTTCAAATCTGTATTGGCCACTGCCCAATCCAATTTGTAAAAATTTTTGTGGGGAGCATGGGGGCTATGTAAGTAGGCTGTTTATGTTTTCTCTATGTAAGTAGGCTGTTTATGTTTTCTCTATGTAAGTAGGCTGTTTATGTTTTCTCTATGTAAGTAGGCTGTTTAGGTTTTTTTATTGGTAACGCCACCTCTGTATGAAAATCACTGGCTGTGCTGTGTGCAGTCTGTGGCTGCTTTGCATTGTTGTAATACTCGCCATTGTAGTGTTAGGCAGCTGGCTGTGAACAGCGCGTAGCGTTGCGCAGTTGGAGGTGAGCCGCCAGCAGTGGTGGATGTGGGGAGAGAGATGGCGGAGTTTTGAAATTTGTCATGAACTGCTATATTTATATATGATGATATCAAGGTAAATACATTGTTTGTTCTCTATTAATATCTTTCATTTGCTAACTATCCCTATCAGTAGTTAGTGCCTTCAGTAGTTTGAATCTTTTATTTAGCTGGCAGTAGTGGCGCTCGCTGTATTGCAGTAGCTTGAGCAGCGAAGATTTTTGTGAGGTAAGTGATTTGTGAAACGTATAGGTTAATGTTAGTCAGGGCCATTCTTTCGTAGGGATTTTTTTGAAAGTCAGATTGCGTTGCGCTAACAAAATATTGTGTGTCAGTTTAAGCACAGTCATGTATAATTGTTCAAAGGGGACGTTTCAAATGGACGGTGACCGACTAACAAAAGCAATTTGGAGTTTCATCCAATCTAAGAAAACAAGGCCAAGACGGTCCGAAGAATGTGAAAAAGATCTTAGACAGATTGGTATCTCAGAGAGAGAAATTCCTGACAGGAACAAATTTAGAAGATTGGTGAACAGCTACCAAGGTTTTAAAATGGCATCAACGTCCGGAAGACGGAGAGGACCATTATCTGAAGACCATAAACAGGCACTTCTTGGTGGGCTCAGAAGATACTGGCAGGAAGTCAAAGCTGGAACAAGAACAAGACCTGTACACTAGAGTGAAGTCGGTTGTTACTACGCAGGCCATAGAGAATCAACTCGATATAAAAAAAATGTCAAATCACGGAAAAAGTATAAGACAAGTCATTTTAGAAAGTTACGTATCCAGTGACATTGCGAAAAACAAATGGTCTTGTCAAGATAATTAAAGCCGTGCTTTTAAGAACTGACACATCCAAAAATTCAAATTGCATAATTTATCAATGAAAGGATAAAAATAAGTTTTAGATTTAATAAAGCAGCTACAGAGTTGCAGTGGATGGGTGCGCCAAAGTAGAGTACGATACGTCCACCAGAAGTAAAAACACAGCGAATTGTAGAGGGCTCTAGCGTAGCCTCGAAGCATCGTGGACTGCTTAAAGAGCATGTTTGCAAACTTCTACGTAGATACAATTCGAACTGGAGGAGTAACTTTGAAGGAAGCTATCAACAAGGAGGCGAAAGATGTTCGCCGGCCGGAGTGGCCGAGCGGTTCTAGGCGCTTCAGTCTGGAACCGCGCGACCGCTACGGTCGCAGGTTCGAATCCTACCTCGGGCATGGATATGTGTGATGTCCTCAGGTTAGTTAGGCTTAAGTAGTTCTAAGTTCTAGGGGACTGATGACCTCAGCAGTTAAGTCCCATAGTACTCAGAGCCATTTGAACCATTTGAAAGATGTTCAAGAAACTGGTGTTATTAAGAGCCTATTGTACGTTGAGCGCCTTTTCAGTGGATTTTCCAGGGAGGTCGTAAGTTTCTAATTCTTCACATAATACATAAAGTATCTCATTTTCAATTCATTAATTTCTAGATTTACCGAAACCTGCTACAATCTTGACGGGAATATACTCCTTGAAACTCTAAAGTCAGCAAGAATAAAATATAGGGAGCAAAAGTTGTCGATGAGTTATACTTAAGCTGTTATAAGGGTCGAAGTACATGGAAGAAACCTACATCTATATCTACTCCGCAGGTCATCTACAAGGTGCATATCGGAGGGCACTTTCTACTATTACTACTGCTGTTCATACCCTTTCCTGTTCCACTCGTATACGGAGCGAGGGAAAAGACGACTGTATGTGCTTCCCTAAGAGCCCTGATTTCACTTATCTCGTCTTCGTGTTCCTTAAGCGGAATGTGCAATTGACAGTACGAAAACTGGCCGCCGGAAATCACAGCCGGATTTGAAGTCCGGTAGAGCACTGACGTGAATCAAATGCAACATGTCATTTTTTATTCACCTTGTGAATAAGCAGACAGGGAAAGTTTGTGATGGAACAGGAAGACCATGAGCACATTTCCCAAGTATGTGCCACATATGAACCATGGGGTTTAGGTCGTAATCACCGCCAGGCATTCCGTGGCACCAATGTTGGTTTTTGGAATTGTTGTGGTTTAGGGCCAAAAAACAACTGGGGTCAGACGCGCCCAAGTCAAAAGTATAGAACACGAAGGCAGAGAGGAGCTAAAAAACGACTATACGTCAGTCCCAATTGACATAAGAGAAGACAGCTAAAAACAGGCACGTGGAGAAAGGGCTAAAAAAGACACCGTACAGAAAAGGAGGTCCAAAACCAAAAAATATCAGATGGCCTTCGCCACATTGCTTTGGCGGATAAAATGTAAAACGCGGCCGGCAGCCGGCGTGTCATTTGCCACAACGGCGGATAACTCAGACGGCAAACAAATGCGGGAAGAGAAACGGTTAAAAAAATCGGCATTCCGTCACCAAGTGGCGGTCAGTTAAAACTTGGGCGCAATGTGTATAAAGTGGTGAGGTAGCGCCACTTATCAAATGGAGATGGCTAAAAAGGCAGTGCACAATAAGCAGCATACTTAAAATGACCTCCTCCCGGTATGAGGGCCGAGAGGAGCTCGTCCAAGCCACTGGGAGAGGCTTAGTAAGCCGGAGTTTATTCCTGTGAAGCGAGGACCACTGGCGATGCCAAAAGGACACCACTTCCTGACAGACGGAAACACAGAGATCATCGGGGGGAGCACAGGTACTCGCGGGCTGAGGTACGAGGACTGCAGCCTCGGCAGCAGCGCCAGCAGCCTCGTTTCCTGGCAGACCGATTTGACCAGGAACCCACATAAATAAAATGGTTCAAATGGCTCTGAGCACTATGGGACTTAACATCTGAGGTCATCAGTGCCCTAGAACTTAGCACTACTTAAACCTAACTAACCTAAGGACATCACACACATCCATGCCCGAGGCAGCATTCGAACCTGCAATCGTAGCAGTCGCGCAGTTCCGGACTGAAGCGCATAGAACCGTCCCGCCACCGTGGCCGGCCAACATAAATATCACACTGGCTCCACCAAGAGTGAGCAAGTGACAGTTTTCCTGCACACGCTGCACTAAGGGATGGGCGGTGTACAGCACACATAGACTTTGAAGGGCGTTGAGTGAGTCTGAACAGAGTACATAATCGAAAAGCCTGTGTCGCCGGATGTACTCTGTGGCCTGATACAGGGCAAAGAGCTCAGCTGAAAATACTGAGCAGTGTGCCGGAAGCCAATATCGAAAGACACGGGGCCAATGGCGAAGGCACACCAGACACCACAGTCAGTCCGAGAGGCATCAGTGTAAACAAAGGTATTATTGCGAAGTTCGATGCGAAGGTGATGAAACCGAAGGCAATAGAGCGAGGCTGGAGTAGTGTTGCCGGCCGCGGTGGTCTCGCGGTTAAGGCGCTCAGTCCGGAACCGCGCGACTGCTACGGTCGCAGGTTCGAATGCTGCCTCGGGCATGGATGTGTGTCATGTCCTTAGGTTAGTTAGGTTTAAGTAGTTCTAAGTTCTAGGGGACTGATGGCCACTGAAGTTAAGTCCCATAGTGCTCAGAGCCATTTGAACCATTTTTGGAGTAGTGTTCTTAGCAAGCGAATGAAGGCCAAAGTTAACATTGGCCGCTTCACGAAGCCAAGGGTTCACACACACCGGGAAAGGTGCAGGTAATGTGAAGTTAAGCCGCCGTAGCAAGTGCCGAAAGCGGACTCCTGGAGGTAACAGAGAAGAGGTACGGGCCCCATACTGGCGATCAAAGGAATCATCGAAGAAGGAGGCACAGGATGGGTGGCCACGCATGGCAGACGGCATGCATACCTGCTGAGGAGAAAGTGACGGCGGTAGGACAGTGGTAGTATACAGACACTCAACCGGACTACTGTAAAAGGCACCAGTGGCCAAACGGATGCCATGATGGTAGACAGTGTTGAGAAGGCGTAAGAGGGATGGACGCGAGGACGCATAAACGAAACACTCATAGTCGAGTTTCGAACGGACAAGAGACCGGTACAAAGGAGGTGGGTGGTTCGATCGGCTTCGCAGAAAGTACCATTGAGAACATGTAGGACATTGAGTAACCGCATACAACGAGCGAGCTCCCGGGGAAGAAACATGGGAGGACGAAGAGAGTTTCCTATTGAGTATGAGCCTCAGAAACTTTCAAGGAACGGAACGGCAACAGGCCACAGATGGTGGGAGAAACCGATTGCGTCGCCAGAAATTCACACAGACGGTTTTGTCAGTGGGAAAGTGAAAGCCATTGTCGATGCTCAAGCAGTAAAGACGATCCAGACATTGCTGAAGATGCCGCTCAGTGAGGCTGGTCCGTGGAGAACCGCAGTCGACGGCAAAACCGTCAAGAAAGAGGGAACCGGAAACGTGCAGCGGGAGACAGGCCGTTACAGGGATAATGGCGATAGCAAAGAGAACGACGCTCAGGACGGAACCCTGAGGCACGCCAATTTCCTGGATAAAGGCGTCCAACAAGGCAGAACCTACATGCACCTTGAAAATTCAGTCTCTTAAAAATTCTTAAAGGAAACAGGGCAGATGGCCACAGGAGCCCCACGTGTAAAGAGTACGGAGGATACCAGTTCTCCAGTAGGTGCCATAGTCCTTCTCCAAATCGAAAAACACGACCACGGTCTGGGATTTGGGTGGACAAAGTGACGAGATGGTCAACTGCAGAACGCTGCGCTCGAAATCCACACTGTGTATTCGTCAGTAAATTGCGAGACTAGAGCCACCATGCCAGCAGGGCACGAATCATACGTTTCATAGCCTTGCAAATGCAGCTGGTGAGAGAGATGGGGCGGTAGCTAGAAGGAAGATTTTTGTCCTTACTGGGCTTAGGTATGGGTATGACTGTGGCTTCACGCTAACGTCCGGGAAATGTGCCCTCTGCCCAGATGCGGTTGTACTTGTTGAGCAGGAAGTGCTTGCCCGCAAGTGAAAGGTGCTGCAACATCTGAATGTGGAGGGCGTCTGGCCTGGGGGCGGAGGATGGGGTGAACTGAGGCCACGACCTAGCTCCCTCACAGTGAAGGGGGCATTGTAGCACTCACGATTCGGAGAAGGGTATCGCCCGAGCCTCCTCCGCTCGTTCCCGATGGAGGAAGGCAGGGTGAAAGTGGGAACAGCACGAAACTCAGGCAAAATGGGGGCCCAAGGTGTTGGAGATAGCAGTACGATCCACGATGACATCGTCTGCTGCAGCCAGGCCGGAAATGGGGGAATGGATCATGGTCCCAGAGAGCCGCTGGAGGGTGGTCCACACGACAGAGCAATGTGTGGAACTATTAAAAGAACAAGCGAACGAAATCCAGCTAGCTCTTTTGCTATCCCGAAGAATTCGACGACACTTTACACGCATCTGTTTATAATGAATCCAGTTTGCCATCGTAGGATGACGATATTAACGCGGAGAGAACGTCTCCGTGCGCGAATTGCATCGTGGCAGGCCTCAGTCCATCAAGGGACTGGGACACGATGTGATAAAGAGGGAGTGCGAGGAATGGAACGTTCTGCAGCAGTAAGGATAAAGTTTGTGAGATAGTCCACCTGGTCGTCATAATGAGGAAAATCTTGTTCTTTGAACGTCGCCAGGTAGAAGCTGCCAGTCAGCCTTAGGAAGCTGCCATTTGGATGTGCACAGGGATGGCGTAGGAGTCCCAAACGGATGGCACATGGGAAATTGTCGCTAGAGTAGGTGCCAGAAAGAACGGACCACTCAAGACGATGGATGTAACAGAAGCATACCAGTGAAGAATAAATTAGTCATCCCAGCCTCTGTCGTCTCGTGTAAGAACGGATTCGGTGAATTGTGTATAGTTAACTGTCGCCGAGAACCGCAGATCCTTCCAAGTCGCGTGTGCGTAGCAAATGCTGAGCCGTTAACTGAAGAACAGCTGAGCGTCATAGAAACCTCCCATGACGAGTCTGTAGGCGAAATTAGCGCTACCACTACGAGACAAGATCTTCTAGCTCGACTGTCACCAGATCTCACTACGGAACAACAGAAGGAGCTACTCGCCGTTATCCAAGAGTTCTCTGAATGCTTCAGTGCACAGGTGAAGAGCAAGTTAGACAAATCGATGATGAAGCACCACATTAGCACTGGAGGCCTCAACCAATAAGCCAGAGAGCATACCGTGTGTCAGCAATAGAACGTCGAATAATTCGTGACGAGATAGAGAAAATAATGAAGAATGACATCATTCAGCCTTCGCAGAGCCCATGGTCGTCACCAGTGGTTCTCGTCAGGAAGAAAGATGGCAGTTGGGGCCTTTGTGTTGATTACAGGAAGCTTAACAAGATAACTAAAAAGGAAGGTTACCCTCTTCCACGAATTGACGATGCACTAGATTGTCTGAAGGTGGCTAAGTTTTTCTCAACCATGGACGTGTACTCGGCATACTGGCAAATCGAACAGGCTGATCGTGAGGAAACTGCATTCATCATCCCTGAGAGCCTGTACGAGTTTAAGTTTTGGTTTGTGTAATGCACCAGCAACTTTTGACCGAATGATAGATAATCTTCTAAGGCACCTGAAGTGGGATCACCCACTTGTGTCTTTGTTATTTAGATGACATTATAGTGTTCTCAGAGACATTTGATGAACACACAAAAAGACTGAGGGCCGTTCTTAAGTGTCTCCAACAAGCCGAACTGAAACTTAATCCAAAAAAGTCTCTCTTTGGAGCAAAAGAAATCAAAATACTTGGGCACCTTGTGTCAAACGAAGGTGTGCGTCCAGACCCAGTGAAGGTGAGAGCTATAACGGAATTTCCTATTCCTAAAAGTATTAGAGATATGAGAAGCTTCCTCGGATTGTGTTCTTATTACCGTCGTTTTATCAAAGACTTTTGTGTCAACGCCAGACCACTCCAACATTTGTTACAAGCCAATGCTAAATTTATCTGGGTTGGTGCTCAACAAGACTCTTTCAATGTGCTGTGAAAAGGTCTGACGACTGACCCTGTACTTGGTCTGTATGATGAGAGAACACCTACAGAAATACACACGGATGCCAGTGGGTATGAGATTGGCGCCGTTCTGGTGCAGTTTTCGGATGGAAAAGGGATTATAGCCTATGCTTCTAGGACACTTACAAAAGCCGAGAACTACAGAAAGAGAATGTATTGCTGTGATCTGGGCCATGTGCAAATTTCGACATTATCTCTATGGAAGGCCATTCACAGTTGTTGTTGTGGTCTTCAGTCCTGAGACTAGTTTGATGCAGCTCTCCATGCTACTCTATCCTGTGCAAGCTTCTTCATCTCCCAGTACCTACTGCAGCCTACATCCTTCTGAATCTGCTTAGTGTATTCATCTCTTGGTCTCCCTCTACGATTTTTACCCTCCACGCTGGCCTCCAATACTAAATTGGTGATCGACCATCATTCACTTTGTTGGTTGACGGGTCTTAAGGATCCAACAGGACGACTCACCAAGTAGGCACTACATCTTCAATAGTATGACATTACCATAGTGTACAAAAGTGGAAGAAAGCACCAGGATACTGACTGTCTCTCAAGAAACCCTGTGCAAGACCATCAAGACTTTGATGAAGATTGCCTCGCTGCACTCCAGGATCTCTCTGCTGAGCAGAAGGACGCCAAGATATCTCAAATTATGCTTGCCTTCAATCGGTGACAGGATGTGAAAGGGCAATTTAAGGGAGTTAATGGATTACTTTGCAAGAAAACCTTTGATCCGTTTGGAAGGAGGTGGCTACCAGTGATTTCTAAACACATGCGCTTAGATGTTCTACAGAAATTCCATGACAGACCTGAAGCCGGACATTTAAGATTTATTAAGACATACGATAGAATCCGCAAGACATTTTTCTGGCTAGGTTTATTTAGGAGTGTCAGTCACTATGTGTCGCATTGTCGAGAACGCCGGAGGAGAAAGGCAGTTCCTCAGAAACCACCTGGCCGACTCATACAAATTCCACCAGCCGAAACGCCTTTCCAGCGTATTAGGATTGACCTTCTCGGACGATTTCCAACGTTTGCTAGTGGCCATAGATGGATTATTGTTTGCACGCATTATCTGACACGCTACGCCATTACAAAAGCCGTGAAAACAGCCGAAGAATCCGAGGTAGCCAAATTCATCCTGGAAGACATTGTATCAAAACACGGTGCCTCAAGGTTCAAAAATGGTTCAAATGGCTCTGAGCACTATGGGACTTAACTGCTGTGGTCATCAGTCCCCTAGAACTTAGAACTACTTAAACCTAACTAACCTAAGGATATCACACACATCCATGCCCGAGGCAGGATTCGAACCTGCGACCGTAGCAGTCGCGCGGTTCCGGACTGAGCGCCTAGAACAATTACGAATCGAAAGAAAGTTTCTCAACCGAGTCTTGTGACAGATAAATCGTCGGTGCAACATTACCCATCACATGACGACTGCCTACCATTCGCAAACTAACGGGCTTACTGAACGTCTTAAAAAGACCTTGGACTACATGCTATCATTGTTGGTCAATGTTGAGCAGAGCAACTGGGATGAGGTGCTACTTTTCGTGACGTTTGCCTACAACACGGCCAAACAAGACACCACAGGATTAACGCCATTTTTCCTGGTGCATGGGCGTGAGGCGACGACGACCATGTACACTGTACTTCCGTTATATCCTGATGACGTGGACGACGACTACATCGGTCACGTGTTTACTGTTCTCGGCAGTTAGCTCGACTCCGGACGCTGCAGGCTCAAGAAAACGATCGCGGAAGGTATGACGCGAGCCACCGCCCTGTTGTCTACCAGCCTGGTGACCTCGTCTGGATCTTCACTCCTGTTCGGAAGGTTGGTCTCTCTGCGAAGCTCCTCAGGCGCTACTTTGGACCTTATGTTGTAAGACAGTTGTCTTATGTTACATATGAAGTTGAAGATTTCGACCCCGACACAAGACGACGAAGGATCTGAGATATGGTCCACGTCCTTCGAATGAAGCCCTATAAGGATCCTGCAACCCAGGGTAAATTCGAAGCTCCAGAGACAGGCAACAAGCAGAAAAGTAATGAAGAACGTAGCGGAGGGAGGTTCTAAGAAGATCACTGCCAGGGCGAACATCAGTCATTGGGAGTCGGAGTATGCAGTACCGTTGACTCGTTCCCGGACTAGGACGACGTAACACCGAGACGCTGTTCTCTTAAGGAGGGAGCAATGTCGCAGAAGAAGCTGAGTAGCACCGTGGTGTAGTGGATATGATACTAAAATGTTGTATCGAGGGTCACGAGTTAAAAAGTCGCCTGAACTGTACAATTTCAGTTTCTATATTCGGTTCGAGTACATTCAGGAAGTATCCACAAATGGTAGAATCATTGTACTGGAATGTTCTGTAGCTGTATATATACCGTATGTGTTCTGTTCGGAGGTAGTTCGCTCCGCTCTCTTGTATGCGCAAGTGCTGAATAAATTTTCGTTACGTGAAGTTAGCTTTCGTCATTCATCTACTTACACCTTCCTCTACGTGACAGTATTGATAAATCGATATTTTATCTACAGCCCTAGTCTTGGCAGAGAGACTTTAGGAAGACAAGAGGTTGCGCATCCACGTGTTCGCCTAATCGCTCGGCTACCAGGATGCCCCCAGGTGAGAGCGAGAGTTGCGTTTCTTCGGAACTCGGTTGCGAGACAGCGAGCGCGTCAGGTTTGTGTCGCTTCGGGACGCGCCTCCGTCTCGGGCGCGACTGCCGGAGCTGCTGCCAGCGATCGCTTTCTAGTAGGCGTGGCAAAAACCGAAACCGATATTCTAGTTGTCAGTAACCGGTATTTTTCGATATTTGTTTGGTCTCTGTTATAGTAGCTGTTTTTTATATTTACGAAAAAAACGAGAAAAATCCGAAATACCAATTACCCATAGCAGCAGTGCTAATAAAACTTTTTCGAAAAAAGACTAATTTTTATTCGTAAAATTTCGATTAGTTTATAAAATCGTGTCATTATAGAAAATGGGGAAACTGATCAGTGCTGTCTTAGTACCAATGCCGACAGAAACGAGCAACAAACTGGTGGCCCCCGACCTATTCAGTTGCCGTGCGTCGTGGCGCAAGGCATGTGGCAGTGAGGAGCATGTGCCCCCACACGGTCTATACGATAGTTTCTCGCTGCTGTCGCCGAATATCCGTTGCGTTGCACAATGGCAACGACCCCAGTCTGGAAATATCTTTACGAAGTGACTTGGCAATAAAGTACAATACTTCATTTGATTTAAAAGATTAAAGTTGTGTGTGCCATTTCTGTTAAATAATAAAGAAGGAATGAAATTGTGACAACAGTAATAAATTAAATACTTAACAACAATTCGTTCACAATAAGCAATAAAAATACAAAGTGGCTTTTCTTCTGCACGTGTCTACATAATATCTCTCGATTTGCCTGTGTCCCTTGAAAACGGACAAAGAGACAGGAAAAATGGAATCTTCAACCTCAGTTTTCAGCCTTAGCACCAATTATTCGTAATGCCCAAATGATGGTACGTACTGATGATTTTTTGCAATAATGAACCCCTTATCACTTTTCGAAAAAAGCCTCCTACAGTGGACAGATTAAGTTTTCTTTTATTTGCCTGTTTAATTGAATATTTTGTTTGAAAAATTTTGAATCAGTTTGAAGATATATACAATGTTTGTTCGATGTCTACGTTTATTGCAGAAAATAAATACGAATAACAAACCGAGAATCTGTTATTTCCAGCGGTTTTAACAGTCAGCTTAAAGTGGCGCAGAGAAAATCGGTAGAGCCGAAAACCGGTGGTGCCAGCCACAGCCGCCATTCGACTGTGTAGCTGTAGCAGCTGCGGCTAACGACCGTCCAGCAGGCGCGTCCCTACGGCGCAGTTTGTGTGAAGTAGGTCGCAGTGCAGCCTGCTCGTTACGTAAGCGGACACGAGACCCGGCCGCACGTGACCGCGACAGCGGCAGCGGCCAAGGCCGCGCATGTGCGCTGCCGCTCCCCCACACCCCGCGACTCCCCCACGTCTGCACTACGGACGCACTAAATACTTTCCGATATCAGCTATGGCGGTTAAGTTATTTTTCGATAACGGTTATAAATAACTGCGAAAAAGTCGCACTACCAAATGACCTAACAGTATCTCTCTGTATGTTGTTGTTGTTGCGATGGTCTTCAGTCCTGAGACTGGTTTGATGCAGCTCTCCATGCTACTCTATCCAGTGCAAGCTTCTTCATCTCCCAGTACGTACTGCAGCCTACATCCTTCTGAATCTGCTTAGTGTATTCATGTCTTGGTCTCCCTCTACGATTTTTACCCTCCACGCTGCCCTCCAATGCTAAATTGGTCATCCCTTGATGCCTCAGAACATGTCCTACCAATCGATCCCTTCTTCTAGTCAACTTGTGGCACAAATTCCTCTTCACTCGAATTCCATTCAGTACCTTCTCATTAGATATTCGATCTATCCATTTAATCTTCAGCATTCTTCTGTAGCACCACATTTCGAAAGCTTCTATTCTCTTCATGTCTACAGTGTTTATAGTCCATGTTTCACTACCATACATCGCTACACTCCATACAAACACTTTCAGAAAAGACTTTCTAACACTTAAATCTATACGTAATATTAACAAATTTTTCTTCTACAGAAACGCTTTCCTTGCGATTGCCAGTCTACATTTATATCCTCTCTACTTCGACCATCATCAGTTAGTTTGCTTCCCAAATAGCAATAGTCATCTACTACTTTAAGTGTCTCATTTGATAATCTAATTCCCTCAGCATCACCGGACTTAATTTGACTACATTCCATTATCCTCGTTTTGCTGTTGTTGATGTTCATTTTATACAACTCTGTCTCACTCCCTTCCCAACCACTGCTTACCTTTCATGTACCTCGACGCTTATAACTGCCATCTGCTTTCTGTACATATTGTAAATAGTCTTTCACTCCCCGTATTTTACCGCTGCCACCTTCAGAATTTGAACGAGGGTATTCCAGTCAACATTGTCAAAAGTTTTCTCTAAGTCTACAAATTCTAGAAACGTAGGTTTGCCTTTTCTTAATCTAGCTTCTAAGATCTGTAGGGTCAGTATTGCCTAACGTGTTCCAATATTTCTACGGAATCCAAACTGATCTAACCCGAGGTCGGCTTCTACCAGTTTTTCCATTCGTCTGTAAAGAATTCGCGTTAGCATTTTGCAGCCGTGACTTATTAAACTGATAGTTCGGTAATTTTCACATCTGTCAGCACCTGCTTTCTTTGGGATGGGAATTATTATATTCTTCTTGAAGTCTGAGGGTATTTCGCCTGTCTCATACATCTTGCTCACCAGATAGTAGAGTTTTGTCAGGACTCGCTCTCCCAAGGCTTTCAGTAGTTCTAATGGAATGTTGTCTACTCCGGGGGCCTTGCTTCGTCTCAGGTCCCTCAGTGCTCTGTCAAAGTCTTCACGCAGTATCCTATCTCCCATTTCATATTCATCCTCTTCCATTTCCATAATATTGTCCTCAAGTACTTCGCCCTTTTATAGACCCTCTATATACTCCTTCCACCTTTCTGCTTTCCCTTCTTTGCTTAGAACTGGGTTTCCATCTGAGCTCTTGATACTCATGCAAGTGGTTCTTCTTTCTCCAAAGGTCTCTTTAATTTTCCTGCAGGCAGTATCTATCTTACCTCTAGTGAGACAAGCCTCTACATCCTTACATTTGTCCTCTAGCCATCCCTGCTTATCCATTTTGCACTTCCTGTCGATCTTGTTTGTGAGACGTTTGTATTCCTTTTTGCCTGCCTCATTTACTGCATTTTTATATTTTCTCCTTTCATCAATGAAATTCAATATTTCTTCTGTTACCCAAGGATTTCTACTAGCCCTCGTCTTTTTACCTACTGCTGCCTTCACTACTTCATCCCTCAAAGCTACCCATTCTTCTTCTACTGTATTTCTTTCCCCCATTCTTGTCATTTGTTCCCTTATGCTCTCCCTGAAACTCTGTTCTTTCAGTTTATCCAGGTCCCATCTTCTTAAATTCCCACCTTTTTGCAGTTTCTTCAGTTTTAATCTACAGTTCATAACCAACAGATTGTGGTCAGAGTCCACATCAGCCCCTGTAAATGTCTTAGAATTTAAAACTTGGTTCCTAAATCTCTGTCTTACCATTTTATAATCTATCTGAAACCTATCAGTATCTCCAGGCTGCTTCCATGTGTACAACCCTCTTTTATGATTCTTGAACCAAGTGCCGGCTATATCTCTCCGTATATGATATATAAATTAGTGGGGATGCGACTGTTAACGGTGTAGTAGTCACAGAGCAGGTAGCGGTTATTGAGAAGTGTCAGCAACAGCGGCTGAACTGTGCCATACTGTGAAGCTGAGCTGTTTGGCATAAAAGTGCGGATATTGTAATTTTGGTACCCTAATTCTTTTCCAGTAAACCCGTCAAGCAATTCACTACCTGTTTTCTGCATGGTCGTACCTGCACCATTAAGTAGACTACGCCTGTCAGTACCGGTTGACCATTTTCTGCACACCCGTCCACACTTCAACACCTGACTTGCTGCCCAGGGGAAAATAAGCGTCAATGACTTGCCCTTGCCACACGTACTTGGAGTTACTAAACAACCTAAAGAGATACTGCTCCCAATAGCTGGAGCTACTTTGCCGGAAAAGAAATTAATACGCCTGGAAAAACGACGGTGTATGCCACCTGGGGAATAGCATAGTACCTGATAATGGTTCAACGTCGTCCGCCAGCAGACAGCGTAGTGGCACAGCTAGCAGACGCCATCTGTGCCTACCATTTAATAGGGAACGCTCACAGCCAGAGGGCTCAGTGAGTTGCAAACGTGTGAAGCAGGCAGGTCGGTTGGTTGATTTGGGATGAACGACTGCCGGAAAGCCTCCTCGGGAGGTGTAAGTAGGGGGAAGCAATATATTCGATACCTCATCCAGAAACGCACCCCCTCGAAACCTGGACAGGAAGCTACACCGCGATGCAGAGCGCCTCTCTTGCAGAGTCTGCCGCTTGAGTTTGCTAAACATCTTCGTAAATGAATTGGAAACTCTGAAAGGGCGTACTAATTTCTTTGCCAGCAGTGTATTAGTCTGCAAATCAAGTAAACGATGATTTACAGTGTCTTCAGTCAACAATAAAAATATCTGCAGTTATACCCTTAATAGCCTGCTTTGGCAATCCTGAGCTGATTGGGTTTCCAGAACCTTTCAGTTAATGCTGTTTCAGAGGTTACAACTGCTTCATACAAGACGAGGATTGTGGTCTAATATGAATGCAGCTGTGGCAGAAGCTGCTGAAAGTTAAGTTTCAAAAGTAGCGTACACGAAAAATTCCATTAGAAGTACAAGTCTTAGTAAGTGCTTTTTCAACTATGATTAATGAGATATGTGGGGAAAATCTACTATTTGGCAAAGTGAAATACTACACAATAAATTGTGGTAACGAATCAGTAGAGGCGGTTTATTAGTGTAAAAGGTTTACACTTGAGAAAAATTAAGAACTATGGTGATAAAAGTTAGAATACGGTTTTTAAAAGCACTTGTAAAATTACTTCGGCTCACGACGTATTAAATTTTAGTCTGAGACCAACCGTGTTTGCTTACGTTACCTTTCTTTTCAGGCCTTAGAAATCCCTCTCACTGTGTTCGTCTGCAAACTGCATCGCTTGCCTTCTTTTGCATACTCCACAAAAGAAACAGGAATCGACTCCGTTTGCATAGTATTCTCGGTACCAGTAATCTCGAGTATTTATGTATCTTTGGAAACGATCAGTTATTCCATCACTTATTTATTTCCGTGGAAGTACGGTTATCCTAACATCACTGCGATTTATTCATGGCCAGGTAGAGCGAGATCCTATTAGAAGTGCATTCATCGGTAAACAGATGTATTGACAAATACCAATTTCCACGGTAGTAAGAACATGATATGATCATTGTATTCATTATTTCTGGTTAGACAGAGAGAGGCCGAAGGGAAAGTACTGAAGTACGACGTACGCACGGTGGCAAACACACAATGAGCGGCATTGGCAGTTATTTTAATAACTGCCTAAGGCTGATAATCGGTTATTTCGCTAAGTGAATGCTCGATAGCTGATTACTTCTCGCCAACACTCTGGCCACGCAGCCCACCCTGAGCCGCAGGTCCGAGGGGACAGTGGCATATTGATCGTCCCCGTGCTCCCGCACAAAACAACATCTGCTAAAAGGATTTTTATTTTTACATACATTAATCGCAAACGTTTCGGAGAATACAGTATCGCGAGAACTAAGTATCTCGAAAATAGCAAAAAATTCCAAGTTTCTTTCGACAGAGGACACTTGCCAGTTGCCTTGCTGACGGTTGGCCCTCGTGGATCCGTTTGCGGCTTGACTGTCTGCAGAAAATATTCCGTCCAGGACACGGTGCACACTCGCGGGCTGCTACTTTCTGCTGCCAACAAAAAGCCTGACCCGGTTCGTGCGTCCACAGGCAGCACCGACAATTCACAGCAAGTTTTGCAATGGAACTCAGCTGTCGAGAGTGCTCCAATTAAAAATAAAAAAAGCGCCATCGTAGGTGAAAACAACAAAGATACACCATTTCCCACGTTTATATACCATATAAGTTACGAAGTCACGAAAGCTATGAATGTTTGTTGCTATGAAAGATCTTAAAACAATTACACTGCAACGGAAATCCTCAAGTTTTTGGACAAATGCTTTTCAGATGAAATATTCATCGAACCTCCGCCGGAACCAGCCGCGCAGTCCATGACTGCAGCGCCACAGACCGCTCGGCTACTCCCGACCGACGGCAAATAATCGTCCAATTGGTTCTGTTTTTCCATTTCTTTTTTTTTTCTAGGGGGGGGGTTCTCATTTTCGCATAGTCAAAACACTGGTACAGCGAAAACGCCTGGATAGCCGTGCGTGTTGAAGCGCCTCTCCCGGGACGGTGTCGCGTCCCAAGCGTGGGTATTGCGAGGGATTGAGCGACACGGTTCGTGGGTGGGATTTAGCCGCTTGACCTTAGTGAGAGGGAGACTTTTCGATCTGGCTAAGATGTAGAAATCCCTGGTGTGAAGGTACAAGGCTAGGAAGCGGGTAGAATTAAAGTCTTGATAACTTTAACAAATTGTAGTTTATTCTGAATGAATACAACTCACCCTAACTGCGCGGTGATTGCATTCACAGGAAGGCCAAGTCTAACACAGAGACGGTGACTGACTCCACCGTTCCGACTGCCCACTAGAAGCTCTGCAATATCTCCCAGCACCCTACGTTAGAGTCCCGCGGCCACGCCCTAACGCTCTCCGGCTGCCTGCCTACAGCCCGTCCCTCAGCCAACTCGGCTGCTGCTATCACGCTCTAACTACTCGACCAGAAGACGACAACACCCTAAAGAGCGGCATGCTCTCGGGTTTTGTTAGCGTTTCCCCTTCGACCCCGCCAGCGCTTGGCATGACGTAGCGTCGAAGGCAACTTGTCCTTATTTGGCATCGTTGAAGCATTGTTGTTGCTATTGTTGCCGGCCGCGGTGGTCTCGCGGTTCTAGGCGCGCAGTCTGGAACCGTGCGACTGCTACGGTCGCAGGTTCGAATCCTGCCTCGGGCATGGATGTGTGTGATGTCCTTAGGTTAGTTCGGTTTAAGTAGTTCTAAGTTCTAGGGGACTGATGACCACAGCAGTTGAGTCCCATAGTGCTCAGAGCCATTTGAACCATTGTTGTTGCTATTGTTCTTCAGAGGCTGAGTGGAGGGATAGAGGCGCCTCTCCCTATATGGTCACGCACTGCGTCCTGAGCCCTTCATTGGCTCCTCATGACGTAGCGCTTTCCCCACCAAGAGCCCTCTTTCTTTCTCTCCCCACTCCCAGACCTCTCTCTCTAGCCAGGAACGCTTTCTGTTCTTAACTGATTGCATATCATGAGTCCCTACACAGACCTTCGTTTGTATCTGCTGGCTGTTTACTTTCTTATCAAGCGCCGCTGCCCAACAGTTTGAGTGCCGCCTCGGCTGCCCCTTCGGCCACGCCTGGCGTCCAGCGCTACAACTTTAACTTCTTCCCACGTACTATTCTCAAGGTACTGCAATTAGACTTGGCTTGTTCCTGCGGTTACAACAAAGGGGAGTTGCGCCGGCCGCAAGTCGAATCCGATGAGGGCCTGTGTGGTGGGCAGTGGGGATGTCGTGTTTAGGTGGTTTTCCAAAACACACGACGAATTAATGGGGTTGGGGTGGTACGGAAACGGCGAAGTGCTGCGTCAGTTACACGATTCGTAAACATTTAGAAAGCTTTAGTTTACTCTCACACGAACAGCGCTACACGACACAGTTGGAGCGACATATTCCGTCCCGAGGAGGTAAAGAGGTGGCGACAGAAATGGCATCCAGCCACGCACTAACTCAGCCGTGCCATATCCGTAAACAAACATGCCGACGTTGAGCCGATGTGGGACAAAGGCACAAAGAGTCCGTACAGTTAGACGGACTTCTCCTGCACGCCTGGGTGGGCGTGGCAGCCACTTCCACATTCAGCTCGCCTTCGCCCTGTTCCTCTACAGAACACACACTGCTCAGCAAAGGCTCACTCAGCTGCTCACATCCAGGTTCAAAGGCATCGCTACTTACACAGTCGGGGATGTTTTTATCATTTCCTATATTTTCGCAACCACAAATATGTATCACAAGAGCGGAGCGTATTGTATCATCTGTCGGCGGTAAACCGTGGGTCACACGAAGAATTTTTCAGGCTTCATCTTTTCCTTTTTTTAATAAATCGCCGAACGTGCAGGTAATCCGAGAATTAGACAATCCGCACATTAATAATCGAGAGCTTGTTGCAATTATCACTGCGGATATACGCACACGCATTCCGAGACGAAAACAACGACGCACCACGAAGGAACTATACGAATGCGCCGGTAGGCGTGATGCACGTGTACAAACACACACACTGTGACAATTGCAGGTGAACTGGACGATTGTAAAGTAAATGGCGCCGTGGTCGGTCAGTGCTGGCTGGGTGGCGGGCAGTCAGCCTGCTACCTCGTCGCTGCCTTCGCCGTTCACTGGGGCTCAGCTGGAAGCGGCACGCGCCACTGAAGACAATTCTGCTCCAGCCGACGCGATTCCAGGCCGAAGGCGCGTCTGGAGATGGCCCGACAGCCAGGCGTGGCGGTCTGGGGCGCCGCTTCTTCTCACAGCACGCCCCATTCGGTTGTCACATCCCGCGGCGCCCTTGTGCCCCGCTTCCTGGCAAGCCATCCTGGGCTCTGATTTCGGCAACGTAACTTCTGTCCGCACACGGCGAGAGTTTCTGCTGCTTGTCTCCGCGCTCGCCAAACCCTACCTCGCCGGATCTGCCCCCACTTGAGAACGTTTGAACCATTATGGACAGCGCCTGCCAACCAGCTCAGGATTTAGACAGTGTAACGTGCCAGACTGACGAAATTTGGCACGATATTCCTCAGGAGGACATCAAAAAGTCTGTCAATCAATGCCGAGCCGAGTAACTGCTTGCATAAGGGCCATAGTTGGCCCAAGGCGTTGTTGACTTGCTTAATCTGTCAAGCTCTCGATCTCTAATAACTCGCGCAGTGTATCTGAAATTGTAATAATCGTTATTTGTCTGTACACGTAGATCTACCGATCTTCGTCCCACTCGGATAATTACTTCGTGGCGCTCGTTTTTTTGTTTTGTTTTTGTTTTAGAGTGCAACCCGCAGTGTGCCTACGGATCACGTGTCCTTCACACAGCGGGGACCTGCTTCATCCCATCGGCGGCAGGCAGCGCCAGCGTCCGTGGACTTCCCAGTGACGTCACCCACATCTGTAAGCAGCAGGCACTCTGACGTCGCCGAAGCTTATTCCTGCCGACTAGACACAACCTCTGATTTCAATAACTACTCAGATATCCTAGTAACATTTCTTAAACACGAAGGGTAGTCATAAAGTTTTAATTGTCTCCTCAAAAATAGTGACGTTAAGTAGCTAATATTTTCACTTAACAAGTTCGTTACTGTGACCATTTTTCCGCAGCAAGCACATAAATATTCGTTTTATAAATTGAAATTTTTTCTTCCAACAATCTATATTTCATGACGTTATCAGAATTCAGAGGATTTAATCTGCAATGAAACAGTTTTGTTTTTATATGTGACAGTTATTAATTAGAAAACTGTTAACGCTATAATTTTATATCAATAAATTAGTAGCCACATTTATTCATTCATCTCGTCGAAAGCTGCGTTTCCCCTCGTCTGGTCGCAAGTTTCATGTCCCACTGTCACTTCATTTATCACACGTAGACATATTATCATACCACGCTTATTTTATTTTCTAGTTTTGATACTTCGTTAGCTAACTGCTGCGGAACACCACTACTAATTTGGTAACAACTGCAGATTTTTCTTACAACAAGTGTGAGTTATTTCTGTCGTAACATTCCCATCACTCACTCATTACATATTTGTATATACACTGAAGCTCCAAAGAAACTGGTATAGCCATGAGTATTCCAATGCAGAGATATGTAAACAGGCACAATACGGCGCTGCGGTCAGCAATGCCCATATACGACACCAAGCGTCTGGCGCAGTTGTTAGATCGGTTACTCCTGCTACACTGGCAGGTTGTCAAGACTGAAGTAGTCTGAACGTGGAGTTACAGTGGGCGCACGTGCGATGCGGCACAGATTCTCCGAGGCAGCGATGAAGTGGGGATTTTCCCATACGACCATATCACGAGTGTACCGTGAATATCAAGGATCCGGTAAAACATCAAACCTCCGACATCATTCCGGCCAGAAAAAGATCCTGCAAGAGCGAGACCAACGACGACCGAAGAGAATCGTTCAGTGTGACAGAAGTCCAGGCGTTCTGCAAATTGCTGCAGATTTCAATGCTGGGCCATCAAGTATGAGTGTGCGAACCATTCAACGAAACATCATGGATACGGGCTTTCGGAACCGAAAGCCCACTCGTGTATCCTCGATCACTGAGCGACACGAAGCTTTACGTCTCGCCTGTGCCCGTCGGTACCGACATTGGACTGTTTATGACTGGGAATTTCTTGTCTGGTCGGACGAGTCTCATTTCAAATTGCATCGAGTGGATGCACGTGTAGGGCTGTAGAGAGGACCTCATGAATCCATGGACCCTGCATGTCAACAGGGCACTGTTCACGCTGGTGGAGGGACTGTAATGGTGTGGGGCGTGTGCAGTTGAAGTGATATGGGACCCTTGACACGTCCAGATACCACTCTTACAAGTGACATGTACGTAAGCATCCTGTCTGATCACCTGCATCCATTCATGTCCATTGTGCATTCCGAGGGACCGAGGCAATTCCAGCAGGACAATGTGACACCCCGCAGGTCCCTAATTGCTACAGAGTGGCTCCACGAACACTCTTCTCAGTTTGAACACTTCCGCTGACGACCAGACTACCTAAACACGAACATTATTGAGCATATCTGGCATGCCTTGCAACGTGCTATTCAGAAGATATCTCCAACCTCCTCGTAATTTTACGAATAGCTCTGCACGATTCAAGGTGTTAATTCCGTCCAGCACTACTTAGGGAAATGAGGGAGAAAAGTTTCTATGAACATGTGTCCGGAAATGAACGGTGTGCATGCAACGACAACAAATCGTCCCGGAACACAGTACAGAGCTGCATCGCACCCATGTCACAACAGGGTGTTTAAAGTGGCCTCCGCGGGATAGCAGGTGATAGGGACAGTAGTAGTTGTCGTGCAGGATAAACATAATCGTACACTGGCTTACACCATGTTGGCGGGCCACTTGCTTGGAGTTTGTTCTGGGGTTCGTCTCAATATCCTGTTGAAACTGGTTCTTCAAACCTTGTGTCCGCAAAGGCTGCCGCCTCCCTGTAAGTTTGTCTGTCCGAAAGTATCTACGATAGCACAAACGCCCAAAACGCGCTTGAAATATTGTGTGATGTGGTTTGTGTCTGTGAGGGTAGTTGTTTTGGTACAGTTGCGCTGCCTCTCGACCGTTCCCATCTGCCTGCCGTACACAAACACCATCTCGGCATGTTCCCGACAAGAATACCAGAGTATTCAGCGGCTAATAGTACGTTGCGTTAATCACACAGCAGGTGACACGCAAGGAATACATGGCACATGGTCGGAAGAGCTGTCATTCGTCAGTGTCATCTACCGTGACAACGGTGCGTTTCCGGGCACGTGTTATAGGACCTTCTTTCCTCCATTTTCAGTCAGGAATCCGTCCCTGCAGTTTGTCGATTTTGTTAACGTTCACCCAGTATGTACTAACACGCTAGACCGTTTGCATGGGATCCCAGAGTGTCATCAAAAGCAGACAGCTACTTCCAATCAGTCCTAACATATGCTGAAGAAACACCTCCACGAAGAGGTACGAATATACAGATCTAAGATGAAGTTAATTAAGTCTACGATACGGAAAACTATAGTGGACACATTAAAGAACAACGAGGTGAGAGAAGGCTGGGGTTAAGACAGCAGTAGAGCAAGTCAGACGTTGTTTGCGACTAAGTTAAGCACGGTGCCAATTGCGACAGCTTGCGTAAATCAAGGGGCTCGGTATGTAAGGAGACAAGGAACAAGCCAGAACGATATTACAAAGACGGACACACTCAGCGAGAGACTGAACTCCGGACGGTGTCGCCAACACTAGCGTTTATCTTGATTGAAACATATGAAGGAGACCTGCAAACAGCACCCCGGAAACTGTACCTCATCATGGTACTGATGGTGAAAATAGCCTACCAAAGGTGTTAGTAGGCCTGTACAGGGTGTTACAAAAAGGTACGTCCAAACTTTCAGGAAACATTCCTCACACACAAAGAAAGAAAATATGTTATGTGGACATGTGTCCGGAAACGCTTACTTTCCATGTTAGAGCTCATTTTATTACTTCTCTTCAAATCACATTAATCATGGAATGGAAATACACAGCAACAGAACGTACCAGCGTGACTTCAAACACTTTGTTACAGGAAATGTTCAAAATGTCCTCCGTTAGCGAGGATACATGCATCCACCTCCGTCGCATGGAATATCCCTGATGCGCCGATGCAGCCCTGGAGAATGGCGTATTGTATCACCGCCGTCCACAATACGAGCACGAAGAGTCTCTACATTTGGTACCGGGGTTGTGTAGACAAGAGCTTTCAAATGCCCCCACAAATGAAACTCAGGAGAGCGTGGAGGCCATGGAATTGGTCCGCCTCTACCAATCCATCGGTCACCGAATCTGTTGTTGAGAAGCATACGAACACTTCGACTGAAAAGTGCAGGAGCTCCATCGTGCATGAACCACATGTTGTGTCGCAGTTGTAAAGGCACATGTTCTAGCAGCACAGGTAGAGTATCCCATATGAAATCATGATAACGTGCTCCATTGAGCGTAGGTGGATGAACGTGAGGCCCAATCAAAACATCACCAACAATGTCTGCCCAAACGTTCACAGAAAATCTGTGTTGATGACGTGATTGCACAATTGCGTGCGGATTCTCGTCAGCCCACACATGTTGATTGTGAAAATTTACAATTTGATCACGTTGGAATGAAGCCTCATCCGTAAAGAGAACATTTGCACTGAAATGAGGATTGACACATTGTTGGATGAACCATTCGCAGAAGTGTACCCGTGGAGGTCAATCAGCTGCTGATAGTGCCTGCACACGCTGTACATGGTACGGAAACAACTGGTTCTCCCGTAGCACTCTCCATACAGTGACGTGCTCAACGTTACCTTGTACAGCAGCAACTTCTCTGGCGCTGACATTAGGGTTATCGTCAACTGCACGAAGAATTGCCTCGTCCATTGCAGGTGTCCTCGTCGTTCTAGGTCTTCCCCAGTCGCGAGTCATAGGCTGGAATGTTCCGTGCTCCCTAAGACGCCGATCAATTGCTTCGAACGTCTTCCTGTCGGGACACCTGGAAATCTGTGTCGATACAAACGTACCACGCCACGGCTATTGCCACGTGCTAATCCATACATCAAATGGGCATCTGCCAACTCCGCATTTGTAAACATAGCACTGACTGCAAAACCACGTTCGTGATGAACACTAACCTGTTGATGCTACGTACTGATGTGCTTGATGCTAGTACTGTAGAGCCATGAGTCGCATGTCAACACAAGCACCGAAGTCAACATTACCTTCCTTGAATTGGGCCAACTGGCGGTGAATCAAGGAAGTACAGTACATACTGACGAAACTAAAATGAGTTCTAACATGGAAATTAAGCGTTTCCGGACACATGTCCACATAACATCTTTTCTTTATTTGTGTGTGCGGAATGTTTCCTGAAAGTTTCGCCGTAACTTTTTGTAACACCCTGTATACGAGACGATATTGCAGTGCCCGTGTTATTCTGAATACGATGTAAATTTCCTTTGGGCATGCATGCTGTCATGACAAACGACTTTCAAGTAAAATTTCTCGCCTATCCGGGAATATACAGAATGGATGTACGAGCACAGGTTGCAGACCCATGCTTGGCGACATATGGAAGTTTGCGCCCGGCCGTGAGTCGCGCACGGATAGCCGAATGGTACGGCGACCACTCGCGGCAGGCGGGATATCCGGGCCCGAGCGCCGCTCCGGCACAAATGTGCGCTGTCGTCATTACATTCTGCAGCTGACGGCCGTCCTTAGTCACAACTGGGAATCCACTTAATGTAGAGTGTGAGAGTGTTAGTTGTCACAACGACAGGTAAGAAACTAGTGAACCGGACCTGAGCAACAACCGAAGGTGATCGATATAAGAAAGACCCTTGGGCTTGGTGAGGTATCCACGAGATTCCGTGTGGATCATACGCAACAACCTATCATAGGTCGTTGGCAGAATGGAGCATTCAAAAGGGATAGAAAAAGGTGCAAACCGCTGCAGTTTTTATTCGGGATCTCAGTAAAGATGCACGAAAGCGCAGGTCTATCTCACCAAAGTAACCTTGGTGTAAAATTATGCAACAGATTTATGCTCGCATTCGAGGCTTTTTATTTTCTGAGACCGACAAAACTTACCTGTAGGAGTCAACACGGATTCCGCGAGCACAGGTGGTGAGAAACTCAGGTTCCTCAACCCTGGTTGGTTCACTGGATCCACAGCGCTGTAGGCACACATCGGGACCGTGTTCCTCGATTTCTGGGAAGCTTCAGATACAGTTCCGCGCCGTCACCTAGTAAACAATATCTAGGCAAGCGAACGGCGGCAAGACGGGGATCGCGCCTACGCGCCATCAGCGACTTCGTCAAAATTAAGGTGTACGCAGGGCCTGGCCAGAAAAGTGAAGGAAGGGTGAGGTTAGCTGCAGACGGGAAAGCGTTTGGAAAAAGAAATAATTTTTGGCGCAGGTTGGGCGGGGAATGAGACATTTATGTTAGCGTAGTTTCCAGGCAACAGCCGGCACAGAGGAAAGAGTACAGAACGGTAATCCGAGGGTTGTGTGGTGCAGTTCCTATACAGAAACATATTTTCATTTTCAGTTTTTACGTTACTTACACTGAAAATAAAACGAAATAATGCTTAATATATTGTATTTATTAGTATTTTCGTAAAGGCACGAGAGAGAAAGACAAAGGAACATTTGGGATTGTATATAAATGTCCACTTAAGAGTTATATTGTGTACACGAGAACTTCGTATATAACATTAAATACTTTTGTTATTTTATGGTTGATGATTTACACGTGCTGGGCTTACATCCATCGTAAAACCAAGTGAAATGCGTTTCCTTGGCATCTTGCACACGTTACAAACGAAGCATTTTTACAGTTACATGGTCTTTTTAACATTTCTATAGAAAATAAAACTTGGTTTGCATTCATGAAAGACTCTCTCTCATCAAATACACTGAAGAGCTAAAGAAACTAGTACACCTGGCAAATATCGTGTAGAGTCGCCGAGAGCAGGCAGAAGTGCCGCAACACGGCGTGGCATGGACTTGACTAATGTCTGATGTGTTGCTGGACGGAACTGACACGATGCATCCTGCAGGGCTGTCCATGAATCCCTAAGAGTAGGAGGCGGTGGAGATCTCTTCTGAACAGCACGTTTGGAGGCATCCCAGATATGCTCAATAATGTTCTTGTCTAGGGAGTTTGGTGGCCACCGGAAGTGTGTAAGCTCGGAAGTGTGTTCCTGGAGCCACTCTGTAGAAATTCGGGGCGTGTGGGGTGTCGCATTGTCCTGCTAGAATTTCCCAAGTCCGTCTGAATGCACAATGGACATTAGTCGATGCACGTGATCAAATAGGATGCTTACGTACGTGTCACCTCTCAGAGTCCTATCTAGACGTATCAGAGGTCCCTTATCACTCCAACTGCACATGCCTCACACCACTACAAAGCCTCCACCAGCCTGAACAGTCTCATGCTGACATGCACGGTCCATGGACTCATGAGATTGTCTCCATATCCGTACACATTCATCCGCTCATACAATCTGAAACGAAACTCGTCCGACCAGGCAACATGTTTCCAGTCATCAACAGTCCAATGTCGGTGTTAACGGGCCCAGGCGAGGCGTAAAGTTTTGTGTCATGCAGTCATCAAGGGTACACGAGTGGGCCTTCGGCCCCGAAAGCCCGTGTCGACGATGTTTCGTTGAACGCACACTGACTAGCACTGAAATCTGCAGCAATTTGGGGAAGGGTTGCACTTCTGTCGAGCGATTCTCTTGAGTTGTCGTTGGTCCCGTACTTGCAGGATCTTTTTCTGGCCGCAGCGATGTCGGAGATGTTATGTTTTACCAGACCCCTGAAATGGTCGTGCGGGAAAATCCTCAATTCATCGCCACCTCGGAGATGCTGTGTCCCATCGCTGTTGCAGCGACTGTAACACCACGTTCAAACTTACATAAATCTTGATAAAGTGTCATTGTAGCAGCAGAAACCTATCTAACAACTGCGCCAGACACTTTTTGTGTTATATAGCCGTATTATGCCCGTTTACATATCTCTGTATTCGAATACGCATGCCTAGACTAGTTTCTTTGGTGCTTCAGTTTAGTTTGGCTGCAAACTACACGTAACGTATCATTTCGCCAAACACTGGCGAGGATAGCTGGTGATGTACGAATGTATTTTGATCTTGCCTTCTAGGGATAAGATTTCTTTTTCTCTCTCGATGAACTGATTTCGCCTGAACTGGGAACCAATTCTTAACGTGCAGTTGCCAAGGGCTGCTCGAAGATCAAAATCAAACTAATGGTATATCAAGTCGTGTACGCTTTAATTAGAGCCCCTTTTTTTGGAAAGCTATTTGTCCTTGTGAACGGTGTAGGTTAAATTCTACCTTGGAAATTTATTTCTTAGCCCAGATTTTCCGTTGCCTTTCCTTCACACGGCTTTGATGAGACTTAATAACTACAATATAATGGACATTATTTCGGGTCATTTCCAATGCAAGTAACGCAAAAGTTGAAAACAAAAAATAAAACAATAAAAATAGTTTTGCCATAGTGACTCGGTTCCAGCACCCTCGGAATACTTTCGGCCGCGCCATCCACAGGCCGGGAACTATGCTAAGGACGCTTGGCCATCTGGAGCTCCCAGTTCTGTGACTTCCATTTCTGGCCGAGTCCTGCATTTATCGTAAGTTGGGACGAAATCGGTGATGACGAGTAGTCGCGGTCCCCTTGTCACAGAACCCCTGCAGCCCTTGTTAATGATGGTGAGATGTTAGGCGGAAGTAGTCTCGCGAAGCACGATAGGTCTGATAGTGTACACGGTAGCACAGATGTTGGAGCGGTGGTGTAGTTGTTCGCAGGTGGCAAAGCTGTAAACGGCGAGGTCACGTCGCAGAGGAGTTGTTACGAAGTGCAGCAACACCCGGAGGTGACCCGCGATTGAAGTCAGAACTGTCAGATGTCCCTCAACGTAAATACATGGAACAGGCTAAATGATCGGCAAGCCTGGGAGTAACTGTCTGAAGCGATTTAAGAGGAAACGACCGTATACATATCTTGTCAGTATTCTTCGGTCTTTGTCCTTCACCGTGTTCGAGCAACAGAAGCTTAAAAAAACATGTGCTCTTTCTTTTTAAATCTATCCGAGAGGGGACCACTTCGCTTTATCTTTCCTTACCTTCTATTTTCTGAAGTCGAAAAAATGTGCAATTAGTCACCTCATTTGTAGAGCAGCTAAATAATTCAAAGTTTATTCTTATAAACTACATCTGGTGTTTTGCTTTCGGATGCAAAGACGATGTAAGTTTTGTGGTTGTTCAACACGCGAGCACGCCACGTAAAGTTGTCCGTGCGAGAAACGCGATTCTTCTAAATTCCCTCCGCAAAGTCGCAATATTCGCCCTTTGCTTTACTCACAGTCATACTGTACTCAAACCTTATTGGAAATTAAATCAGAGCCTTTTAAAGTTGAATGGTAAGTTCGCTGAAATGAACGGAATTCGTGGTATGAGTAGTGACTTGCTTTTTTCGTTTTCGTCTAATATTTACGCCTCTATTTGGTATTTTTGTAAGCGTTTATGCAATGGTACCCCAGGGAAATTGAGACAATTTAGGAATTTTTAAGATTCTATACTTCAACCTCTAAAAACGTTGTCCGCCCGTCCGTCTGTCTGTTTGTCTTTTGCTGAGCAACGGTACACGTATCAAGCTGAAGTTCGTGCCACATACAGGGTGTATACGCGGACGAGAAAAAAAACCGGACTTTTGCCGGATATCCCGGTCAAAAATGCACTTTCTTCTGGGTGAAAATGCGTTAGTGACAACATACTTTCCCTCGGAGCTGTAAACCGTACGAATCCAGGGAATGGTGAACGCTCTGTGCACCGGCGTAGAACTTCCGGGCAGTCTCGGCGAATTTGGAAAGACCGTTAATGTGCGGCAACATGTGCACTGCATATTATGAAAATGTAAATACGAATTCACCAAATACAGAACGAAGTTTCCGAACACACGACAGCAAAATATTAGTAGTGCGATGCCCATGCTGCGATACGTAAACTCAGACCGTAGTAAATAAGGTGCGATAAGAAGTGTTCTTGCTTTGCGAAATACGACCACTAGATGATATCTCTCATGAAGGAAAGCTTTCACATATAACAATGGTGGACAAAAATTTTTTGCTGTTTTTCGCGAAGTGTGTGGTTAGGCAGGATCCTCCGAGCACAGCTTAAACTGCAACAGCTGAATATTTCTGACAAGCACGATTGTGAATTTCACTGTTGTGCATCGAACATTTCTTGGGCTGCCTGAATGAATACATGTTCCGTCGAGCACTTCCACTTTTCCCTAGAAATACGATAGGGCAGTGCTCGTGTTATTTTGAATTACGACGCGAAGTCCCTTTGGACACGCATGCGCGTCCAAAGGTACATTGCTTCGTCACACAAGCACTGCGATATCGTATTTCTACGCTGACACCGGACAACCGACTGTCAGGTAAAATATGTCTCGCCTGTGCGGGAATACACGCAACAGATGCACGAGTGCAGGCGGTGGACGCACGGCTGACGACGCACGGAGGTTTGGCTCTGGCCTGAGCGGTAAGGCGATCGCTCGCGATAAGCGGGAGATCCGGGTTCGAGACTCGGTCAGGCACAAATTTCCATTCTCGCCATTCCATTCTACAGCTGATGGTTGTCCACAATCGCAATTGCGAACACATTTAACGTACTGGTGAAATAAGGCAAACATTTGTAAAATCTGAGACGAATTCAAAAGCTCCATCGCAAAAGATACTCGCTGTTTATAAAGCGTGTCATTTTGGGCCGTCTTACAGCAAATATTATCTTGACAATAAAAACCGGTTCATTATTTGCAATTTCGTAATAACTACACCAAGAACGACGTTTCATTGCTGCACCTCAACCGATAGGCATGCCAGTACGTCAATGCAAGTGCGCCGTTTTTCGTGAACGTCCACTTAGTTTGGTTTCCCTGTCGTTATGGTGACGATGACCTACGGACGGCTCGAGAGGCTGTTGGCTGGTGCGATACGGACGAGCGAACAGATACGGACCACTGGCACAGTGGCACAAAACTTCGTCAGTAGTCCTGCGATAAACGGAGAGAGCGAGCAGCATCATTAGTTATTAATTAACTCATCTGTCAATGCTAACGAAACAAACACCTTTTGTAGCCCTTTGTAGGTGTTGAGATCTAATTTAAATATCGATTATGGAAGCAAAGTCGATCAAGATCCAAACTGATATCATGTAAATTCTACTTTTTTTGCACAACACATGTTTATAACAACAGTACTACACTAATGATTGCTTGCTGATTCCACAGAAACCATACAGTCCTTCTGAAATTGTATTTTAGGATTCCTGTACGAAATCCATATTTCGAAGCAGTTAAATTCTTCACCACAAATTTCGCTACCATGAATTACAGTTCGATAGGTTCTAATAATTTCCTCCCCCTGCCCCCCTCACCACCCATGAACCATGAACCATGGTTGGTGGGGAGGCTTGCGTGCCTCGGCGATACAGATAGCCGTACCGTAGGTGCAACCACAGCGGAGGGGTATCTGTTGAGAGGCCAGACAAACCTGTGGTTCCTGAAGAGGGGCAGCAGCCTTTTTAGTAGTTACAGGGGCGGCAGTCTGGGTGATTGATTGATGTGGCCTTATAACAACAACCAAAACGGCCTTCTTGTGCTGGTACTGCGAACGGCTGAAAGCAAGGGAAACTACAGCCGTAATTTTTCCCGAGGGCGTGTACCTTTACTTTACGGTTAAATGATGATAGCGTCCTCTTGGGTAAAAAATTCCGGATGTAAAATAGTCCCTCATTCGGATCTCTGGGCTAGGACTACTCAGAAGGACGTCGTTGTCAACAGAAAGAAAACGGACGTTCTACGGATCGGAGCGTGGAATGTCAGATCTCTTAATCGGGCAGGTAGGTCATAAAACTTAAAAAGACTAATCAATAAGTTAAAGTTAGATATAGTGGGGATTAGTGAAATTCGGTGGCAGGAGGAACAAAACTTCTGGTCACGTGAATAAGGGGTTATAAACAGAAAATCAAAGAGGGTGATGCAGTAGTAGATTTAACAATGAATAAAAAAAAAAATAGGAGCGCTGGTCAGCTACTACGAACAGCATAGTGAACTCATTATTGTAGCCAAGATAAACACGAAGCCCACACCTACCATACTGGTACAAGTTTATACGCCAATAACCTCCGCATATGAAGAGACTGAAGAAATGTATGATAAGATAAAAGAAATGATTCAGATAGTGAAGGGAAATGAAAATTTAATAGTGATGAGGGACTGGAATTCCACAGTAGGAAAAGAGTAATGAATGAAGGAGGAAGCCGCCTGGTAGAATTTTGCACAGAGCATAACTTAACCATGGCTAACACTTGGTTTAAGGATCATGAAAGATGGTTGTATACGTGGAAGAACCCTGCAGACACTGGACGGTTTCAGATAGAATATATATGGGTAAGACAAAGATTTAGGAACCAGGTTTTAAATAGTAAGACATTTCCAGGGGCAGATGTGGACTCTGACCACAATCTATTCGTTATGAACTGTGCATAAAAACTGAAGAAACTGCATCAAGGTGGGAATTCAAAGAGATGGGAACTGGATAAACTGAAACAACCAGAGGTTGTAGGGAGTATCAGGGAACGATTGACAAGAACTGGGGAAAGAAATACAGGAGGAGGATGGTTAGCTTCGAGAGATGAAATAGTGAAGCAGCAGAAGATCAAGTAAATAAAAAGACGAGGTCTAGTAGAAATCCTTGGGTAACAACTGATGAAAGGAGAAAATATAAAAATGCGGTAAATGAAGTAGGCGAAAAGGAATACAAATGTCACAAAAATGACATCGACAGGAAGCGCAAAATGGCTAAGCACATATTGCTAGAGGACAAAGCTAAGGATTTCGAGGCATGGATCACTAGGGTTAAGATAGAAGCCGCCTGCAGGAAACTTAACAAGACCTGTGCAGATAAAGAGAACCGCCTGTATGAATATCGAAAGCTCAGATAGAAAACGATTTCTAATCGAAGAAGGGAAAGCAGTAAGGTGGCAAGAGTGTACAGAGGAACCTTCAATATCGCAGCGCGTCAGCAATCGTTGGTTAATATATTAAAAAACTAGAAACCTGCCTCGATTGCGAAAATATCACCTAGTGTTAACTTGTGGGTTAACACTAGGTGCTATTTTCGCAATCGAGGCGGGTTTCTAGTTTTTTTAATATAGTATACAGAGGGTCTATACAAGAGCGATGTACTTAAGGGCAATATTATGGAAATGGAGTGGGACGTAGATGAAGATGAAATGGGAGATATAATACTGCATGAAGAATTTGACAGAGCACTGAAAGACCTAAGTCGTAACAAGGCCCCAAGAGTGGAGAACATTCCATTAGAACTACTGAAAACCTTGGGAGAGCCAGCCATGACAAAACTCTTCCATCTGGTGAGCAAGATGTATGGGACAGACAAAATACCCTCAGACTTCAAGAAGAATATAATAATTCCACGGCTGCAAAGTACTAACACGAATTCTTTACGGACGAATGGAAAACTGATAGAAGCCGACCTTGGGGAAGATCAGTTTGGATTCCGTAGAAATGTTGGAACCGCGAGGCAATACTGACCCCATCTTAAAAGATAGATTAAGGAATGGGCAAACGTACGTTTCTAGCTTTTGTAGACTTAGACAAACCTTTTGACAGTGTTAACTGGAATACTCTCTTTCAAATTCTGTAGGTGGCAGGGGTCAAATACAGCGAGCGAAAGGCTATTTACAATTTGTACAGAAACCAGATGGCAGTTATAAGAGTCGAGGGGTATGAAAGGGAAGCAGTGGTTGCGAAGGGAGTGAGACAGGGTTTTAGCCTGTCTCCGATGTTATTCAATCTTCATATTGAGCAACCAGTAAAGGAAACTAAAGAAAAATTCGGAGTTGGTATTTAAGTCCATGGAGAAGAAACAAAAACTCTGAGGTTTGTCAAAAATGGTTCAAATGGCTATGAGCACTATGGGACTTAACATCTGTGGTCATCAGTCCCCTAGAACTTAGAACTACTTAAACCTAACTAACCTAAGGACATCAGACACATCCATGCCCGAGGCAGGATTCGAACCTGAGGTTTGTCGATGACATTTTAATTCTTTTAGAGACAGCAAAGGACCGACAATAGTAGTTGATCCGAATGGACCGTGTCTTGAAAGGAGGATTTAAGATTAAGATCAACAAAAGCAAAACGAAGATAATGGAATGAATATAGCTGAATTAAATCAGGTGATGCTGAGGGAATGAGCTTAGGAAACAGATACAGCAGTAGATGAGTGTTGCTATTTGGGGAGCAAAATAGCTGATTGTCGAAGTGGTGAGGATATGAAACGTGACTGGCAATGGCAAGGAAGAAGAGAAATTCATCAACATCGAGTATAGATTTACATGTCAGTTAGTCTTTCATCTACATCTACATCTACATCCATACTCCGCAAGCCACCTGACGGTGTGTGGCGGAGGGTACCTTGAGACCTCTATCGGTTCTCCCTTCTATTCCATTCTCGTATTGTTCGTGGAAAGAACGATTGTCGGTAAGCCTCTGTGTGGGCTCTAATCTCTCTCATTTTATCTTCATGGTCTCTTCGCGAGATATACGTAGGAGGGAGCAAAATACTGCTTGACTCCTCGGTGAAGGTATGTTCTCGAAACTTTGACAAAAGCCCGTACCGAGTTACTGAGCGTCTCTCCTGCAGAGTCTTCCACTGGAGTTTATCTATCATCTCCGTAACGCTTTCGCGATTACTAAATGATCCTGTAACGAAGAGCGCTGCTCTCCGTTGGATCTTCTCTATATCTCCTATCAACCCTATCTGGTACGGATCCCACACTGCTGAGCAGTAATTCAAGCAGTGGGCGAACAAGCGTACTGTAACCTACTTCCTTTGTTTTCGGATTGCATTTCCTTAGGAATCTTCCAATGAATCTCAGTCTGGCATCTGCTTTACCGACGATCAACATTATATGATCATTCCATTTTAAATCACTCCTAATGCGTACTCCCAGATAATTTATGGTATTAACTGCTTCCAGTTGCTGACCTGCTATTTTGTAGCTAAATGATAAAGGATCTATCTTTCTGTGTATTCGCAGCACATTACACTTGTCTACATTGAGATTCAATTGCCATTCCCTGCACCATGCGTCAATTCGCTGCAGATCCTCCTGCATTTCAGTACAATTTTCCATTGTTACAACCTCTCGATACACCACAGCATCATCCGCAAAAAGCCTCAGTGAACTTCCGATGTCATCCACAAGGTCATTTATGTATATTGTGAACAGCAACGGTCCTATGACACTCCCCTGCGGCACACCTGAAATCACTCTTACTTCGGAAGACTTCTCTCCATTGAGAATGACATGCTGCGTCCTGTTATCTAGGAACTCTTCAATCCAATCACACAATTGGTCTGATAGTCCATATGCTCTTACTTTGTTTATTAAACGACTGTGGGGAACTGTATCGAACGCCTTGCGGAAGTTAAGAAACACGGCATCTACCTGTGAACCCGTATCTATGGCCCTCTGAGTCTCGTGGACGAATAGCGCGAGCTGGGTTTCACATGACCGTCTTTTTCGAAACCAATGCTGATTCCTACAGAGTAGATTTCTAGTCTCCAGAAAAGTCATTATACACGAACACAATACGTGTTCCAAAATTCTACAACTGATCGACGTTAGAGATATAGGTCTATAGTTCTGCACATCTGCATTCTTGAAATTATGGGGTGTAGCTATGTATGGAAGTGAAACATGGATGGTAAACTATTTAGACAAGAAGAGAATAGAAGCATTCGAAGTGTGGTGCTACAGAAGAATGTTGAAGACTAGATGGGCAGATCACGTAACTAATGAGGACGTACTGAATGTAATTGCGGAGAAGAGGAATTTGCGGCACAACTTGACTAGAAGAAGGGATCGGTTGGTAGGACATGTTGTGAGGCATCAAGGGATCACCAATTTAGTATTGGAGGGCAGCGTGAAGGGTAAAAATCATAGAAAGAGACCAGGGGATGAGTACACTAAGCAAATTCAAAAGGATGTGGGTTGCAGTAGTTACTTAGAGATGAAGAAGCTTGCACAGGATAGAACAGCACGAAAACCTGCATCAATTCAGTCTCTGGACTGAAGACCACAACAACAACGGGTTCTAATGGCCTAGTTCAAAATGTATATCGCATACTGACAAAGGTAGCTCAGGTGCAATACTGAAATTCAATTAAAGGGCTGTTTTCAAAACCAACATCCATTCAACTAATGCTGGAGGACAAAGGACCATGTTTTACAAATAGTAGTCTAACCTAAACACATCAGCTGAATTATTATTACTAAAATATTATTCATAATATTAAATTCTCCGTAACCTCGGAAATAATACAGGCTTGCAAAAGGTAACACCTGTTTTATAATAAGGTCAAAAATTCTTGTACTGTGAGACATATTACACACATTCCACAGTAGTCTGAAATTGCATGGTAAAAATTAAGTTTATTTTATTTTGCTGAGATGGCGGAAAGAACAGTGGAATCAGGTACAGTTGCTACCACATTAATCTACTCTCCGACTTAAAATACGCAAATGAAAAACTCTTAAGCTAACACCAATATAAATTAAAATATTGCTAGCCTTCAAGCAGCTTAATACTACTGCGATGTGTATATTTAAACCCTATTTTTGTGATCCCACATCACTTAAATTGGTGGGGAGAGGCATGTCTACAGATTTTTAGAGAATCGCCAAAAGGCAGTCGAGCGCGATTTGATATTGAGGTAGGTCGTACAGATCTACTATATATTTATATCTGTGAATGGCTTCCAAAAACTTGTTGGCAACAGAAGAAAAACATGGCTCGTGGCTGTTATTACTATGAACCCGTATTGTGGACTGTGTTTACGTAATAGATGTAGAGACAAGTTTGACATAGCAGAAGCGAACAGTGGGACCACACCGGTCGAATAGACTGCAACCAGTTAAAAATGGCTCTGAGCACTATGGGACTCAACTGCTGTGGTCATCAGTCCCCTAGAACTTAGAACTACTTAAACCTAACTAACCTAAAGACATCACACACATCCATGCCCGAGACAGGATTCGAACCTGCGACGTAGCGGTGGCGCGGTTCCAGACTGGAGCGCCCAGAACCTCTCGAAAAACTGGTAGAAGCCGACCTCGGGGAAGATCAGTTCGGATTCCGTAGAAATGTTGGAACACGTGAGACAATACTGACCCTACGACTTATCTTAGAAGAATGATTAAGGAAAGGCAAACCTACGGTTCTAGCATTTGTAGACTTAGAGAAAGCTTTTGACAAGGTTGATTGGAATACTCTCTTTCAAATTCTGAAGGTGGCAGGGGTAAAATACAGGGATCGAAAGGCTATTCACAATTTGTACAGAAACCAGATGGCAGTTATAAGAGTCGAGGGGTATGAAAGGGAAACAGTGGTTGGGAAGGGAGTGAGACGGGGTTCTAGCCTATCCGCGATGTTATTCAATCTGTATATTGAGCAAGCAATAAAGGAAACAAAAGAAAAGTTTGGAGTAGGTATTAAAATCCATGGAGAAGAAATAAAAACTTTGAGGTTCACCGATGACATTGTAATTCTGTCAGAGACAGCAAAGGACTTGGAAGAGCAGTTGAACGGAATGGACAGAGTCTTGAAAGGAGGATATAAGATGAACATCAACAAAAGCAAAACGAGGATAATGGAATGTAGTCGAATTAAGTCGGGTGATGCTGAGGGAATTAGATTAGGAAATGAGACACTTAAAGTAGTAAAGGAGTTTTGCTATTTGGGGAGCCAAACAACTGATGATGGTTGAAGTAGAGAGGATATAAAATGTAGACCGGCAATGGCAAGGAAAGCGTTTCTGAAGAAGAAACATTTGTTAACATCGAGTATAGATTTAAATGTCAGGAAGTCGTTTCTGAAAGTACTTGTATGGAGTGTAGCCATGTATGGAAGTGAAACGTGGACGATAAGTAGTTTAGACAAGAAGAGAATAGAAGCTTTTGAAATGTGGTGCTACAGAAGAATGCTGAAAATTAGATGGGTAGATCACATAACTAATGAGGAGGTATTGAACAGGATTGGGGAGAAGAGAAGTTTCTGGCACAACTTGACTAGAAGAAGGGATCGGTTGGTAGGACATATTCTGAGACATCGAGGGATCACCAATTTAGTATTGGAGGGCAGCGTGGAGGGTAAAAATCGTAGAGGGAGACCAAGAGATGAATACACTAAGTAGATTCAGAAGGATGTAGGCTGCAGTAGGTACTGGGAGATGAAGAAGCTTGCACAGGATAGAGTAGCATGGAGAGCTGCATCAAACCAGTCTCAAGACTGAAGACCACAACAACAACAACAACAACAACATATAAGAAAGAATTACCAGTGGTGTAGTCATTCAACAATCGCATTTGAATGTCGGTTGGTTGTGCGAAGACCGCTTTATGGCTCGTGCAAGGAGGAGAAACAGCTATTCTCATGCGTCTGAATTCGTAAGTGGCAGGGTCGTGGCATACTGAAACTGTGGTTTATCCTTTGGGACACTGCTGCTCGCGTTGTTTAGGATCTACGTGTACATCATTACTATGCAATTCACAACTGAGTGCCTGAGAGTTTCGCACAAAGTAATGCACTGCATTTTCAACAATTTTTTATTGAACATAATGAGAATTACGCAGACGAAAGAATGGTGTTTTATCTACACACCCTATTTTTTCCACGTAATCTCCATTCCGTTCTACGGCCTTCCTCCAGTCATGATACAACAAACATTTCTGCAAATCAAATTGCACGTCAGCTCGTGGAGAATAGGAAATCAAGTAAAGCTAGAACCAGACCCAAACAAAAAGCCGAAAAACTGATGTGTCAGGAAAACAGCATATTCTCTTACCATCTTACAGTGCAAGATCTGAATAGAGCATTGAATAAACGTAAGTCCGGTAAGGCGGCAAGTATGGATGACATCTGCACTGAACAACTCAAAAGATTTGGTCCTGCCAGTAAGCAATGGCTCTTGGACTTGCTCAACAATTTGCATCAACTTCTGCAAAATCCCTAAATTGTGGAGAAAAGCCAGAGTTATTGCAATACTCAAGCCTGGCAAGAACGCTAGCGATCCCAAGAACTACCGACCAATCTCCTTACAGGGTCATTTATATAAAATCTAGGAAAGAATGATTTTGGAGAGACTAGCTGAAGTGGTAGAACCATTGCTCGTATCAGAACAAGCCGGATTTCGACCAGGTAGAAGCTGTACTTCAGCTAACACACTATATAGAAGACGGCTATGACAACAACAAAGTCACTGGTGCAGCTTTTATTGACTTGACATCAGCCTACGATATTGTTAACCACCTTACAATGCTAAATAAAGTGCTTAACATAACTGGGGATTACAAATTCACGCAAATGATTGAGTGCTTTCTTCAGAACATAAGGTTTTTTTGTTGAATTTCAAGGTCAGCTGAGCAGATGGAGGAATGTAAAGAATGGTCCTCCACAATGGAGTGTGCTAGCTGCTATACTTTTTAACATCTACACAAATGATCTGCCCTGCCAGCAAGGGACAAAGACAATTATTTATGGTGATGAAGTCGCTCTAGCACTTCAAGGAACATCTTTTGAACACGTTGAAGAGAAGCTCTCCCATGCTCTAGAAATTCTAACCAAGACAACCAGCTCAAGCCAAATCCAGCAAAAACACAGATTTGCGCGTTCCATCTTAGAAATAAACATGCAGCAAGGAAATTGCAGGTTTTCAGGGAAGGTAAGCAAATAAAACACTGCTCCACCCCCAGATATCTTGCAGTAACTCTTGATCGAGCACTTACCTACAGAATACATTGCTTGAACACCAAACCGAAGGTATCTGCAAGGAACAACATTCTCCGGAAATTATCGGGTACAACCTGGGAAACGCATCCTCACATCTTAAGAACTTCTGCTATAGCTCTTTTTTATTCAGCAGAATTCTGCAGAATATGCTTGGCCTGTGTGGTGCAGATCTAGTCATGCTAAACAAGTGGATATCGCCTCGAATGAAACCTGCAGACTCGTTACGGAGTGTTTGAGATCTGCGCCACTTGATAAAGTTTATTGTCTAGCGCGCATCCCACCTCCAGATATCCGTCGCGAATGTGCATCCAGACCGGAAAAGTCTAAGGCATTGAGTCTACACGGGTACCAGCCAGCAGTACCTAGGCTCAAGTCAAGGAAAAGCTTTCTCTATTCAACCACCTTCGAACTTCAGTGTCAACTCATGGCGTTCCAGATCTAGCCACCTTGCAGGGTGGATGATCCCGACAGAAAGCCTTCTATCAGGTGACGAAGAAAGCTGGTCAATATGGAATACCCTCAACAGGCTGCGTTCTGGAGTTGGAACAACGAAGACCAACTTGAAAAAGTGGGGATTTGCATGTGACTCCACAGGATGTGAATGTGGTCAAGATCAGACAATGAGTTATCTTCTTGTCTGCAGCCTATGCCCAACGTCACGCCCGCCACAGAAGGTCATCGATGCCACCACGGAAGCGCGAGAAGTTGCTGCATACTGGTCACGCCGCATTTAATTGTAATCGTAATGCTTATAGCACCATGTTTTGGAACATTTTGTATAACTTGTAAACTATAGTGAGTGTTTCCGACACGATTAAATAAATAAAGATATAAGCCACTGTGTACTTCCACAAACCATATTTCTAAGAAGGACTGCAAATCCCCACGAACCGTGGGTCTCGCCAAGGTGGGCTGGCTTACGTTTACTGTATTTGTTTTGTTTTGTTTTAGGGCCCAAAAACAACTGGAGTCACACGCGCCCAAGTCAAAACTATATAACACGAAGACAAAAAGGAGTTAAAAACGACTATACGTCAATCCCAACTGGCATAAGAGGACACAGCTAAAAACAGAGGCGTGAAGAAAGGGCTAAAAAAGACAACATACATGCACGGGGGAACTAAAAATTAAAGCCATATTGCTTTGAAGGATAAAAAGTAAAACGCGGTCGACAGCGCGCGCATCATTTGCTAAAACGGCCGATAAGTCAGATGGAAAATCCAAGCGGGACTGTAAACGGTTAAAAAATGGGTATTCCGTCAGGAACTGGCAGAGAGTTAAAACTTGGGCGGAATGTGCACAAAGTAGGGGGGGAGCGCCACTTATCAAGTGACGATGGCTGAAAAGCTAAAAAGCTTACCAGCTGAGCTCTTCATATTCATGCAGCGGCTTCTCTTTTCTTCAAAGATTAGTTTAATTTTCCCATAGCCGCCATCTATCTTTCTCCATGTTACGCTTGCTTTTACAGCCTTAGAAGGTGGCCCGAAGAAATGAAAACCCACGTTTGTAACATTTATAGACTCAGAAAAAGCTTTCGATAATACCGACTGGAATAATCTCTTTGAAATTCCGAAGGTAGCAGGCGTAAAATACAACATATACAGGATCCAGTGGACAGTTAGAAGAGTTGAAGGCAGGAATGGGAAGCACTTGGGGAAGGCTCGACAGGATTGTAGTTTACACTCGAAGTTATTCACTCTTTAGACTGAACAGGCTGTAAAAGAAACCAAGAGAAAAGTTAGAGAGGGAATTGACGTTCAGAAAGAAGAAATAGAATTTTTAAGAATTGACGATGACACAGCAGTTCTGTCAGACACCTCAGAGGATTTGGAAGAGCAGCTGTGATGAATGGATAAAGTCTTAAGATGAGGTCAATATGAGGTCGCTGTCTCGATTGCTGTCACTCTATTGTACAAGTCTGCTCCTTTGATGCTCTCGGTGCTGTAGTAGATGTTAGAATATTGCTGTACTGATTATTTATGTTGTCGATTTGTGAAAATGTGTTCCATAACAACGTTTCGTGACAGCTACATTCACAGTTGACTCAAGTGGAATATAGCCGTCAGGAAACATCGTTACGAAATAAACTTTCATAAATCGACAACCACATAATTAGTAAAATAACAATCGAACATCTATTGCACCTCCGGCAACATCAAAGGAGAAAATTCATGCTAGATAGTGACAGCAAGTGAGACATCGGTGTCATACTGATAACAAGACGACCTGGCACAATCTGAAGATGGCAGTCACGCCGAAATAGGCCTATTGTAATAAAACAACCGAATACAGCAGCACATTTGATCTCCCAACATAATATAATAACGTACTTGTATGACGTATGACGCAGGGGGGGCCAGATGGGCACACAAATTTAAATATTAAAAAATCTTTTCTGGCAGGATTTGTCTGGGTTATAGCCTTATACAGTATTAAAGTGAGACGTCAATGACAAACAGTTGAGACAAGAAGAGAATAGAAGACATTGAATTTTTGTGCTACATGAATGATGAAGATTAGGTGGATAGATTGCGTAACTAATGAGGAGGTACTGAACAGAGTTAGGGGGAAAAAATAGAAATTTGTGACAAAACTTGACTGAAAGAAGGGACTGGTTCATAATACGTATCTTGTGGCGTCAACGAAAAGTGACTTCAATAATACAGTATTGGAAAGTATGGGAGTTAAAAATGTACAGGAGTCAGGTTAAAATAGGCTCAGGTTGCGGTAGTTATGCAGAAATCAAGTCGTCTGTGCAGAATACGCCTGCAACAAAACCAGTGATCGTGCGGAAGACGACAACAATCAGAACACATCAACAAAAACAATGAGGCAGACAATCAATGATGTGGGACGCTGAAATGAAAAGTGTAACTCGCAAGCGACAGGAGGGAGCCTGTATGGGGAGCGATGAGAGCCGGCAGACCTGTGGATGAGGCTGGCCGGCGCGCGCCACCTGCCGGTTCCGGCTCCGGCTCAGCTGTGGACAGCGCGCGGCGGCTCGCTGAGGAGCGCCCCTCAGGTCGCGGCACAGACGCCAAAGCGTATGTGGATGAGCAGCCGGTACAGATTTGAGGTCGTCAGTCCCCTAGAACTTAGAACTACTTAAACCTAACTAACCTACGGACATCACACACATCCGTGACCCAGGCAGGATTCCAACCTGCGACCGTAGCAGTCGCGCGGTTCCAGGCTGAAACGCCTAGAACTGTCACATAGTGATATCGCTCCTACTCAAATGTCGAGCGATTCGTCGATTACTCCAATCACCTTCTTTGTGCCCAACCCCACGTCCTCTCAAATGCTGATATCGGATTATATGGTTCACGTGCCTCTCTGCGAGGCATAGTTATTGTCCAACTGAGCACACGGAATGAAATTCACAGAGACTTTACCTCCTAGTATCTACACATGCACTATGTTTACTATCCTTGCCAGCTGCGCGGTGAAACTGCGCTGTAGCATTGTAGATTCATACACCAGCCGCCTGAGTTTATAATTTTGCGTTTTCCGTCGAGATCTGTTTGAACATAGACTTGCGATTAACTTGCTTAAATGCTTCGTGGCGAGTCTTTTTTTTTTTTTTTATTTTTTTTTTTTTTTTTATTTTTATTTTTTTTTTTTTTTTTGGTTATACTGTGTAATAAATTATGTCCTATGTTTCAGAGCACCGTCAGATTGAGGATATTTCGAAAACGCATACTTTTCGGTGCAGTTATTTGTAATGAATTGACGGAAACGACATACAGATGGTTGTAGAGTTTTTGTATTCGGTGCTTTTACTCTTATAACTTGCGTGCTAAGGAAGTCTGCCGCTACAAGGGAACTGCGCAATAAAGATTTATCAAACCGCGCCTGCCGGCCGGTGTGGCCGTGTGGTTCTAGGCCCTTCAGTCTGGAATCGCGTGACCGCTACGGTCGCACGTTCGAATCCTGCCTCGGGCATGGATGTGTGTGATGTCCTCAGGTTAGTTAGGTTTAAGTAGTTCTAAGTTCTAGGGGACTGATGACCACAGATATTAAGTCCCATAGCGCTCAGAGCCATTTGAACCATTTGAAGTTAGTGTAAAATTGTTCGCGCTATCAAGTTTGATGTTTATTATTAGAGTACATGGATGGTGTCTTTTCCATCCCATCCCTGCATTGGTTATCAGATAATGATTGACTGATATGGCTTGTTTGAGTTGGGGAAAAAGTTTTCGTGGTAGGACGGCACCTTCTGGGGGTTGCTAGCAGCGAAACAGTGATCGGGTACATGAGTGCAATATGAGAAATGAGTCGAAAGGGGACGCAAAGTCGTTAGCTATTCCGTCTGTGTGAGAGACGAGTCGAAATGTATAGGTCGCCATTCGCTTTCGGACATCAGTTTGGAGACCTACGTCAAGGCCGTAAAAGTCTTCTACTTTCGTGATGTTGTAAGTGGGTTTTTATTTAAGATTAGCAGATGTGTGGCGTATTACGGTTGTTGCAGTAACAAAATGATTTCCACAGCGCGTTGTCTAGTTTTCTGTGATAGGCCGTGTATTTGGACGTCTTAAGATTAGTTTAGAACATGAGACAGGCATGGAACTCGTGGCATAAAAACGAAATGTTTGGCTTTCTACAAAAGCGTGTTAGAAAACAGTGTTTGAGACAACAAAACAGGACCAGAGGGAGCGTATCATACGATAGTTCACCTAGAGTATACCTGATCAAACTTTAAAGTGGCCTCGGCAGTGTCTGTATGTTTAATAGAATCGTGTCATACATCAGCAGCAGCAGGAGCAGCAGTTTGAGGTGAGAGCCGGTGAGGAAGAGGCTGTACCTCTCGGAATGCTTAGCTGGCTGCACGCTACACTATTGTGGAAAGTATTGTGAAATCTGTTTCCCCGCGCTGGAGGCTGACCGCAGCTATGTGTCAATGAGCCCGCACCGGTGCCTTGGTTACTTTAATGCGTATGAGCTTTTATAGTTCGTAATTTTTGCGTGCATTTGCACTGAATGGTCAAAACACGGTCCTGTTGCAGGTCGTTCTGTTTCTACAGAGGTTGCTGAAGGTGGTGGATATGTCTTTCTCCGACTTGTGCCCAGTTCAGACTTAAATTGGAGCGATCACATGCGAAGCTGTAGAAATGGGATCAGTTGCACGACGTGTAGGGGGGTGACTAAAACGACGTTGGAATTTTACTGTAGAGGCTAGGTTCAGGAAATGTGACTCGTTTCGAGATATGAGAGTGCGTGAAATATGATTGACTTGTGGGTGTGAGCCTATGCAAGTACATGTTTGAATAGACGTAATTTGTAACATATAGCGTAACGCTAGAGATCTGAATAGTTAGTGTATATTTTTCTTCTTACGAACTCAATCAGCACATCATCTACTACTAATGTCTGTCACCGCCTATAACTCAGCGGATATATGGAGGAACCTCGGATATGGTCTTGAGACAGAATGCGTTGCAAAAACTAATCAATTACCTAGTTGGGTGCGGTGGGATGGAATCGCAAATACCGCGTACATACCGTGTTCCTTAGCGGAATCACTTTCAAAGTTCAGTCATTTTATCGCGAGATTGCGTCGTTGACTGTTAATACACACATTTCTACGATCACCTTCATGGTATTTGTCCAGAAAACGCCACCTCATTCAAGGTAATGTGGTACCTCGATTCGTAAAGCGGTAATAGGTTTTAACATGGATACTTGGGTGCACCTGTAGAACGAAGAGCGCTTGTGAGAGTAATATGCAGTAGTCATTGGGATCGGGATTTTTTTCTTTAAAATCTGCTCGATTACGTCTATGACAGGGTGGACTCGAAAGAAGAACTTAAGAAACATGCAAACTCATCATTGATTTCCGATTAGTATTATTTGGTATCGTCTCATGCAGTTATTGACGAGGTAATATTATACTTAGTATTAGTGCTGAGTGTGTGATATGATCGCATTTGAGGATCAGGTTTATAAAGTATATGTGTTTGTGTAAAGGAAATGTGTATGTGCTGTTCTAGGGAGGGTATGGATTTGACTTGGAGTACTGTGATAGCAATGGGGAGAGTACGTCCAGTTGTAAGGAAGGTACAGCTGTTTCCAGACAACTGCCGACAACATGGTGTATTTCTGATAATTCGGTCATTGCCAAATACAGTTCAGTTGAAACCGCGATCGTAAGATTTAATTGTAAGTATAATGATAGAAGATATATGTGAGGGGTTTTCTAGAATGTGTCTGTGTATGCAAAGTCTGTGGTGGCATTCACATTTCTTGTTAACAGCAACATCCATGAGAATGTAGAGGCCTGTTTGACTGTAGGAATGTATCAGAGTTAACTTTGCCATCTTCTAGACGACAGAATAGCGAACTAATACTTAGTATGTGCTGGACGGCTTTCGTGATCAAGTGTAACTTTGAGAAGATGGTGCGTTTGCGGTGGAGTGTTATTCCCTCCCATGTAAATTGTTCGGTCGACTACTTCTGCACATTTGGTGCCTTTATTTAGTTGAGGGATCATCGACTGGTTTGTTGGACACACGTTTGCCTGTTCTCTAGATGTGGGAAAGACCCTAGTTGGTTTGTAAAGAATATTGATCATCTGAAAACTGTTAGATCACCTACTTCGGTATTCGAGAGTGGAATATCAGTTTGTAAGTAGGCTGTTTAGGTTTTTAAGTTGGTAACGCCGCGTAGCGCTCTGTATGAAAATCACTGACTGTGCTGTGTGAAGTCTGTGGCTTGTTGGAATATTTGCTATTGTAGTGGTGGGCAGTTGGATGTGAACAGCGCGTAGCGTTGCGCAGTTGGAGGAGAGACGCCAGCAGTGGTGGATGTGGGGAGAGAGATGGCGGAGTTTTGAGAGCGGACGATCTGGACGTGTTTCCATCAGAAGGAGTAAATTTGTAATACTGTATATCATGACCTTTATATATATGATGACTTTTGAAAATTATTGAGGTAAATACATTGTTTGTTCTCTATCAAAATCTTTCATTTGCTAGCCATGCCTATCAGTAATTAGTGCTTTCAGTAGTTAGAATCTTTTATTTAGCTGGCAGTATTGGCGCTCGCTGTTTTGCAGTAGTTCGAGTAACGAAGATTTTTGTAAGGTAAGTGATTCATGAAAGGTGTTAGTCACGGCCATTCTTTTGTAGGGATCATTGAAAGTCAGATTGCGTTGCGCTAAAAATAAAATGTGTGTGAAATCTTGTGGGACTTAACTGCTAAGGTCATGAGTCCCTAATCTTACACACTACTTAACCTAAATTATCCTAAGGACAAACACACACACCCATGCCCGAGGACGGACTCGAACCTCCTCCGGGACCAGCCGCACTTTGCGCTAAAAACAGTGTGTGTCAGTGTAGTGCTGATCACAATAAGTAAAGAGAGAAATGTCAGAGTACGTTCAGTTCTGCTCAGCTGTTTGAAAATCAAATAACGTAAGGGGTTTATCAGCACAGTCTTTTATAATTTTTTCTAAGGGGAGGTTTCAAGTTTACTCTACTTGTTTCTAGTTAGTCAATGGTTAACAGCACGCTGCACCTCGCTACAGTTTGGTGTTTGTGGAGAAATAATTTACAGTCTGTATCTTGTGCATTATGTTGCGTCAGCGATAGGGAGGCTACAGCTGTGTGCTTTGTATCGAGAAGTACGGCGAAAATAGGGTGTTCTTGTAATCGACGAGTCTGGAAATATCTGTACAAATGCGAGCAAGAAAGCGGAAACAGTAATGCGTTTGTATCAAGGGGAAACGAGCCGGTCTTTGCATGTCAGTTCTGAGAGTGACTTCGGTTCGCTGATGTAAAGGGGATGATCTGGTATGGTGGGGGATATGAATTTCACGTTTACTAAATCGAGACGGTACTCGGTGATATATTCCCTGGTTGGAGATCGGTTTGACACTACAATATTCCTGCTAATATCGTACGTATTTGATGACCTGTAGACAACTTTCCGATGTTTAGTTGTCAGTGCCAAATGGTGATCAGTGTAAAATAGTTTGTTACCACTGAGTGCAGCGTCTGTAGAAAGAAAGAACAGGTTGGGGGTGTATAGATTGAGAGAACTGTCGGTGCAATTTAGCAATCTTTGCAAAATAGCGACAGAAAGCCCCAGAAAGGAATGGCGGATGGTGCGTCGATACCGACGGCGTTAGTAATTCGACTGGTAAATACGATAAGAGCCAGTGAGAATGCTCGATTGATTGTGGTGGGATATAGGAGCGGTGAGAACAAATGGCTCTGAGAACTATGGGACTTAACATCTGTGGTCATCAGTCCCCTAGAACTCAGAACTACTTAAACCTAACTAACCTAAGGACATCACACACATCCATGCCCGAGGCAGGATTCGAATCTGCGACCGTAGCGGTCACGCGGTTCCAGACTGAAGCGCCTAGAACCGCACGGCCACACCGGCCGTCCGGTGAGAACAGTTATGCATGTATGTCCGGGAGGAAGACAGGATTCGGCGATATTTTGGTAAACAGGTTCTGTTACGGTAGAAATTTTGGCGCATGCGAGCTGAGACAACAAGAAAGCGAGCGTTAACTATTTCTGGGGCACTATAAAATTAGGGAGAGCTGGACTTGACTGATATATATATATATATATATATATATATCACTATAAAATTAGGGAGAGCTGGACTTGACTGATATATATATATATATATATATATATCACAAAGTCATGTAACGTAAGAATAACATTGAGAATGTTTTAGATGGCGATGTGTCAGTCACGCTGGGGGCGGGTACGTGCGGTTGAACGCGTGTGTCAACACGCTCTGTGCTGTTCTGCCTTCAATGGCAAAGACAAGTGGCGCCTGGAGGTGCCTCGAATATGAGACTGGCGTGAACGCGCTTTGGTATGCTATGGCAGTATAACAGTGACTGTATAGAGGCATGCAACTTTCAGTGTTGGACGACGCCCGCTCGGGGTCTGTGACAGAGCGTGCGGTATCCGGGCTGCGGCTGCCTCACTTCGCGGGGGTTGTGACGCGTGGCACAGTATGGAGGTCTGTGAGTAGTCTGACAGCTGACGGCCACGTCGACCGTACGTGCGATCACGTCATCATCGGTGTCTAGCGGATAGGAATTTCTCAGGTGTTACGTATGAATGGGGGTCCCGCCACCTCATGCTTGTGGAAGCCGAGCAGGGGCCTGTGCGCGGTTTGACATCTGACTGATGCGTCACTTATCGCCACCTCCGGCATACTCTACTGGAGAGGGGGAGGTGGAGTGTGCTTGCACGCATCGATTGCATTATTTCGTGAGCGGCTCTGTAGGCCATGCTATGTGCTATTTGGACAGTTCACGAGCACTGAGCGTGTCTACACATCAGTGTGAAGAATTATTTAGGAGGAGTTTGCTATTGTGTACTGAAATTACGAGTTGGTTGCGTGTCTGTGGGCTGTGAAACATAGCCCCGAGCACATCAGGGTGCATCTTTTGTATCTGTGTGGTAGATACAAAGTCTATCATTAAATAAGTTGTTTGACAATAAATAGAGTGGAGTCAATCACTTGTATGGAGCTGGCGGCCGAGGGTGTGTGACGTAAGTGGTCGAACGCCCGCGGAGCAGTGGCGCGGGGCATGTCCGGTTATAACGTGCGCACGCGAGAGAGAGAGAGAGAGAGAGAGAGAGAGAGAGAGAGAGAGAGAGAGAGAGAGAGAGAGACAGACAGACAGACAGAGAGAGAGAGAGAGAGAGAGAGCAGACCTCTTGTGTCATCACGCGACTTTACTGTAGCGCCCTCTGGTGGGCACAATATGAACTACGTCAGTTGGGCTATGGAACTTGCGGTGAAAACAGTGGGTGCCGTCGTCTTGAATACCGGTACTTGGGTCATGATCTGACGTCACGGGGTGCTCTCTAGCGGCGAGGACATGTACGAAGCCAGTTGGGCTCTGGAGCTCGTGGTGGGCACATCTGCTTGAAACTGGTTAAATAATAAAGGGAATTCGCTTTTTCTCGCCATTATCGTACTGGAATTTGAACTTCCCGCCATTTTCTGGGGGGGTGGGGGGAGGGGGGGAGGGGGGTTAGGTTAGTGGAGGTAGTACAAGTGTCGTATCTTCCAACCAAAATCAACCATCTTGACTGATGTCACAGTGGGGCTGTCTGGTGGCGACGATATGAACTAAGCCAGTTAGAGTCAAGACCCCGTGGCGAACACATGTTTGAAACTGCTTAAATAATAAAGAGAAGTCCCTTTTTCCCGCCATTTTCTTTGCTTAGTAGAGAAAACTGGGGTGTGACACATTATCATGTTGGAATTTGAAATTGGCGTCATTTTTCTGGGCGAGGCGGCCGTGCCATTTTCCTACCAAAATTCAAACTTCCCGCCAAAATCCGCCATCTAGATTGACGTGATCGCCGCTATCTTGGATGACGTAATCGCCACCATCTTGGATAACAGTACTTTGCGCTAGAATCCGCCATTTCCCAATATTCACATACACTGATCAGACAGAACGTCATTATGACCACCCATGCAATAGGCGGTATGTCCTCCGTCGGCACGTATAACAGAGGCGTCGCGTCCTGGCATGGAAGCAATGAGGTTTTGGTAGGTAGCTGGATGGGGTTCCCCCCATCCAAGATTGCTGTCTATGTTACTACTTGATTCGCTCGCAATTATGTATCGAAAATTTGGTTGCAGCTGAGGCCCGTTATTTTGTGGTTTTTATATTATAACTTACGTACTATGACTATATGCTTTTTCAAAGGACCTGCACTTTGAAGATCTATACTGTTTTAGGTAGGCTTTGTCAGGATAAAATGAAAAGGAAACAACATCTCGGCGGTTGAAAGCTTTTCGTGTGTGGTGCTTTAAAATATGCTTACCTGCAATTTTGTCATATGTTGACATGATGGAGACCGTGGCTGTTGTTTGAAGACAAATGTTGATGGTGTTAGGACAGCAACCAGCCACAAATTTACTTTCAGTTCCTTTATTAAAAGAGTACCGTTACCGGTTTCGAATAGTTGTGATTCATCCTCAGACGGTTTACATGCTTTCTTCATGACATGTGCTGTATTTTTTACAGATTAATTCTCCTAAAATATAAATATTACATAATTATAAACAAGCCACACACAGATGGTTGCGTTACAGATTTTTGTTGCCACCCCCACCAACAAAAAATGGCGTATTTCAGAACGTTGCTACACCGAATTAAAAAAGTACCAATGAGTGAAACAGACGAACAAAATAAAATCAATATAATTAAAACAGTTGCTCACAATAATGGATATAAACCCACAATGATAGAAAAACTCCTCAACAAAATGCAGACAAAAACCACAGATCCACTTCACAGCAGTCACGTCAAGCCAAATCAGTGTGCCACTGATGTCAAACCTAAATATGCTACTCTCCCATACATAGGCCCACTTTCATACCAAATAGCAAACTTATTTAAAAAGAAGAAAAATATCACAATCAGCTTTTCCTCAAATAATAAATTACAACAAAAAGTAATCCATGATGTAAATACCTCCAAGAGTCCCTACTGTAAATCAGGAATATACAAACTCAAATGTGATACATGCCCAAAATTCTGCATTGGACAGACAGGCAGAAGTTTTGAAATTAGATACAAAGAACATATTGATGCTCTCAGACTTGGTAACTTGAACAAATCAGCATTTGCAGCCCATATTACTGAAGAAAACCATTCAGTGGGAAACATTGAGAACAACCCAAAAATTTTGAATCTAGCAGAAAAAGGAGCCACTACGAATATACTAGAAGAATTAGAAATACACACACACAAAAACAGCACCACAGACTATATCCTTAACGAACAAACAGAGTTAGCTAACACCCCTTTCCTGAAAAATTTCCAAAAATTATTTTCCAGCCTCCAAAGCAAATAATATTAGTACACCTATCTGCAGATCAAGTAGCAAATTTATATGTTACTATAATTCTCATGATACTAAATGTAATTAAATAATATACTATTTTACCTATATATATATATATATATATATATATATATATATATATATATATAATTTCTAATTAATTTAGCAGTATCAACTCAAAAATTCAATGTCTCTGTACTAGTGTAAAAAGCATTACAGTTGTGTAAATGAATATATGATCCTTTCCAAACACAGGACATCATCGTCAAATGTTACGATATATCATAGCATCTGTGATACGTTTGTAAGCTCTTTGTATGTATCAAAACATGTGGTGCGTGGTAGAAATCTTCTCAGTGACAAATCTTAAGTGTTCAGTGAGAACAATTTACGTGTGCAACAATAAAAAGGCAGTGGGAATGCATTTACATTTGTTGGACGAATTTTATGAAAACAAACACTCGAAACCTACGTTTCATGTAAGTCACATGCAACGAAAATCTGTAACGCAACCATCTGCATTAAACACAGCACGAGAAGAGGTCGCCAGTCTTGCTTTCAGCGCGAGACATGGTTAAGCTTCTCACAACTCCAGAGTCACTAATTAGAGCCCTGTAGCTTCCTGGCTACTCTCACGAGAAGAACACAGCAACTGCCATAACCCAATTTCCCAGAAACTTCGCTCGGTGAGACAGGAGTGAAGATGAGCGAACACGTGTCTCGGCTTATCCGTAACCACGCAGTTGTTTCTGAGAATGCGACGGCCAGAGTTTTCAATGTCTTATGTGTGTCTCAGGTCGCGATAACCTCAGCAGAAATGGTGGCACAGTGCTTAGCGTTGCGGCTTATCTGTTTCGCGTCCCTTGTTCGAAACCCGTTTATGGTTTCTATTTACTTTATTTTAGTTTTCATTTACCTACGCAAGTCCGTAGCAAGCTTCTTACAAGGTAGGAGATACAAGGACGTTATATTAATTGTAAAATTACATCTCTGTATCACAGCAAGTGTCAGATAGTTACGCTACTGGCCATTAAAATTGCTACACCAAGAAGAAATGCAGATGATAAACGGGTATTCAATGGACAAATATATTATACTAGAACTGACATGTGATTACATTTTCACGCAATTTGTTTGCATACATCCTGAGAAATCAGTACCCAGAACAACCACCTCTGGCCGTAATAACGGCCTTGATACGCCTGGGCATTGAGTCAAACAGAGCTTGGATGGCGTGTACAGGTACAGGTGCCTATGCGGCTTCAACACGATACCACAGTTCATCAAGAGTAGTGACTGGCGTATTGTGACGAGCCCAGTTGCTCGGCCACCATTGACCAGACGTTTTCAATGAGAGATCCGGAGAATGTGCTGGCCAGGGCAGCAGTCGAACATTTTCTGTATCCAGGAAGGCCCCTACAGGACCTGCAACATGCGGTCGTACATTATCCTGCTGAAATGTAGGATTTCGCAGGGATCGAATGAAGGGTAGAGCCACGGATCGTAACACATCTGAAATGTAACGTCCACTGTTCAAAGTGCAGTCAATTCGAATAAGAGGTGACAGAGACGTGTAACCAATGGCACCCCATACCATCACGCCGGGTGATACGCCAGTACGGCGATGACGAATCACGCTTCCAATGTGCGTTCACCGCGATGTTGCCAAACACGGATGCGACCATCATGATGCTGTAAACAGAACCTGGATTCATCCGAAAAAATGCCGTTCTGCCATTCGTGCACCCAGGTTCGTCATTGAGTACACCATCGCAGGCGCTCCTGTCTGTGATGCAGCGTCAAGGGTAACCGCAGCCATGGTCTGCAAATCAAATGGCTCTGAGCACTATGGGACTTAACTGCTAAGGTCATTAGTCCCCTAGAACTTAGAACTACTTAAACCTAACTAACCCAAGGACATCACACACATCCATGCCCGATTCGAACCTGAGAGTGTAGCGATCGCACGGTTCCAGACTGTAGCGCCTAGAACCGCTCGGCCACTCCGGCCGGCCCATGGCCTCCGAGCTGATAGTCCATGCTGCTGCAAACGTCGTCGAACTGTTCGTGCAGATAGTTGTTGTCTTGCAAACGTCTCCATCTGTTGACTCAGGGATCGAGACGTGGCTGCACGATCCGTTACAGCCATGCGGATAAGATGCCTGTCATCTCGACTGCTAGTGATACGATCCAGCACGGCGCAATCGCGATAGGCTACAATACGACCTTTATCAAAGTCGGAAACGTGATGGTAGGCATTTCTCCTCCTTACACGAGGCATATCACAACAACGTTTCACGAGGCAACGCCGGTCAACTGCTGTTTGTGTATGAGAAATCGGTTGAAAACATCCCTCATGTCAGCACGTTGTAGGTGTCGCCACCGGCGCCAACCTTGTGTGAATGGTCTGGAAAGTTAATCATTTGCATATCACAGCATATTGTTGCTGTCGGTTACATTTCGCTTCTGTAGCACGTCATCTTCGTGGTGTAGCAATTTTAATGGCCAGTAGTATATTATATAACATAATGTGTATGGTATTTTCATGGGTTACTGTGAAGTCCTAAAGTATGGACAGCACAGCGACCAGCGCAAACGACACGCGCCCAGGAGTGCGGCGCGCGCTGTCAACGCAGCCTTAACCAGCCGCCCACCGCTGCTCGGTCGCAGATTTGGGGCATATCCGGACTGAGTAAGAGCAAGACGAGCGCCTGCGTTCAGCCAGTAGTAATAATGTGCCAGTGTAACTGTATCCAGGAGACACAGGAAGCCGCTTCATAACGATAAGTTGTGTTTCTTCCCTTTTTAGGAATAAAGTGCTCTACTGATTTTGGATTCCTGCCACCGGCCATCGCGGCTTCTCTCCTTCCTCGTTTGTGTCTGTGCTCTCTCGAACAGTAGCCGACACAGCAGTTACAATATTTTTAAATTCTCATACTCATACCTCATTCTTATATAAATTCTTATAGTAATTATTATACTTTATTCTTATGTTTATTCTCCACGAAGATTTGGTGCATTCCCTTATAATGACACCGACCGCAGAAACATTTGAAAGAGATATTCCGAAGACCACCAGCATCGCGCGATGGGAGGTTTGCCACTGTGACATTTCTTCTTATGGCTGCCACTCGGGAAGAAACTTCGTTAGCACTGCTGAAGATTTCACGCGTTGGCAATAATTACGCAGAAAATCACGCATAAAGGACCACTTTACCGAAATCTAGCTCTTGTAACTGATTATGAATCAAGGTAACCTACAATGGTATCCAAAATTAAAGCAATAAACAGCTATTTCTCGGTCCTGAGTATAATTCACGATATAATCATACAAATTGTGAACGAATGCCGGTAAGATCGTGTTCTGCACATTGGATGGCATCTCGGTCAACGGAAAACCATGCCAACGATGACGTCAGGGCACGTTTCAAACGGGGCAGTGGTTGCCGGGTAGGCCCACTTCCCACAGTGGCAGACACTGCAGTATGGCACAGAGAAGAAGCCTACCAGACTCTCTGCGGTGGAGAGCCTTAACGAAGATTGAAAGCAGGACAGTCCCAAACTCATGTGGCCCGATGGCCGAAACTGTATCACGAAAACCAGGGCCGGTCCGACCGCGTGTGGCATCAGAAAGAGAGGACCGTTATTTGGCTGTAAGGGCACGACGGTACCGCCTCAGTACTGCACAGGAACTGGCATCTGACCTCGTACATCCACTGGACGCGTTGTATCGACGCAAACGGTGTAGAGAAGGCTTCGACGGAGTGGCCTTTATTGTCGGAGAGCTGCCTCTGACGTATCTTCACAGAAGGGAAGGTCTAGAGTGGAGTCGCCAACGTGCCAACAGTGCAGTCAATTAGTGTGCCAATGTTCTTTTCACAGAGGAGTCTCGATTTGGTCTGGAGAGTGGTTCTCGATGGAGGGAATGTGGAACACGATTTCGAGATCCGAAGACACTAGAAGGAGGCTGATTCTGAGGAGGATCGCTAATGGTGTGGGCAGGGATTATGTTGTCCACTCGAACCCCTCTTCATGAAATTGTACGGGTCAATTGGAAAGGTTACACTGCTGTCAAGTATTGTGACGAGATCTTGGGACCTGATGTGCATTCGGAAGGATGACGGTTCAATCCCGCGGCCGGCCATCCTGATTTAGGTTTTCCGTGATTTCCCTAAATCACTCCAGGCAAATGCCGGGATGGTTCCGCTGAAAGGGCACGGCCGACTTGCTTCCCCATCCTTCCCTAATCCGATGAGACCGATGACCACGCTGTCTGGTCTCCTTCGCTAAACAAACCAACCAACCAACCTGATGTGCGGTCGTTGCGAGGTGCTGGGGGCCCACACTTTGTATTGATGGACGGTAATGCTCGACCTCATATAGAGTACGAGTGGTTGATGTTTTCTTGGAAACAGAAGGTAGATACTGTACGTACGGCGTGGCCTGTTCGCTCTCCCAGTTTTAACCCAATAGAGCATGTCTGGGATGCACTAGGGGGATGGGTTGAATCACGTCAGCATCCACCAACCGCTCTCCAAGACTCGGGAGCATTCTTGCAGGAAGAATGGCCGTTGTTGCCTCAACAAGACATTGGTGACGTTATTCACAGCATGCTCCGTCGTTGTCAGGCCTCTACTGCTGCCAGAGGTGGTCACACCCACAGTAGGCACATTAACCAGTTGACGGAAAGCGTATGCAAATATGTTAAGTTAAAAAAAAAGAAAATTTTCGTCTACTGTTCTGCATGTTGCACTTGTTTCCATTCTGTATTCTTTTCGTTGTTTCTACTTTGCTATCACTTGTTGATACTATTTTGTGGCAAAATAAAAGTAACCTTCCGAAATTTCCGTTTGTTACTTTACTTTTGGACACGAGTGTACTAGAATTTCACCGAAAACAGTTTCAAATAACTTTGTCATTTTTTTTAAATTCATTTACTGGACATACAATCGGTAGATGAGTAAGGACAACGTTACTGCAACATACAATGGAAACATTCGTGCAATAAGCTTCTACAGACACGGGTAGATAAATGAAAAACAAAAATAAAAATCGCGTTTCGAACACGGGGCGCAGAGCTACGAAGCCGGTACGCCAGACACTGTGCCACCGCTTCGGTTGAAATACTCCCTCACTCGAAGACACGGAAGGACGACGGTTCAATCCCGCGTCCGGGCATCCTGATTTAGGTTTTCCGTGATTTCCCTAAATCGCTCCGGGCAAATTCCGGGATGGTTCCTTTGAAAGGGCACGGCCGACTTCCTTCCCCGTCCTTCCCTAATCCGATGAGACCGATGACCTCACAGTTTGTTCTCTTCCCCAAATCGACCAACCAACCAATCAAAGACACGTTAAGCCCCTCTAAGACTTGGATCGTCATTTTGTCAGAAACGACCGAGTATCTACGGATAAGCCGAGCCTAGTGCCTCCTCTTGCACTGAGCCAAGCCACGGCACCTGCCGCCCTCTGCTCGTCAGCAGAGTCCTGTAGGCCGACCTGTGCGCTGCAGCGCGCACACCGCCAACCCCACGCCGCCTGCAGCTGGCTCCTAGCACTCTCCCCCGTGATCTCCACAGAGACAAAACATGAATGCAGCTCAAACGCAACAGGTCAAAGGTAACACAAAAACGCCACCACTGTGTTTTCTCTGGAACAAACGAACTGGATTCCCTTCAGTTAGTCTTCGTCCTTCGAACTCCGGCCTGATATAAGGCCACTGTAGCGAGCGCGGACATGCTGACGAAACTGTAAAAACGCTCGCCTAGATAACCGGAAATGACTATTAGAATTCTACGCCCCGCGCTCTTTGTACATTCACTCGTGAAATGTGACAAGCCTTAAATAATAAAACATCGCGAGCCGGTATTTTTTGTGAACTATCCGAGGCATTTGTTTGCTTAGATCGTATTACTCTCTTAGAAAAACTTAGACGTAATGGAAATGGTTGCTTTCCAAACAACTGGTTTCAATAACACTTAATAAACAGAATGCAATAAGTTGCGCTGAGTGATTCAGATAATGTTGGGAGGACATAATTTAGTGACTGGGATAAACCGAGAACGATGTTCCGTAGGGTTCAAAATTAAGTCCATATATGTGAATGACCTACCACTTAATAATCACGGAGCAGAACTGGTAATTTTGGCAGACAATACTAGTGGTTCAAATGGCTCTGAGCACTATAGGACTTAACTGCTGTGGTCATCAGTCCCCTAGAACAGAACTACCAAGCATGAAGCATGTGAACGGGAGTCAATCACTAGAGTAGCACGTTACACATTTTTAGGTGTACACACTGAAAAATCTTTAACTGGAAGCAACATACTACTGAGCTGCTCAGACTAATAAGTTCAGCTGCTTTTGTTCTTCGCATAACTGCTAATGTTGGAAACAAACGAAACAACTTCTTAACGTATTTTGCATATTTCCATTCAATACTGTCTGGGCTCACTTATCACTTAGAAAGAAAGTACTGACTGCAAAATGGCGAGTAGTAAGAATAATATATGCTGTTCACCTGTGATCGTGATATAGGTACCACTTCATAGAGTTAGACGTTTTAATTGCACCTTCACAACATATAATACTCGCTAATGAAACTCCTCATAAATAATCCATGTAATTTGAAAAGAATAGAGATAGCCACACTTACAACACTAGAAGAAAAACTGACCAAAAGCATTCATTATCAAAGCTCTCAGCAGAGCAGACACGCATTCAGTATGCATCAAAAACGTCTTTTGATCATTTGACCAATAATATAACACACGTGACACGTAGCAAAGCACGACATAAAATGCGTCTAACCCAAAATGATTTCTTTTGAGTAACTGCTTCTATTCCATACACGAATTTTTATTTAAAAATTGGCGACACGAATAAAAACTACTTTTAAGTGTAGCTGCATTAACATGTTCATTTAAGTTCCACCATCCACGAACCACGGACCTCGGCGTCGGTGGGTTGGTTTGCGTGCCTCAGCGATGCAGACAGCGTGCAGCCACGACGGAGGGGTATCTGTTGAGAGGCCGTTCCTGCAGCGGGGCAGCAGCCTTTTCAGTAGTTGCAGGGCCAACAGTCTGGGTGGTTGGCTGATCTAGCCTTGTAACATACCCAAAAAGGTTTGCTGTGCTGATACTGCGAACGGCTGAAAGCAAGGGGAACTGTAGCCTAACCTTTCCCGAGGGCATGCCGCTCTACTGTTAGTTGAAGTGATGATGGCGTCCTCTTGGGTAAAATATTCCGGAGGTAAAATAGTCCCCCGTTCGAATCGCCGGCCGATGACACTCAGGACGATTTCGTCATCAGGAGAAACGAAACTAGCGTTCTGCGGATTGAAGCGCGGAATGTCATATCTCTTAATCGGGCAGATAGGTTAGAAAATTTAAAAAGGGAAATAGATAGGCTGGTCTTAGATAAAGAGGGAATTAGTGAAGTTTGCTGGCACAAGGAACGGGACTTGGGTTCGGGTGAATACCGCATTATAAATACAAAATCAAACAAGGGTAATGCATGAGTAGGTTTACTCATGAATAAGAAAATGGGAACGCGGATAAACTACAACGAATGGCATAGTGAACGCAATACCGTAGCCAAGTTAGACACAAAATCAACCACCTACCACAGCAGTACAAGCTCATATGCCAACTAGCTCTGCAGAAGATGAAGAGATTGAAGAAATGTATGACGAGACAGAAGATTATTTAGATAGTTAAGGGAGACCAAATTTTAATTGTGATGCTGGACTGGAATTCGACAGTAGGAAAACGAAGAAGAAGAAAAAATTGTAGGTAAATATACTCGGGGAAAGGAACAAAGGAGAAAGCCGCCTGTTAGAATTTTGCGGCCAACGTAATTTAATGAGAGCTAACACTCGGTTTCAGAATCATGAAAGAAGACTGAATACGTGGAAGGAACCTGGACACAACGGAAGGTTTCAGGCAGATTATATAATAGTAAGACAGAGATTTCGGAACTAGATTTTAAACTGTAAGACATTTACAGGGGCAAATGTAAAATCTGACCACAATTCACTGGTTATGAATTTTATATTAAAACCAAAGCAAACGCAAAAAGGCAGGAATTTTTGGAGATGGGACCTGGATAAACTAAAAGAACCAGAGGTTGTAGTAAGTTTGAGAGAGAGCATTAGGGAACGGTTGACAAGAACGAAAGAAAGAAATACAGTGGAAGAAGAATGGGTGGCTTTGTGAGACGAAATAGTGAAGACAGCAGAGGATCAAGTACGTAAACAGACGAGAGCTAGTAGATATCATTGGGTAACACAGAAGATACTGAATGCAGTAAATAAAGCAACTGAATGGGAATACAAATTTCGAAAAAATGAGACCTACACGAAGTGCAAAATGGCTGAACAGGAATGACTAGAAGACAAATGTAAGGATGTAGAAGCATATATCACTAGGGGCTAAGATATATGCTCCCTACAGGAAAATTACAGAGACCTTTGGAGAAAAGAAACCACCAGTATGAATATCAAGAGCTCAGATGGAAAACTAGTCCTGCGCAAAGAAGAGAAAGGTGAAAGGAGTAAATAGAGTGTTTATACGAGGGGATTTACTCGAGGGCGGTGCTATGGACACGGAGGAGGACGAAGATGAAAATGAGATGGGGAATACGATTAATGCGAGAAGAATCTGACAGCCTGAAAGACATAAGGGATAACTAGCCATCACAAAACTCTTTCATCTGGTGTGCAAGCTATATGCGACAGACGAAATACCCTCAGTCTTCAAGAAGGATGTGATAATTCAGAAAGCAAGTACCAACACGTATGAATATTATCGAACTGACAAGTTTAATAAGTTATGGCTGTAACATGGATTCTAATAGATGAATGGAAAAACTGGTAGAAGCCGATCTCGGGGCAGATCAGTTTGGATTCCAGAGAAATGTAGAAACACACGAGACAATACTGATCCTACGACTTAGGTTGTTGTTGTTGTGGTCTTCAGTCCTGAGACTGGCTTGATGCAGCTCTCCATGCTACTCTATCCTGTGCAAGCTTCTTCATCTCCCAGTACCTACTGCAGCCTACATCCTTCTGAATCTGCTTAGTGTATTCATCTCTTCCTCTACGATTTTTACCCTCCACGCTGTCCTCCAGTACTAAATTGGTGATCCCTCGATGCCTCAGAACATGTCCAACCAACCGATCCCTTCTCCTAGTCAAGTTGTGCCACAAGCTCCTCTTCTCCCCAATTTTATTCAGTACCTCCTCATTAGTTATGTGATCTACCCATCTAATCTTCAGCATTCTTCTGTAGCACCACATTTCGAAAGCTTCTACTCTCTTATTGACTAAACTATTTATCGTCCACGTTTCACTTCCATACATGGCTACACTCCATACAAATACTTTCAGAAACGACTTCCTGACATTTAAATCTATACTCCATGTTAACAAATTTTTCTTCTTCAGAAACGACTGCATTCCATTATCCTCGTTTTGCTTTTGTTGATGTTCACCTTATACCCTCCTTTCAAGACACTGTCCATTCTGTTCAACTGCTCTTCAGATAGGTTAAGGGGAGACAAACCTACGTTTACAGCATTTGTAGACTAAGGGAAAGCTTTCGACGATGTCGACTGGAACACTATCCTTGAAATTCAGAAGGTAGCAGGGGTAAAACACAGGGACCGAAAGGCAATTTACAACTTGTATGGTAACCAGAGGACAGTTGTAAGAGTCGAGGGGTATGAGAAGGGAGCAGTGGTTCATACAAGGTTGTAGCCTATTGCTAATGTTATTCAATCTGTACATTGAGCAAGCAGTAAAGGAAAAGAAAGAAAAATTTGGAGTAGGAATTAAAATTCAGGGAGAAGGAATACGATCTTTGAGATTTGCTGAAGACATTTTTATTCTGTCAGAGACAGCAAAGGAACTGGAAGAACAATTAACGGAATGGACAGTGTTTGGAAGGAGGATATGAGATGAATATCAACAAAACCAAAGCAACGGTAATAGAATGTAAAAGAATTAAACCAGGTGATGCTGAGGGAATTAGATTAGGAAACGAGACAGATAAAGTAGTTGACAAGTTTTATTATTTGGGCAGAGAATAACTATTGACGGCCGAAGTTGGGAGGGTATAAGCTGTAGACTGGAAATGCCAAGAAAGGTTATTCCCGCGCGAGTCGTTGTATTGTTGCAGACCGTGAAACATGGCAGCTCCACTGTCGATCTGCACCAAGGAGGAAATGAGGACAACGATTCGCCTTTTGTTTGCGGATGGTGTTACAGTTGCGAAAATTATTCGTCAAATCCAAGCGCGGTATGGTGACAGCCGTCTGTCGCGAAGCAAGATGTACTAACGGATAGCGCGCTTCAAACAGGGAAGAACACGAAGTGACGAGGAAACATCGGGTAGGCCATCGACGTTTTTTTTACAGCAAATCGCTATTGTAGACGAAACATTGAGTGCATCATCACCAACCACAAAGTGAGGCTGGGAACACGATTTGGAAATACCCATCACCAGAAATGAAGAAATTTGAACGTGAACCATCTGCTGGTAAGATTAAGCTAGCATTGTGGGACATGGAAGGTGTGGTAGGCGTTCATTTCATCCAAAGAGCCGAAAATGTGAACAGTGAGAATTCTACATCTACATTTATACTCCGCAAGCCACCCAACGGTGTGTGGCGGAGGGCACTTTACGTGCCACTGTCATTACCTCCCTTTTCTGTTCCAGTCGCGTATGGTTCGCGGGAAGAACGACTGTCTAAAAGCCTCCGTGCGCGCTCGAATCTCTCTAATTTTTTAAGTATTACGATGTGTTGCGTACTAAACTGAAATCTGCAATCAGATCGAAACGTCGCGGAAAACTGCGAAAAGGTGTCGTCCTGAAGCATTATAACGCTCGGCGACATTCTGCCAAACGGAAGGAGTTGGGATTCGAATTTCTGGAATATCCGCCACAAGGTCCAGGCTTGGCTTCAAGCGGTTTCCATATGTTTGGACCACTGTAGGAAGTGCTCCGAGGAAGATGATTTGCAGCCGATGCAGGAGTCAATAATGAGGTGCAAAATTGATTACCAGTTCAACCAACAACCATTTCTTCCGACGGAGTAAAAAAAAATTGTGAAACGTTGCATAAAGTGTGTTGACGTTCAGGGAGGTTATGTAGAAATATAATGCATGTTTCACTTTTCCATCATTACAATAAATATTCCTTTTCTCCAAAGTTCCTTCACTTTTCGACTTCCTCTCGCAGATTGAAGTGTTAGGAAGCCTTCTCTGAAAGTATTTGTATGGAGCCGAGGTATGTATGGAAGTGAAACATGTACGGTAAACAGTTTAGACATGAAGAGAAACGAATCTTTAGAAATGTGGTGCTACAAAAAGATGCTGAAGATTAGGTGGATAGATCACGTAGCTAACGAGGAGATACTGAGTAGAATTGGGAAGAAAACAAATTTGTGTCACAACCGGGCTACAGGAAGGGATCGGTTGTAGGATACACTCTGATGCATCATGGGATCACCAATTTAGGACGAGGGAAGCGTGAGGGATAAAAATTGTAGTGGGAGACCACTAAGTGAATACAGCAAGCAGATTCCGAAGAATGTAAGTTGCAGCAGTTATTCAGAGATTGAAAGGCTTGCACAGTATAGAGTATCATGGAGAGCTGCATCAAACGAGTCTTCAGACTGAAGACAACAAACAACAGCAACAACAACAACGTTAAACTTTCGGCAATGTGGCATTTAGGCCAGGTAGCCATCCACCGGAACTGATCATGTATACATACCCTATAGACTAACTCCTTCTACGCCGTTTAGACAAAGAAATCGTGGAATATGTCACTAACTAGCTAGCGCACTGGAACGTAGGCACCACGGTTGATTATTCGACAGTACACGACCCGTACAAGACACTGGGCAGGGCCTCCCAGAATTTAGAAGTGAGGCAGAGACAGTTTGAAGTGGGGGGGGGGGGGGGGGGGAAGGGGAGGGGGGGGGGGGGAAGAGGGAAGATTAGTTTACAACGTCCCTTCGACGACGGGGTCATTAGACAGATCAGAAGCTCCGTCTGGGACGGATACCAAAGGAAATGGGAGGTGTCCTTTTCAAAAGCAACTACTTCGCCATTTTCCTTACGCAGTACAGGGAAACTACGGAAAACCTGACACTTGATGACGGACGGGGAATCACGATCATCCCGCCATACCGTGTGGAATTTGACCTGCAGCTCCCCACAGCCGGAGGAAAGACGTCTGCATCACCACTGTCAAGTGTGGTATCGATAGCTACGATGCCACAGTGTAGGTACAAGTTCTTAGGTTGGCACTACGCCACCGACACCGACGACAGCGCCCTCTAGCCGGCGCTGTGCAGCTCTACGAGCGGCGCTCCAGATTCTGCCCATTTTGATTCCGAATATACGACCAAGCAACATTGTTTCTATTTCATAGTGGGCGAGTCAGTACAGATTTAGCCTTTGTAACTTTGTTACATTTGATTGATGTACAGCTTCGCACCTACGTGCTCGTCTCAGCCAAAGTTACAATCTATGTATTCACATTCTTCCTATAGTAAAGGTGCTTTATATTTACACGCAGTACTGAAGTACAGTAGTTCACCTTTTCCTGCTCCTACTCGCGTCCTTCACTCTCCACCTACTTTGCAGAAGCAGTTCACAGGAGCAGGCCCCCGCGCCACCTACCAGACGGGATACAAAATCGAGTGCATGGTGGAGAGTACTTACCATCGAACTACGTAATAGGGTTTCTTTCTGTTCCATTCTCGTATGAAGCGCGAAGAATGGCCGCATAAAATGCATCTGTGAGCTATGTAATTATGCTAATCTCGTCTTCCCAGTCTCTACAGAAAAGAGAAGTGGGTGGGTGTAGTAGTACGTTCCTTGAATCGTCACTTAGTGCTGGTTGTTGACTGGCACGGGTCAGCTGGCAGCCACGTCCCCCCGCCACGGCGGCCACACCTGTGAGCACTCGCGCAGCCCCGCCGTTCGACACCCCTTCTGTTTCCTACGTGGTGCCGGTGCCACGCGCCTCGGCAGTGTTCTGGCTTAAGTCGTGCGAGTCTTTTACAGCACAGTCTTTTGCGCAGGAACAGTTAGATGTTGTTGTTGTTGTTGTGGTCTTCAGTCCTGAGACTGGTTTGATGCAGCTCTCCATGCTACTCTATCCTGTGCAAGCTTCTTCATCTCCCAGTACCTACTGCAACCTACATCCTTCTGAATCTGCTTAGTGTATTCATCTCTTGGTCTCCGTCTACGATTTTTACCCTCCACGCTGACCTCCAATGCTAAATTTGTGATCCCTTGATGCCTCAAAACATGTCCTACCAACCGATCCCTTCTTCTAGTCAAGTTGTGCCACAAACTTCTCCCCAATCCTATTCAACACCTCATTAGTTATGTGACCTACCCATCTAATCTTCAGCATTATTCTGTAGCACCACATTTCGAAAGCTTCTATTCTCTTCTTGTCCAAACTAGTTATCGTCCATGTTTCACTTCCATACATGGCTACACTCCATACAAATACTTTCAGAAACGACTTCCTGACACTTAAGTCTATACTCGACGTTAACAAATTTCTCTTCTTCACAAACGATTTCCTTGCCATTGCCAGTCTACATTTTATATCCTCACTACTTCGACCATCATCAGTTATTTTACTCCCTAAATAGCAAAACTCCATTACTACTTTAAGTGTCTCATTTCCTAATCTAATTCCCTCAGCATCACCCGATTTAATTTGACTACATTCCATTATCCTCTTTTTGCTTTTGTTGATGTTCACCTTATATCCTCCTTTCAAGACACTGTCCATTCCGTTCAACTGCTCTTCCAAGTCCTTTGTTGTCTCTGACAGAACTACAATGTCATCGGCGAACCTCAAAGTTTTTACTTCTTCTCCATGAATTTTAATACCTACTCCGAATTTTTCTTTTGCTTCCTTTACTGCCTGCTCAATATACAGATTGAATAACATCGGGGAGAGGCTACAACCCTGTCTCACTCCTTTCCCAACCACTGCTTCCCTTTCATGCCCCTCGACTCTTATAACTGCCATCTGGTTTCTGTAGATGTATCAGCTCGAAATGTATGTAACATATTAAGGTCTATGGTCCCTGGGCAATGTAAAAAAGTGAAGGATGTAATTCAATGGAACCAAAATGTACGGTTATTTACATCTTATAATTTGATATTTAAAAAGTCACTCATCAAATCCGACAGGGTATTTCTCGTTGACCTAAAAGCACGATATTTGGCAAGAGTCGATGTTCCACATAACGACTAAAGGAAAAAATCTGAAGGTTTTAAATTTGTAATTCCATAACACGTAAAAAAATTGTTTTTCTCGTTTGTTATCTGACTGTGTTTCTGTCTGTCCGTCCGTCTATTAAGATCCGTTCTTTCTCAAAAAGGTGTAGACGTTTCGAGCTGATATTTACGTCACATATTAAGGTCTACAGTCACTTGGCGGGGTAATAAATGTAAGCGTCGAAGTTAATGCAGCCATACGATACGGCCATTTATGTCACATATTGCGATACCCGCAAATTCACTCATCAAAACCTATAGGATACTCCCCGTCGGTCTAGAATCGTGAAATTTGGCAAAATGGAAACTTTAATGATACAACCGAACAGAAAAATCGGAGATCGTTAATTTGCAATTATATCATAAGAGAAAATATTTTTTGTCATTTGTTACCCTCGGAAGCCTTAGAATCCGTGGGAACTGATACCACGGCAGTGTGAGTGTCGATAACGGGCGAAGGCCCTCGGGAGCCTCGATGCTCCGAATGCATGAACTGCCTACACACACACAGTTAAGTTCGCACGGAACCGTCAATGCGCGGGTCCTGCCCGCACCTGGCCCTCTTTTAAATTCTGTTTCACGGTAGAATTTATTTCATTTAGCGTAACAACATAAAATATTTGGAGACAGTTCCCACTCTCTGGCCGTCGAGTACAGACTAGTCTACGAATGCGATTAGAGCCCCTTCACAAGAAAGTTGTCCCTTACACGAACGAAGGCTTTTAAAACACCTGACCACAGTCCTGGTCAGCAGAAAGGTTTTGCTTCTCAGCAGCATTTACAATTACCCGATTCCTCGGAAACTATTAGGTTTCTGGACTGCAGTGCATCAATATAATTTCCATATCCTGGAGTATTCTAACGATTGCAGTTGATCGGAATCTCTTCCTCCTTTATGGACTCTTTTTCGAAAAAAGTAGATTTTACTATAATCCCCTATTAGTCTGTAGAAGCCACTCGAGATAGGTGGGTCACTGTATCCGACGCTTCCTGTCTGGTAGACAGTGAAACTTCTCACGGTTATCTTACCTTCCCGAATACGTTGACAGGACAGCAGGACGCAGGAGGACGCAGCCTACAGCTCGGCAACCGCTCCTGATTCCTGTGTAAGAGAAGAGGTCGATTAATGAAGTATTCACAACGTGAATCACCATCAGTAATCCTTACAAGTTTCGTTATGACACTACAATACACTGAGGCACCAAAGAAACTGGTAAAGGCATGCGTATTCAAATACAGAATAAGTAAACAGGCAGAATACGGCGCTGCGGTCGGCAACGCCTTTATAAGACAACAAGTGTCTGGCGCACTTCTTAGATCGGTTACTGTTGCTACAATCGCAGGATATCAAGATTTCAGTGAGTTCGACCGTGCTGTTACAGTCGGAGCACAAGAGATAGCACACAGCATCTCCGTGGTAGCGATGAAGTGGGGATTTTCCCGTACGACCTTTTCACGAGTGTACCGTGGTCATCAGGAATCCGGTAAAACATCAGACGTCCTAGACACCTACGTCCGGGAAAAGATCCTGCGAGAACGAGACCAACGACGACTGAAGAGAATCGTTCAACGTGACAGAAGTGCAATCCTTCCGCAAATTGCTGCATATTTCAAGCTGGGCCATCAACAGATTTCAGCACGCGAACCATTCAACGAAACATCACCGACATGGGGTGTCGGAGCTGAAGGACCACTACTGTACCCTCGATGACTGCACGACACAAAGCTTTACGCCTCGCCTTGGCCCGTCAACACAGACATTCGACTGTTCATGACTGGAAACATGTTGCCTGGTCGGATGAGTCTCGTTTCAAATTGTATCGAGCGGATGGACGTGTATGGGGATATAGACAATCTGATGAATCCATGACCCTGCATGTCAGCATGAGACTGTTCAAGTTTGTGGAGGCTCTGGTGTGTGCAGTGGGAATGGTATGGGACCCCTGATACGTCCAGATACGACTCTGACAGGTTGCACGTACCTAAGCACCCTGTCTGATCACCCGCATCCATTCATGTCCATTGTGCATTCTGGCGGATTGCGCAATTCCAGCAGGACAATGCGACAATGCGACACCCCACACGTCCCAAATTGCTACAGACTGTCTGCAGGAACACTCTTCTGAGTTTAAACACTTCAGCTGGCCACATAACTCCCCAGACATGTACAGTCGTGCTCAAAAGTATCCGTTCCACCTGAATTGCATTTCGCCTGGTTCGAATGCAACCCACATAAAACAGCTGTCAAGCACGTCCTTTAATCGCTCCTTGGTAAAATCGTTTGACTATTGAAAATGGTTCCAACAAGTCACCACTAGAAAACACTGCTTTGTATCGCAATAACTCAAGATGCAAAGTAACACCACGATACTACAAATATCAGGGAACACCTTATCACAGATAAGACTGTCCTTAAGGCCTGTAAGCTCACATTTATTACAATGAATGACATACCTGAAATGTTACCACTCTCATTATTACGTCAGATAGGTAATTCACGTGGTAAGTTCGTCGAATTCATGATTTCCTCTTCAAAGTAACATACCGTACTTATTATTTAACACAAAATGACATTAAAAATTTAAGTTATTCACGAGCAGCTAGTTGATAATATGAATCAATTTCAAATGACACGACGAACCGTCACGTTCTGCATAGGGATTCAAACTCAGGTCATGCAGACTAAGCAAAGATTTCGTGACTGACGGAAACTAACAGTCATTCCTGATTAGGCATACAGTATCAGTTAGCAACTACCAACTTCAATAACGCAAACATTTTTAACGGATGCGAATTCCTACCCAGCACCTACTGTCCCTGTTAACGAACTACGAGAGATGTTAAATATTGCATCTTAACAAGTAACTTATTTGAAATGCCGTGAGGCAAAGCTTTGTGTTGGACAGGGATTCGAACCCAGAACCTAAGAAGATAGATATCGAATCACAATCAACTGTGGCATATCGGAATTTCTCGGCAGTAGCTGGATGTTTTAACTGAAATGACGAGACGAAACATTAATTTTTTCCTTACCCGGACTCCAACCCGGCACCTGTCGCTGTTATATTCTAGAGAAAACGAACGTTAAATATTGGTTTGTTGCACCAGCAGCGACATGTGAGCATGTTTGAACTAGAAATAATACGACGAAGAGTTCGGTGTTGACTGGGAATAGAGCTCCACACATATCGTTGTTGACTACACACAAAGAGAGGTCAGCTACCGAATTTTTCTCCACCAGCAGCTCGGAATAACATCTCTAACTTACAGTGATCTCGCAAATAGTTCCGTGTCTCACTGGGAGTCGAAAACGTCAAATATCGTTAGTGTTGACAACGAATGAAAATACATTAAAAATCGAAATTATTATCCACCAGCAGATAGGTGTTCTCATGCTAGAGCTTGATAATACATAATGAAATCTTTAGTGCCGTGCCAGGATTCGAACCCATTCACGCGCAATATGTGGAGATGTTGAGGAATCTGGAGTTTTGAACGGACAACAAACTGTAGCCGAGCTGTATTGTCACGAGGGGATCAAATTCCTCGTTAAGGGCGGTCTGAGTTCAGAACCAATCTTATCGACACACAGAAGCTCAGATAAAAGATGGAATAAGTGTCCTGTGAGCCTTCATAGCGTTTGTTTCGTCACTAGAAATAAATAACTAGTATAAGGAAGGTTACTGGTAATAGAGTTTCTACGTGTCGCCACTCCAGACTTTATTGTGGCTCAACCTAACGTCTACTTGCTCTATAGCTACTCAGGCAAATTGCTTGTTTTGAGGTCTATACCTTAATTAATGGAGAAGTGAACGCTGATCACAAGTGATATTTAAAATATTCAATTGGATTTAAGGCGACAAAATTGCCCGTATTTGAAGCTACCCAGAGAAAAAGTAAGTTGCTAGAGCCGCTGTTAGCAAATGTCTGCAAGGAGTTCCTAATTGCTACTGTGGAAATTTAGCATAGAGGCCCTATACTAATCAAGAGGTTCATTTCCTTCATACTTATCACCCTGGCATGTGAGTCTTAAGTGAAGAACGATATTGAAATTCGTATCGCTGATGGTCGATTGGAATTTCTTCAGAGACGCTTGTATTGCAAAGCAGCTTGGCAGTCACATAGCCAAGATCTGAACATTAACACAACTTACTGAGTCGAACTACCAAGAGGATTTGATGTGCAAAGGTTTTCTTCCAATTCGATACAGAATTTTTTCTGGAAATTCGCAGCTCCATAAAATATATCAGAAAAAAAAGCTCACACACGGTGGCCCCTACCACGGTTAGAACTAACGACTGATTGACTCGTTCTGATCCGAAACACGGGCGGTACCAGCGGGCTACGGACACACTTCTGCCTGTTTCCCGCTCTTATCATGGTATTGGTCGCTCAGCCTCATAACGCATCGTGAAAGATACTAAAAGTTATCACTTATGTGAAGAATAGCATTTCTTTAAGCAAAAAATTGAATTTTCTGTCTCAGTGTCTTGGTTTACATGAGGATTATATAGCACGAGTCATTCAAATGGAAAGGGAATATCAAGTGAATTTAGCGAGTCAATTCAGTACCATACGTGGAAGTGATTGCACTGTCATAGTGTTGCCAAATGTTTGTGACGATGTTGGCAATTCTCAGCTGTACTAGGAACAGCTCTGTAGGGTTATAGGAGGAGAATCCCGTGCTGGTGTCATAGGATGATACGGAGAGGAGGCGCGGGGTTTGGTTACTATGGGGCGTTTTCTCGTACCAGTTGTCTCAAACATTCAGGTGTGTAATCTTCCATCACGATTACAGTTTCCCACAAAATATATACGAACAAAACACCTTGTTACAAAAGATTATTTCAGTACAATAAAAAGTCTTTGGAAATCACTTATTCCCAAATGTCACAAAAGTAAGATAAACACTTTGCACCTCGAAATCGATTGCACCTATGTGAAGTCTTGTGACGTTTAAATAAATCGTCTTAACGGCACTAAATCGTAGTTTGTGAATCATTTACCGGCCGTACTCTGCCGCAATTCACTGGCTGGAAGGCAAAAAGCTTACTGACAAATTTCACAGAAGGAAAAGGGGGACGAAATGTCTCCCACTGGAAGGTGAGGTTGTTTTATTTAAATTATTACAAAATCAGGTAAAACGAACAGTCAGGTTGTCAGTATAAGCACATTACTGTTGGCAGTATGATGTTGCACTGCCCAGGGCCTGTAATGATAAAGGACCCGTTTAGGTCAGGCATATTGTATACAGAAGTGGAAGGGAGAGCACCACTAAATTCTAATCCGTATGCATTGCATACACACAGAAATTACTGTTACAGTGTACTTATGGAGCCCAATGAGTGAATTGCGTACTTTCCGGTGAGAAAGAGCACTGGCAAACAGTCTTCGCTGCATTAGGTTACTTAATCTGGTGACACTCTGAGCTAGAATTTATGGTCAGCGACTAAGTGTAAGGTCAATGAGTCGGATGCGAGTTTTGCAACTGTGAAATACTCTCCCACATTATAGAAGTGAATATTAAATTTGAACTAATATTGCGAAAATTTTGTACTTGGATAGCTTCGAATGAAAATCTTTCTGGCAGATTAAAACTGTGTGCCCGACCGAGACTCGAACTCGGGACCTTTGCCTTTCACGGGCAAGTGCTCTACCATCTGAGCTACCGAAGCACGACTCACAGCTGTGAGTACCGGGCGTGAGTCGTGCTTCGGTAGCTCAGATGGTAGAGCACTTGCCCGCGAAAGGCAAAGGTCCCGAGTTCGAGTCTCGGTCGGGCACACAGTTTTAATCTGCCAGGAAGTTTCATATCAGCGCACACTCCGCTGCAGAGTGAAAATCTCATTCTGGAAAATCTTTCTGCTTATTGCAAAGGAAAACAATTGATTTTCTAAAACAGTCTCTGTCATATACAACTTGAAACAGGTCATGTCGACCAAATCATATGGAAGAACTGACAGCGACGTATATCGGAAGGCAGTAAGATCTCTTGTTTTTTGGTTTGGCAGTACTCGATAGCCATTTCTAGGCGCAAGTAAATGAAGAAAGGCAGCGCGTTTTTGTTATCAAGTAACGTCTTCATCAAGCGCTTTAGTTTTAATGTAATCTACGACTTATTACTGATGTTTGATACTAACATGAGAAGGATTCCGTAGACAGGTAAAGAACCTGTTCTTGGGAAACTACTTCTATAATGACCAAAAGGCAGCAAATGATCTTCAAGTACAGTGTTCCAGCAGCGGTATGAAGAAAATGATAGTAATAATGACGGTAATAATCGAATTATCCGGTAAATTCACAATTCGCAGTGGATTTTCTCGAACTAAGAAATTTGCTGAATTTGTGAAAATTTCAAAATGGCTTCACATCGAGCCTATGATGCCTAGAAGACTCTTTACATCCTGCTGACATGAGAATAGCATAATCTCCGCTTCAGAAGCTTGCTTCTACTTAACCATTTAATAGTCTCACGTTTATTCACCGTGACTAATTTTGTAAGCTAAGCACGTCACCTGTTACAGCACACTCCTGGGGCTGGGAAATGTGGCCACAATGGTCTGGCGGAACGAACTATCACAGGTGCAATGCATGGGTTAAGGCATTTACTTTTAAGAGGCACAAACAGATTTACTTTACCCCCGGTAACATCAAGAGAAAGATGTTATAATCCAGAATCCGCATTAAACATCACGTTCCTTCATTATCACTTGGGCAGAGCCCGTTTACGTTGGGAAATGACATAGGCAGAAGTCATGGTAAACAGAAATACTGTCTCCAGTAAACTTACTTACATTAGAAAATTTTATTTGATTAACCGATAGCCATTTAAAGGAACAGGGCTCTTACTTTACTAGTACTTGATTGAACTAGAGACGTTGAAAAATTTGGTGCTGCAACGGTGATTCGAATTCGTATCTCCTCTTTCGAGGATCTGAATCTCTCGGAACAGTATAGTTCAATCATTTTGTTCCTTTTCTCAAGACTGCAGTCTTCTCTAGGTCTCTTCCAAAGGTAAGTATATGGGTCCGAATGCCGATCCAGTACAAAAATATTCATAATTTCATTTCAAGCCCTATCACGTGCACACCGGCCTTTTAGTGAAAATTAACGTGCATTTTTAATGTCTGTTCATGTGTTGCCAACAATCGCAATAGGTGTCGTTATTTCTGGTCAAACACGCACACATCTTACTATTGGTGAGTAAGGGACTGATACTTAAGCTATATTCGGGGATGCACGGTAGGTGAGCAGTTCGATTGTCGCTTGGGCACAAAAGTTTGTATCCTTATTTTTAGAGTCAAGCACCTAGCAGCTGGTAAGTAAAAGCGATACGTAACATTTGATTTTCCTTAGTTAACAATCCGATTACGTGTTGGGTTCGTATCTTCGTCACAGAACTTCACATCATGCACTTCATCTTTAAATGCATGCACACTTTGTTACTTCAGAATAGAGGTATATCAGACATCTTTCGTGGTTAGTTAACAGGGACGAAAGGGTCTTGATAGAAGTCCCGGTTTATTACAAAAACTGTCGTCTTTTATTTTCAAGTTTAGATTTGGTTGCTTGTATTGGCAAAAACTTCGGTAATTCATGACCCTTCATGGCTAGTCATCAATATATGATTAAATTAGATTACATTACATTAATTCTTGTATTATAGATCATGAATACGATATTTCGAAATGATGTGGAACGTGTCATTTTAATGCCTTTACAATTTTTTACCCTCTCTCCCTCATTCTTTTTGATTTTTCTCCCTCTCCCTCTCCCTCTCCCCCTCCCTCTCCCTCTCCCCCCCCCCCCCCTCTCTCTCTCTCTCTCTCTCTCTCTCTCTCTCTCTCTCTCTCTCTCTCTCTCTCTCTCTCTCTCTGTCACACACACACACACACACACACACACACACACACACACACACACACACACACATTCTTTTTTCATTTTTATTTGTTTGTTGTGCTCGACTATCGGCGAGGCACGAAAACGTCTGTGAATGAATTTCTTAGTTTTGAGTACACTTACGAAAGAAATATAAAAACAACTATGAGAGTTACTGATTTATGATACTAAGTTTACAGTCAGTTTTGAGTATTATTAGTAACTACGCTCCAGTCCCTGAACCTAGTTACAGATGTGCGAATCAGACGCATTACATATTTCAGGCCGTACCAGCCGCGACTTGGAGACACCAGCTATGGTCACTTCCCAGCCCGCTGTAAGATCACATCGGTTTGTCTTCTTCCTGTTGGTATTGTAACTGAGATTTGGCAACAAGGCAACGTATGTTTGGCAACTCTGTGATCGACGCGTTACTTCCTGGTGTGCACGGAATTAAGCCTCAAAGTTCACTTGATTTTACCTGTCATTTCCATTGAATAATCTGAGTTATTATCGCTTGAGGTGTAGCAAAAGTTCGTAAATTTACGGTTTTCAGCCCAGGAAAGTCGTTGCACGTGGAAATCGCAACTAATTTCGTCCTTCAAATAGCGGTTTACGAAAAACATCGTTCAAATGGCCCTGAGCACTATGGGACTTAACATCTGAGGTCATCAGTCCCCTAGACCTTAGAACTACTTAAACCTAACTAACCTAAGGACATCACACACATCCATGCCCGAGGCAGGATTCGAACCTGCGACCGAGCGGTCGCGCGGTTCCGGACTGAAGCGCCTAGAACCGCTCGGCCACTCCAGCCGGCAGCGGTTTACGAGTTCTAGCCACTACTGGTCTCGTAAGAAGAAGCTAAGACACATACTTCTTCGCCAGCTCTGTGGTACCGTGCTAACCTGTGAAAAGGTGTCTGATATGGTTCGCAGATCCAGTGTAACTGAGTGTGGCGTTTTTATGCCGCCGGCCGATTGTGGCTGAGCGGTTCTAGGCGCTTCAGTCTGGAACCGCGCGACCGCTACGGTCGCAGGTTCGAATCCTGCCTCGGGCATGGATGTGTGTGATGTCCTTAGGTTAGTTAGGTTTAAGTAGTGCTAAGTTCTAGGCCACTGATGACCACAGCAGTTAAGTCCCATAGTGCTCAGAGCCATTTTTGTTTTTATGCCTTCTGTGAAAGAGCTACAAGCAGTCAGATCGAACATCGATAACGAAATCTTAAGAAAATGCTTTCGGCTCATAGTGCAATGGTGAAAAACTTACAGTGCTGCACAACAGGTAACGCCTCTTTCCGCTGCTGACAAGCAAATTTTGGCTTTCTAGGAATGCATAACTTTATTTATGAAATGCCACATTTGCATACCTCTTGAGTATGACACAGCATACCAATTAAACACAGACCCAATCAAAATCTAAGTGAATAGTATTTTACCAATTCGTGACGATAGGGGCTACGCTTGTGTACAGATACGCAGTTTTATTAAAACAGACTTTCGTCGTAAGGTTATCGTGGGTAGTTTTATTTCATTTTTTATAATACAGTTCACAATTTTCATAAGGTTTCCTTTAATGGTCTTAAAACAATAGTAAACATGAGAGAGAAATTACTCATCAACGATATATGCGAATTCTCTGATGTCATCTATAACAGTTTCAAAATGCACATGCAGTTATTGATTACATGCATGTAGAAAACTTGTTCTGAGTTAAAGCTGTCAAACAAGGTTTGAAGAAGAATAAAATGCCACTACCAGACGACAGCTAATGTAGACAATACTTTTCCGACGTATTTTGGCACGATGCGCTCTACCCATACATAATACAAAAGTTTCGAGATGCATCTACTGTCTGGCTGTCTATTAAACCTGAAATGAACAAAATGTCGCAGAAGTTAGCCCTTTTTCCTCATACGACTACTTTGGGTTGAGAAGTGAAGGAAATTATGTTACAAATACCATTAGATTGATAATTTTAGCATACATCAGAATTGCGTTTTAAAAAGTATAGTAGTGAATGTACTCGAACACGCGACATCTTATCTACCGCACGCGATACTTACCATTACGCCACTAGCTGACACGTAGCTATAACAGCTCCAGAAGTCAACAACAATTCCCCCACAACTTCTGCATTCCACAGCGCTGTGGGATAATGCATATCGCCAGGTCAATACTTATGAGAGACAAACAGTTATACCTTTTCTTTTGCACTGCACGACGTTTTCAACAAACCGATAGCGCAATAGAGTAGCTCAAGTGGAAAGCAACACTTCCTATTTTAATTTCTGCATCCCACACTGTTGGCAGTTCTGTGTTGGTGGCAGTTACGTGATTTTATTTTGGTGATTACAAAATGAAGATGAATGCATGCACTGGGTAGCCGAGGCAGCTAGTTCATGGTGATTCGGCCAACCAAGTAAATGAATTTACTGAACATGCTGCAAATTGGTGCAGGGAGCCTGTGTGTCAGAATTCTCAGCCAGTGTGGTACAACGGCGTTATGATAGAAAAATGAGCCCCTGAGAAGAGGATTGGGTGGTCTGTTGGGCTGATGATAGGTTCATATGTCTATGGTCTGGGTTCGATTCCAACTTCGGTCAATTATTTTAGATAGGGAAGACAGATTCCATTCTCTTCTGGCTACACCAAGTAAAGAAGATTGTAACCTCCCCGTAAAAATATGAAAGTGAAATTTTCAAATGTAAATGGACATAGAGCTAAGTGTAACCTTCCCACAAAAATATGAAAATGAAAAGAATTGAATAAGAATTGCAAATAGTGCCAAATGTTAGCTTCCCACAATAATAAAAGTCAATGATAATAAAAATGTGCAAAAATGTTAAGTCCCCACAAAATTAACGTTAAGATCAACCTGATAAATTTTATAAGGTCATCTGCGCTGACCTTAGGCCCTGTGCAATAATCAACCTGATAAAATTGATTCTGGGAGGAAAAGCAAAGGAAATATTGTTTCAATTGTAATGATTATTTTCTTAAAAAGATTGTTTTGAGAACAAAATTATTATTGGGCCAATTCTTGAACAAATTAATTACAGTTAACATACATTACATTATCAAATGTGCGCAATACTGCTTCGTTACCTTATTTAAAAATATACCTCATCCAGAACCAGAGACCCATGTCGACGCCCGCCGACTCCTCACACACAAATCCGACTGTCTCGCGCGCGCTACTAGCACAGACTGAATTACATGCTCTCGCGACTCGCTACGTACAACAACTGCACTCACGCGCAGTCAGGCGCAGACTAGCAACGATAAATAACTCTCTGGTCAGAGATTCTGTCATGCCTCGCCATCGCTGCTACTGAATACATACGTGTTTCAAGATATAATGGCATTGTGGTCTGAAATTCACATTAAAAATGATGTTCCTTCTCTACCAAGTAGACGTTAGGTTGAGCCACAAAGTCTGGAGTAGCGACATGTAGAAACTCTATTACCAGTAACCTTCCTTATACTAGTTATTTATTTCTAGTGACGAAGCAAACGTTATGTAGGGTCACAGGACACTTATTCCATCTTTTATCTGAGCTTCTGTATGTCGATAAAATTGGTTCTGAACTGGGAATGCAACTCAGACCGCCCTTAACGAGGAATTTGATCCCCTCGTGACAATACAGCTCGGCTACAGTTTGTTGTCCGTTCAAAACTCCAGATTCCTCAACATCTCCACATATTGCGCGTGAATGGGTTCGAATCCTGGCACGGCACTAAAGATTTCATTATGTATTATCAAGCTCTAGCATGAGAACACCTATCTGCTGGTGGATAATAATTTCGATTTTTAATGTATTTTCATTCGTTGTCAACACTAACGATATTTGACGTTTTCGACTCCCAGTGAGACACAGAACTATTTGCGAGATCACTGTAAGTTCAAGATGTTATTGACTTTTAATATTTTCATTCGTTGTCAACACTAACGATATCTGACGTTTTTGACTCCTAGTGAGACATATAACTATTTGCGAGATCACTGTAAGGTCAAGGATATTATTCCGAGCTGCTGGTGGAGAAAAATTCGGTAGATGACGTCCCTTTGTGTGTACTCAGCAACGATACGTGTGGGGTTCGATTACCAGTCCGCACTGAACTCTTCGTCATATTATTTCTAGTTCAAACATGCTCACATGTCGCTTCTGGTGTGTTGTTGTTGTGGTTTTCAGTCCTGAGACTGGTCTCATGCAGCTCTTCGTGCTACTCTATCCTGTGCAAGCTTCTTCATCTCCCAGTACCTACTGCAACCTACATCCTTCTGAATCTGTTTAGTGTATTCATCTCTTGGTCTCCCTCTACGATTTTTACCCTCCACCCTGCCCTCCAATACTAAATTGGTGATCCCTTGATGCCTCAGAACATGTCCTACCAACCGATCCCTTCTTCTAATCAAGTTGTGCCACAAACTCCTCTTCTCCCCAATCCTATTCAGTACCTCCTCATTAGTTATGTGATCTATCCATCTAATCTTCAGCATTCCTCTGTAGCACCACATTTCGAAAGCTTCTTTTCTCTTCTTGTCCAAACTAGTTATCGTCCATGTTTCACTTCCATACAAATACTTTCAGAAACTACTTCCTGACACTTAAATCTATATTCGACGTTAACAAATTTCTCTTCTTCAGAAACGCTTTCCTTGCCATTGCCAGTCTACATTTTATATCCTCTCTACTTCGACCATCATCTGTTATTTTGCTCCCCAAATAGCAAAACTTCTTTACTGCTTTAAGTGTCTCATTTCCTAATCTAATTCCCTCAGCATCACCCGACTTAATTCGACTACATTCCATTATCCTCGTTTTGCTTTTGTTGAAGTTCATCTTATATCCTCCTTTGAAGACACTGTTCATTCCGTTCAACTGCTCTTCCAAGTCCTTTGTTGTCTCTGACAGAATTACAATGTCATAGGCGAACCTCAAAGTTTTTATTTGTTCTCCATGGATTTTAATACCTACTCAGTATTTTTCTTTTGTTTCCTTCATTCCTCCACAATATACAGATTGAATAGCATTGAGGGGAGGCTAAAACCCTGTCTCAGTCCCTTCCCAACCACTGCTTCCCTTTCATGCCCCTCGACTCTTATAATTGCCATCTTGTTTCTGTACAAATTGTAAATAGCCTTTCGCTCCCTGTATTTTACCCCTGCCACATTCAGAATTTGAAAGAGAGTATTCTAGTCAACATTGTCAAAAGCTTTCTCTAAGTCTACAAATGCTAGAACCGTAGGTTTGCCTTTCTTTAATCTAGCTTCTAAGATAAGTGGTAGGGTCAGTATTGCCTCTCGTGTTCCAACATTTTTACGGAATCCAAACTGATCTTCCCCGAGGTCAGCTTCTACCAGTGTTTCCATTCGTCTGTAGAGAATACGCGTTAGTATTTTGCATCCGTGACTTGTTAAACTGATTGTTCGGTAATTTTCACATCTGTCAGCACCTGCTTTCTTTGGGATCGGAATTATTATATTCTTCTTGAAGTCTGAGGGTATTTTGCCTGTCTCATACATCTTGCTCACCAGATGGTAGAGTTTTGTCAGGACTGGCTCTCCAAAGGCCGTCAGTAGTTCTAATGGAATGTTGTCTACTCCCGGGGCCTTGTTTCGACTCAGGTCTTTCAGTGCTGTGTCACTCTTCACGCAGTATCTTATCTCCCATTTCATCTTCATCTACATCCTCTTCCATTTCTATAATATTGTCCTCAAGTACATTGCCCTTGTATAGGCCCTCTATATACTCCCTCCACCTTTCTGCTTTCCCTTCTTTGCTTAGAATCGGGTTTCCATCTGAGCTCTTGATATGCATACAAGTGGTTCTCCTTTCTGCAAAGATCTCTTTAATTTCCCTGTAGGAGGTATCTATCTTACCCCTAATGTTTCACTTCTACACAATGCTGTACTCCTAATGTACATTCTCAGAAATTTCTTCCTCAAACTAAGGCTGATATTTGATATTAGTGGCCTTCTCTTGGCCTGGAATGCCCTTTTTGCCAGTGCTAGTCTGCTTTTGATGTCCTCCTTGGTTTGTCCGTCATTGGTTATTTTACTGCCTAGGTAGCAGAATTCCTTAACTTCCTCTACTTCATGACCATTAATCCTCCTGTTAAGTTTCTCGCTGTTCTCATTTCTACTACCTCTCATTACCTTCGTTTTTCTTCGATTCACTCTCAATCCATACTGTGCACTCATTAGACTGTTCATTCCGTTCAGCAGATCATGTCATTCTTCTTCACTTTCCCTCAGGATAGCAATGTCATCATCGAATTTTATCATTGATATCCTTACACCTTGAATATTAAGTCCACTCCTGAACCTTTCTTTTATTTCCATCATTGCTTCCTCGATGTACAGATTGAACAATAAGGGAAAAAGGCTACATCCTTATCGTACACCCCTTTTAATACGAGCACTTCGTTCTTGGTCATCCACTCTTATTATTCCCTCTTGGCTGTTGTACCCGACCCGTCTCTCCTTATAGCTTACCCCTATTTTTCTCAGAATTTCGAACATATTGCACCGTTTTACACTATCGAACGCTTTTCCCAGGTCGACATATCCTATGAACGTGTCTGATTTTTCTTTAGTCTTGCTTCCATTATTAACCGCAACGTCAGAATTGCCTCTCTCGTGCCTTTACCTTTTCTAAACCCAAACTGATCGTCATCTAGCGCATCCTTAATTTTCTTTTCCATTCTTCTGTATATTATTCTTGTAGCAACTTGGATGCATGAGCTGTTAAGCTGATAGTGTGATAATTGTCGCATTTGTCAGCTCTTCTCATCTTCGGAATTGTGTGGATGATGCTTTTCCGAAAGTCGGATGGTATGTCGCCAAACTCATACATTCTACACACCAATGTGAACAGTCGCTTTGTTGTCACTGACCCCCCCCCCCCCCCGCCCCCCGCAATGATTTTAGAAATTCTGAGGGAATGTTATCCATCCCTTCTGCTTTATTTGATCTTAAGTCCTCTAAAGCTCTTTTAAATTCTGATTCTAATACTGGATCCTCTATCTCTTCTAAATCGACTCTTGTTTCTTGTTCTATCACATCATGCAAATCTTCTCCCTCATAGAGGCTTTCAATGCATTCTTTCCACCTATCCGCTCTCACCTCTACATTTAACCGTGGAATTCCCGTTGCACTCTTAATGTTATCACCCTAGCTTTTAATGTCACCGAAGGTTGTTTTGACTCTCTTGTATGCTGGGTCTGTCCTTCCGACAATCACTACTTTTTCGATGTCTTCACATTTTTCCTGCAGGCGTTTCGTCTTAGCTTCACTGCACTTCCTATTTATTTCATTCCTCAGTGACTTGTATTTCTATATTTCTGAGTTTCCTGGAACATTTTTGAACTTCCTCCTTTCATTGATCAATTGAAGTATTTCTTCTGTTACCCATGGTTTCTTCGCAGCTACCTTCTTTGTACCTATGTTTTCCTTCCCAACTTCTGTGATGGCCCTTTTTAGAGATGTCCATTCCTCTTCAACTGTACTGCCTACTGCGCTATTCCTTATTGCTGTATCTACAGTCTTAGTGAACTTCAACCGTATCTCATCATTTCTTAGTTCTTCCATATCCCACTTCTTTGCGAATTGATTCTTCCTGACAAATGTCTTATACTTCAGCCTACTCTTCATCACTACCATACTGTGATCTGAGTATGTATCTGTCCCTGGGTACGCCTTACAATCCAGTAGCTGATTTCAGAATATCTGTCTCGCCATGATGTAATCTCACTGAAATCTTCCCGTATCACCTGGCCTTTTCCAAGTATACCTCCTCCTCTTTTGATTCTTGAACAACGTATTCGCTATTACTAATTGAAACTTGTTACAGAACTCAATTAGTCTTTCTCATCTCTCATTCCTTGTTCCTAGCCCTTGTTCTCCTGTAAACTTTTCTTCTACTCCTTCCCCTACGATTGCATTCCAGTGTTCCATGACTGTTAATTTTCATTCCCCTTTACATATAATATTACCCCTTCAATATTCTAATACACTTTATCTCTTCATGTTCAGTGCCCCATCTCTCTCACTGGCTCCGCTTGCAAGGTGATGGAAAGTATGATTCATGCCTGGCTGATACGGTGGCTCGAGTCTCGCAATTTACTGACGGATGCACAGCTAAGATATCGAGCGCGGCGTTCTGCAGTTGACCCTCTCGTTACTTTGTCCACCCATATCATGAACAGCTTTCTGCGGAAATCCCAGAGAGTGGCCGTGATTTCTGATTTGGAGAAGGCTTACGACACCTGCTGGAGAACTAGTATCCTCTGTGCTCTTTACACATGGGGCTTCCGTGACCGCCTGCCCTGTTTTCTTCAGGAATTTTTAAAAGGCAGAGTTTCCAAGATGTGTTTGAGTTCTACCTTGTCGGACACCTTTATCCAGGAAACCGGTGTGCCTCTGCGTTCTGTTATGAGCGTCGTCCTCTTTTCGGTCGCCATTAATCCTATAATGGCCTGTCTCCCGCTGCACATTTCCAGTTCCTTTTTGTTGACGATTTAGTCATCTATTGCAGTTCTCCACGGACCTGTCACACTGAGCAGCGTCTTCGGCAATGTCTTGATCGTCTTTACTCTTGGAGCACCGCCAATGGCTTTCGCTTTTCCACTGATAAAACCGTCTGTGTGAATTTCTGGCGACGCAATTGGTTTCTACCACCATCTTTACATCTTGGACCTGTTGCCCTACCATTCGTTGAAAATACGAAATTTCTGGGGCTCATGCTGGATAGGAAACTCTTTTCGTCCTCCCATGTCTCTTACCTGGCAGCCCGTTGTACGCAGTTCCTCAATATCCTACGTGTCCTGGGGTGCCGATCGAACCACCCTCCTCCGCTTGTACCGGTCCGTTGTCCGTTCTAAACTCTACCATGGGTGTTTTGTTAATGCCTCTGCACGGCCATCCCTCTTACGCCTTCTCAACACTATCCACCATAGTGGCATCTGTTTAGCTACTGGCATCTTTTACAACGGCCCGGTTGAGAATCCGTATGCTGAAGCTGCTGAACTACCACTGTCTACCGCCGTGAGTCTCTCCTTGGCAGGTATGCATGCCTTTTGTTTGTCATGCGTGGCCACCCATCCTATGCCTCCTCCTTTGATTGCCTGAGCCTCCTCCGCTCGTTTCCGATGGAGGAAGGCAGGGGGATAGTGGGAAGAGCAAAATGGTGGCCCACGGTGTTGCAGATTGCAATAGGGTCCATGATAAAATCGTCTGCTACTGTCAGGCCGGAAATTGGGGAATGAATCTTGGTTAGAGAGAGCCATCGGAGGTTGGCCCACACGGCAGAGGAAGGGGTGGATCTGTTAAAAGAACTAGTGAATGAAATTTAGCTAGCACTTTTGCTATTCCGAAGAACTCCATGACACGTTGCACGCATCGGTTTGTAATGAATCCAGTTTGCCATTGTAGGAACGATTAAAAATGCGGATAGCACGTCTCCATGCGTGAATTGCATCGTGGCATGCCTCAGTCCACCAAGGGACTGGGACACGGCGTGATAAAGGGGGAGTGCGAGGAATGGAACGTTCTGCAGCAGTAAGATTAACATTTGTGAGATATTCCATCTGGTCACCACAACTGGGAAAATCTTGTTCTTTGAACATCGCCAGGGAGGAGTAATGCTGCCAGTCAGCCTTAGCAAGCTGCCAACTGGTTGTGCATTCAGATGGAGTAGGAGTCAGTAAATGGATAGCCCACGGGAAATGGTCACTCGAGTAGCTGTCCGAAAGAATTGACCACTTAAGAGTATCGGCAAGCCGGGCAGTGCAGAAAGAGAGGTCCAAATGGCAACAGGTGTGCGAGACGTTTCAAAGGAAAGTGTGTACCCCAGTGTTAAGCAGAAAAGGTTAAGTTGGTTAAGAAGGTCAGCCAATAGGGCACCTTTCCGACAGGTCCTGGGAGAAACCCAAAGTGGATGATGTGCATTAAATTCACTAAGTAGCAAAAATGGGGGAGGCATCTGACCAGTAAGCTGAAGGAAGTCTGCCCTCTTGACATCGAATGATGGAAGTACGTAAATGGTACTGAGGGAGAAAGTCAGATGGTGAAGGAAAAGGTGAATGGCTACAGCGTGAAGCTGGGTATTCAGGGAGATGGGTTGACTATTAATGTCATCCCATATCAGCAGCATAACGCCCTCATGAGATGGAATACTGACCTCAGGGGGAAGGTCAAAACGAATCAGTAGTAAATGTCAAAGCTCAAAGTGGTCATGAGGGTCCAATTTCGTTTCCTGAAGGCACAGTACAAGCAGATGCAGCGATGCTAAAAGCAGCCATAAATCCTCTTTGTGGGACCGAAGGCCGCGGGCATTCCATTGAAGGAAAGTCATTATGAGGAAGAAATGTAGGAGGTGTCACCTCAGCGGCTGCCGGGTGACAGCCGTTGTAGAGTCGCTACTACAGGGCACAAAAGCAGGAGTATCCTGCCCCATAGGGCCCACAGAAGCATCAGCTTGCTTGTGCAGTCAGTCCGTGAGTCCAACGCTGAACAAAGGTTGGTGGTGAGCACCGACGACACAGGCCAGCCGGGCTAAGGTATCACGTGGCAACACCGTCTAAGAGGATCTTAAGAGTCAGCGAAAGGGAAGACCGTTTGCCTTTGGTGGACTTAGTTAGTGGAAGACTTGGGTGTTGGTTGGCTGAAGGGACATAGGAAAGCTTCACAGCAGTACTCCTTCTGTCTTTTCCGACCTACCAGTTCTGTAGCTGGTGGCTTCGCCTCTTGAGGCGAGAGTTTGATGTCTTGTTGCATAGCTGGACAGGGGGATGGTGACACGGGGCTATTATACCTCAGAGCTGAAATGGAGGTCGCACATTTGCGTGACCATGTGCTTCACACAGCGAGGGGTAACAGGGACAGAACTATGTGTGGCAGACAGGAGAACGCAAGGGTTTGCGACTAGCCAATAACTTGCGAGCGACAGGGTAAGGCACTTTCTCCTTTAGCCAGATCTCTCGGACAGCCCGCTCATCAAGATACACGGGACAATCCCGAGAGGCGGCAGGATGGGCGCCATTGCAGTTGATGCAGAGGGGAGAAGGAGGCGCCCTCGTGCGCATCCCTACCACTGGTTACACAATGACTGGGTGTCAACAAGACGTTCTAGTGTGGTTGAAACGGTGACACTGGTAGCTGCGCAATGGGTTCGGAATGTACGGCTGGACTGTGATCATTTCAAAGCCTGCTTTGATCTTGGACAGAAGCACTACCCTATCAAAGGTGACAAAAAGAGTTCGGGTGGATGCTAAGGACGAATCTACCTTTTTCTTTACACGATGGACGGCAATGACACCCTGATCAGAGAGGTAAGATTGGATTTCGGCCTCGGTTAGACCGTCGAACAGCCGAGTGTAAATAACACCATGGGGAGAAGTTCAATGGGCCTCAACGCGAACGGGTAGCTGTGGAGAAGCCAGGCAGCAAGCAGTTGTTGTGCTTGAGAATCAGAAGTAGTCTCCAAAAGCAAAGTGCCATTTCATAAACGAAAGCAGGATTTCACAGGGCCATCAGTTTCATCAACACCTTTCTGAATAATTAACGGATTTACCATGGCGAAGGACTGACCATCTTCAGTATGTGAGGCCACAAGGAACTGTGGTGCGGCAGGAAGGGTCTTTGAATCATTAGCCTCATTACGTTTACGTTTCGTAGATGCTGATTGTGAAGACTATTGGTTCATTGCGAGAAAATCCCCCACGATTGCCAGCGTCTCTGACAGCGCACTCCTTCCAACTGGGGACCCCCTTTGCAAGGGGGCGCATCCACCTTAAGTGCTGACAGAGGGACCAAACGGCAATTTGGGAAGGTTATAGCTCAGGCAGTCACCCCACCCTGGGCTTGGACCTTACCAGGGGGTACGTGCGAACCCTACCTGGGACTGGGAATTACGCGTTACCCAGTCATCTGTTACGCGTCGGACGAGTGAGATGGCCTTCAGGAGCGCATAGGGAGGAAGAAGAACAAGAGGAACCTCAAACGCCGATGCAGAGGAACGGTAGGAGAAGGGAACCAAAGAAAAGAGAAAGAGAAAAACAATTGTGAGACTGTTCTTATGTCAGCGACAGACAATGCACAACATTCCCAATAACACACTAGACATGTTCCCCAAGGGAGGGTAAAAATAATAGCAAGAGGATAGAGATGCAGTACGGAAGGGAAAAAGTGCTGCAAAGGCCCAGTAGTAGCCAAGCACGAACCCAGCAAAGAGTGGCGAGTCTCCTAAGTAGGGGAGGGGGGGGGGGGGGGAACGGGGGAGCTGCAAATGTGTGAATGACTTTAAAAATGCCACCACGAAAAGCTTACTTTTTGTAAGACCATACAGTACGGTACTTTATTCAATGGCTTAAATACAGAGATAATGGTTACAAATTAATAAACCTGGATTGTATATCTACAACTGTTCAGTTTCGCAAAGTGGCACACTCTACAGGCTGACGAGCATTCAGAAGAAACGTTGCTGCACTGAAGTGAGGTGAGTCACCACGGAAGGCGTAGCAGTGGGTAGTGAACTCTGTGTAGGGCTAGACAACGTTTTTGAAAAAATGAAAGAAACCTACACTGATACGAAAAATTGTTCCTTGTTCCTCCCGACTTTGTCCAGCTGCTCATTCAGAAGACACGAGAATTAAGCTTTCAGATCTCCTTTTACGCTTGTCGCAAAAGTTTCCTGAAATCATGGAGCCACAGACTCAAAAAGTCCCGTCAGCATCATCAGATGATAACGCCTGCTGTCTTCATTTCAGTAAATCTGTCATATACACCTTTGGATGGAATCGGCACCATACGACAGAGAGAAACACGAGGCAGCCCGTTACTTAGCATAGCAGGCGGTAGTAAGGATAGGCAGCAATAGCCTCACCTGTGGCGTGTAGCTGCTAACTTCGCCGCGGACAGCCTCCGATATAGGGGGGACAGGAAAAATGATGTGAAAACCTGTATCTATTTGAGAATGGTATATTAATAAGGGGTTGGACCCCATTTGTCCGTGAAACATCTCTTATTCTTCTTAGAATACTGGAATATAGCGACTGTATAGTCTCCAGTGGAATGTTATAGCATTCTTCGATTAGAACCTCTTCTAATTCCTGTAACGACGAGCGAGGCGGAGATCTGCTCCAGAGTCTGCGCTCCAATACCGCCCACAAGGGTTCGATATGTTCAAATCCAGGAACTGTGTTGGCCAGGGAAGACGCGCAGTTCAGTTACATGGTGCTCATAGCACGATTGTACTGTCCTGGCTGTGTGAATGGGTGCTATATCGTCCTGAAATATGGCATCATTTTTGGGGAATAACGTCTGAATCGTGAGGAGCACCTGATCACCTGAACTGTTCACAAAATCGTTGGCTATAACAGGGTCTTTGAGAGTAATGATGGGACTAGCAGAATATCATGATTTGGCTGCCCACACTTCCACGCTTAACCGCTGGAATCAAGCAATCAGGATTGTAGGCTTCTTTTGGCGTTCTCCAGACGTAAACCAGGCCCGATGTTAGACATAACAGAAACGTTGAGTCGTTGGACCATATAACGGGTTTCCTTTTATCAAAATGGTTCAAATGACTCTGAGCACTATGGGACTTAACTGCTGAGGTCATTAGTCTCCTAGAACTTAGAACTACTTAAACCTAACTAACCTAAGGGCATCACACACATCCATGCCCGAGGCAGGATTCGAACCTGCGACCGTAGCTGATGCGCAATTTCAGACTTTCCATTTATGAACCATCCACTGTTTATGCTCCTGACACCAGGTTCTTCGCTTCTTAGCGTCGTCACTAATGGTTTCGGTATAGCAGCTCGTCCATGAATATTCGGTTTACGGAGTTCTCAGCGGACAGTGTCGATAAATACGGGGTCTCTACGATGGCTATTGAGCTCTGTAGTTACCTTAGCCGCCGTAGTTTTGTGTTGTTTTGACACAATTCGTGTTAGCATACGACGATCTCTGTCATTTAGTTTTGATTTTAGGCCATTATTACGTATACACGTGGTGTCTTTCCATGTTTTGTGTAGGCTGTCATAACTGTTGAAACAGCTGCTCTTGAAACATTCAGTAAGTTGGCTTTCTTGATTACTGATTGGGCCCCCACAGTCAGCACTCTTTGGAACTCTGTTACGTCTTTCATTGCACGTCGACCTTGGCCTCCAAATGCGAATACGAAGTGGGCACCAATCATGAACAGCCTGCACTGATGCCTACGCCGTGCCGAACACGCACAGGCCAGCGCGACACGGGCCCTGCCGCTGCTCACATTATTTTGCCCATCCTCTGTATCTCACCTATTTTCTCGAGTATGGAAAGGGGTATCGCTCTCCTTCCAGCGTCAAAAACAATTTTAGTATGTCAGCTGTACATCGTACACGGCGACGAACGATTTAAAAGCCACCAAACATAATCTGGCCAAGAGTCACTTACTTAACTGGAAACTTTTCAAAATACGTCCGGTGGTTTACGTACTGCCTTAGTATCACAATAAGTACGGAAAATAGCGTCACTATCAAATTGTGACGTAGGATTATAAGACACGAATTTTTTTTCCGCTGCTTTCCTTAGAATCTAATGAGAAAGCCTGCATAGGGAATAACACAAGCGAATCTAGAAACCATGGTTTTTAATCTTGTACGCAAAAAGAATATTATATAGAAAGATGGAGAAGAGAATTGAGGTTTGAGGCTGTATTAGGTGACGATCAATCTGGCTTTAAGAAATTACCGAAGAGGTAATTCTGACGTTGCGGTTGATAATGGAAGCAAGACTAAAGAAAAATCTAGACCCGTTCAGCGGATTTGTCGACCTTGAAAAAGCGTTCGACAACGTAAAATGGTGCTAGATGTTCGAAATTCTAAGAAAAATAGGTGTAACCTGTAGGGAGAGACGGGTAACATACAATGTGCACAAGAGCCAAGCGGGAATAATAAGAACGGACGACCAAGAACGAAGTGTTCGGATAAATAAGTGTGTAAGACAGGGATATAGTCTTTCGACCCAATCTATCCGTACAGCGAAAAACCAATGATGGAAATAAAAGAAAGGTTCAAGAATGGAATTAAAATTCAAGGCGAAAGGATATCAACGTTACGGTTCGCTGATGACACTACTATCCTGAATGAAAGCGAAGAAGAATTACAGTATCTGCTGATTGGAATGAACAGTGTAGTGAGTACAGAATATAGACAGAGTACATCTAAGAACGATGAAAGTCACAAGAAGGTGCAGAAAGCGGAAAACTTAGAATACCGTAACTTCGTGACCATCAATCCTTATGCTACCTAGGCAGCAAAATAACCAATGACGGACGGAGCAAGGACGACATCAGAAGCAGACTAGCAGTGACAAAAAAAAAAGCGTTCCTGGCCAAGAGAAGATCACTAGTTCCAAATATACGCCTCAATTTGAGGAAGGAATTTCTGAGAATGTACGTCTGGAGTACACCATTGTATGGCAGTGGAACGTGGACTATGGGAAAACCGAAACACAAGATAAATGGAACAGTTGAGACGTGGTGCTACAGACGAATGTTGAAAATTAGTTGGACTGATAAGGGAAGGAATGACGAGGTTCTGCGCAGGATCGCAGACGAAAGTAATATGTGGAAAACACTGACAAGAAGAGACAGGATGAGAGGACATCCGTTAAGACATCAGGGAATGAATTCCATGGCACCAGAGGGAGCTGTAGAGGGAAAAAAAACTGTAGAGGAAGAAAAAACGCAGAAAGTAACGGAGTAGTATTATAGGACGGAGTGGGGCAACCAGCACTCCCTGCTGCGCCGAGCGATACAACAGAGACGCGTGTCGGGGTCGCATCGCCATCGTCCCAGTGCGAACCAGTTACCATGCGCTCCACCACCGCAGATTGCTTCTGCGTCGTACCAAGCTGCATTAGGTGTCCTATCGCTTATCGCATTACCCCAGCGAGAGCGCACCTCAGAGTAAATAACACATCGCAACGTGATGTATTTCACAACAATAACGGCTCTCTGCAGCGGCTATCGCTGTTGCTTGGCAACAGTTTGAGATGGATGTGTGTGCGTCCCCAGTCAGCAGAATTTCAAGAAATCGGTGAGATCACCAAGAACACGGAGCAACGGTAGCAGTGACTAGGTACGCCACCAACAAACATCTCAATTTCGCCAATCCGTAGGATCCTCAATAAAGGCGTCGGATCTGTCGCACCTTTGCGCTGACGAATTCCGACAGGCATATGTACTTAATGAAATGCAAATCTTCCACACTCTAGTAATATTCAGTGTACTTTGATTTTGCAGTCCAGTTATCCAGACTGTTTATCAAGGTTTGTCTGGCAGATTGTGTTGCAGAAGCACATATTTTATAAGTTATAGGAAAATCTGAATCTACAAACAATACATTCTCCAAAGAAGTTTTCGTGCCCTCAAATCTCTGCATTCGCTCGTATAAACAATGTTCGGCAAGTCGACTGTGTCACTGCCGTGCCCTGAAACACACATTTTCCATGGAAATGTCATAAGAAATGATACATTTTTATAAGTGTTTCCAACGATTATCATCGATTTTCGGACACTAAGCTGTGTTTTTGTCACGAAACTAATTTCCCTCCTTAATCATACACTGAAGCGCCAAAGAAACTGGTATAGACACGAGTATTCAAATACGGAGATACGTAAACAGGCAGGCTACAGAGTCGCTCCAGGAACGCATTTCCGAGTTTATACATTTCCGCTGGCCACCGAACTTCCCAGACATGAACATTGTTGTTGAGCATTTCTGGGATGCCTTACAACGTGCTGTTCAGAAGAGATCCCCACCCCCTCGTACTCTTACGAATCGATGGACAGTCCTGCAGGATTCACTGTGTCAGTTCCCTCCAGCACTACTTCAGACATTAGTCGAGTACACGCTATGTCGTGTTGCGGCACTTCTGCGTGGTAGCGGGGGCCCTACACGATATTAGGCAGATGTATCAGTTTCTTCGGCTCTTCAGTGTAGATGTCTTGTAAACGGAATTAAGTGCACTTCGGAATTTTTTTTCTGTTTTGCTACGGTCGCAGGTTCGAATCCTGCCTCGGGCATGGATGTGTGTGATGTCCTTAGGTTAGTTAGGTTTAAGTAGTTCTAAGTTCTAGGGGACTGATGACCACAGCTGTTAAGTCCCATAGTGCTCAGAGTCATTTGAACAATTTTTTTCTGTTTACGTGCAATTAAATAAGGTGGGTCAATTCTTATCTACCCAGTACTAAGTTCGTAGAGGTTGCTAGAATTCGAGCTGCTAATATACTGATTCTTTTCGTTGCGATCTTTCGCGATCAAATTCAGTCTGTGCAATAGGGACCTGACCACGTAAAGGTAATTGTTCAGTGCTGTGTTTCGTTTCACTGATAAGTAATTTGTAGCAGTACCATTTGTACGTGACCTCTTACGCCAATGTGTGCCATCAAGATGCGGCAACAAGTGTTGGGGCGTGACCGTTCACTCTAACAAGACACGCGAAACACTCGCTGACGGCAGTGGCTGCTTCGACAAATCTAAGGACTGTGTTTGATTTCCGACTGACACATACTAGTTTTCAGTCGCTACCGAGACTTGCTTTCAACGCTGACTGCAAAGAATATCTTCATTGAACGTATCAATAAAATTGAATAACATCACTTTGAATTACATACAACGACAGGACCATAAAACTAATCCAGAAAACAATAGCAAGTACATCATGCATAGTGAAATTCGTGGAAGAGATGTCGAAACCATTCGAAACCAAAACAGGAGTGAGACAGGAACATGACCTCTCACCCGTTCTATTCAACTAAATTTTACGCAAAATAATCAGGGCACGGGACAAAGGAGTCAATGTGGTAAAGCTGTGAAGACATAACGAAAGAACTATGACAAAATGCCTGGCCTTTGGTGACGGTTTTGCCACAATAACAAATAACGGAAAAGAAGCCTCAAGAAGCTCTACAGGCACTACACGTAATCCCATCCAAAACGACATTACACATCTCACATGAAAAAAAACACACACACACACACACACACACGAAGCACATGGACACAAAATCGACAGACAGACATCCACCGGAAACTACTAGTAACTACGGAATGGTAACGCAAGTACAAGTTTCAATTACCTGGGAGAGATTAGAAAGAAAACAAGACTGAGCTCGACATCCAACGAGGAGAGGATCACTAAACTACAGAAAGCATGCAGACTTAGCTGGAACCACTAAAACATATCAGTGCTAAATATCAGGAGATAGCAATACAGTTGTCTTACCACAAGCCTTGCCAACAATAAGGGAAGAGAGATAATCAGAGAGACAGAGAAACGAGAAAGGATAATACTGCGTAGGATATATGGGCCAATTCAGGAAGAGGATATCTGTGTAAAGAGACGGACAAAAGAACAGCACGAACAGACTGAGATGATTGCAAACATCAGGGAAAGGAGGAAAAAGCTCTGCAGACACATATATACATTGGGCGACGACAGACCTGACAGATCTGTAATAGTGGCGGCTAATACAATGAAAACCAGAACTGGATAAAGGAACCGAGGAGGATGTGATGAAAGTAACATCTTCACAAAAGAGACGTCAGACAGGAAAAAATAGAGAAAGAAGTCAGAAAAACGCCGCTAGAATGAAAAAAGAAAGAGGAAAGAAGTCAGCAGAACAGAGGAACAAGAAACACGAAAGGTTTCTGGTAAGAAAGAAGAAAAACGCCACGAAAAGTGATTGTGTATTAGCTCTCTCCTTAGGGGGGAATTACTGATAGTAATTATAGCGACAAGCCCAGGATGGCTTCCGATGATGGGCAATAAGGCAGGGCGCAGAATACCGACGTACCGCTGTGCTGGGGAGGGGGCGCCGACCACAGGGGAGTGGCGCGGCGCACCGCTGCCCGGGGCGTCTCCAGCACGCCTTTCGTCTGGAATCCTCCTCTCGACTGGAGTAGAACTGCCGTCACTGACGGGACCCCGCTTCGAAATGAGCCGCGGCGACCGGCGGAGGCGTGTCTGCCGGCGCCCCGCCTGCCAGGCTGTATAGCCCGCCGTAGCAGCACCCACTCGGTTGTCAGCCGCGGCACTCTAAAAATAGGGCTCAGCGGTACGTCGACGGTATTCTACGCTCGTTTCGTTGTCCTTCGTGCAAGCCGTGCTGGGCTTACACTTCAGCAAGACAGTGCCCACCCGCACGCGTCGAGTATTTCTACTGCTTGTATTCGTGTTTGCCAAATCCCACCTCGGCCAGAAAGATCGCCGGATCCCTCCCCAATTGAGAACGTTTCGAGCGTTATGAGCACGGCCCTCCAATAAGCTCGGGATTTTTACTATCCAACGCGCCAACGCGTTATTGATTCCCTCAATTTGTGACGCTCTCTCTCTCTCTCTCTCTCTCTCTTGAATGCATCATCCGCTGTTTTCCAAAATTGAAATGATTTATTTGTCTGTAAATGTACATCACATCTACTGATATCCCTCCCATTACCATTATTCCTTTTTTTGTCTTAAAGTGTATTAGGACTTGGGGGGTTTTGCAAAGGTGTTTAAAATGTCTGGCATTTTAACAAAAACTGAGTGAGAAATTGAAATTCATAAAATGAGAACCGGAAGTTTAATAATTTGCTGCAGTAATGCTGCAAAAAGTGAAGCAGGTAAAAACTGAAAAAATAAAGTGGCAAAAATTAAAAATCTATCAAACATCCCTCTATACTATGTACATAGCTAGTTCTAATCTTGGATAAAATGTGAAGGGACGTTGGAATTACAAAACGGTCGGCTGAGCCTCCCCCACTGTTCTGGCTTCCTGTACAAAACCTACAGTTAGAATACTCGAGGTCGGGAGCAGCACGCTGACGTCACGGGTCGGAAAGTCCATAAACCCCTTCGACGACGAGGGCCCCCGGGAAATCTCCCAGCGTTCAGTAATTAGAGAGGATAACAATGGACGCCTGTGTAGTAACTATTCGCGTTTTGGCCATCGTGCGAGATACAAAGGACTAAAGATGTGCCCACAATGCCTTTTTTCTGTTCAGCTTTGCGCATGGGCGTAAATTTCCAAAAGCGCAACTACACATATACATTTGTGCGTGCATATTTTCCTGGAAATGGAAGCAGTGGGTATAGCGCGTTGGTACCCGCCGTCAGTGAAACTCTGTTCTCCTTTCAACAGACGACTGGCAGCTTTGGCCCGTGTGTGTGTGTGTCCAAGTTATGCCGTGAAGCGGTTTGTGGTTTGTGCCCAATAACGTCTGTTGATTTCGTGCTTAAATTTATACGAGGGTAAGTCAATTATTATCCGCAATTTAGTTATATTTTTGTTTATTTTGGTAGTACTTTCGTTCTACGTTGATGTCGCATGCTTTATTTGTTATCGCTGCCGTGCTGTTAATCATGTTTGCTCTGCTGTCTTTTTACACAAAAGAAGAGCAACGTTCAGTGATCCGTTTTTTGTGGTCGGAAAGAGTATCAGGGGTCGAAATTCTGCGAAGACTTTCGGTGCAGTACGAGAACAGTGTTTTGCCACAACGTAGTGTCTACGAATGGATTGAAAAAATTTCGAAATGGTCGGACAAGCGTTACGCACGATGAATTACCCCGACGACCGTTCATCGCCACAAATGAAGAAACCACTGAGTGTTCACGTGAAATGATTCTCTTAGAAGATTAACTATTGACGAAGTCGCACATCGTCTGCAAATTAGTCACAACAGACTTGTGTTTCATAAAGTTTGTGCAAGATGGGTCCCAAAACAACTAACACAATTGCATAAACAAACGCGCTTGGACACCTGCAAAAAACATTTGGATCGCTGTGGTAACGAAAGGGACATCTCCTTAGACAGGATCATTACTGGTGACGAAACGTGGATCCATCATTACGATCCGGGAAGAAAACGGCAGAGTATGGAATGGAAACATCCAAATTCGCCGTGCAAGAAAAAGTTCCAAGAGAAAACCGTTCACAGGAGAATTGATGCTTAGATCTTGTTACAGTATAGAACAAGATGCTATAAGTTACGAAGTAGGAAAAAAAGAAGCCAGAAATGTATGAGAAGAATGTATGAAAACTGGACGAATATTCGTGCTACGGCGACCTCAAGGCACAACAGAGGGTGGCGACATCTGAGCAAAAGAAGTTATGGGGTACGTGTAGCTCCTCAACGAACTACTACAAAATAGAAATGACGCACATGGACGCCGCAAAAAACACAGAATTGGAAAACAAACTTCGGTTTAGTGGATTCTGGCGTCTATGAAATTCCGAAATTTATCGAGTCGCAGGATGTTAATTTACGTATCATTATTACACGATTAAAGTTGTGTACACAAATAATAAAACACAAATGACGCAATGGAAGTTGATTAATCTTCACCTCCCTTACGTATTTCGCACACGAATGATCACTGAAATGCTTTGTTCTGAAATGGGAAATAAATAGAACAAAGTGGTGCGTAAGTCGCCGGTTAGTAACTAACGAAATTTTACCGTCAGCCTTACCGCTGTAGTTACCCAAGTAGAAAAACTAAAATCTCGTTGTGATCTCCTACTGAAATTTGCAAACAAATTGTTTCCGTCACTTTTATGTTATTTAGATTTTTTTTTTACACAGTGTCGCTTTTGTGTTTTCTTTTTCTGTATCCTGCATCTCAACAAACGCAACACAAGCTCCCAAGTATAGCGGTCTGCTTGCGCAATGTGGCAACGTGTGGACACGAGAACGCCCGTGCGTACGTGCTTCCTTTCCATTCACTGATCTTTGTCTGCGCTTTTTTTTTCCGTGCGACTGCGATTAGGCAAGAGAGAAGAGGTGTCGTGTGGACAGACCTTAACCCTTTGTGACCCTCTGGCCACAAGTCTGAACATTAACTTTTTACGGTGTCTCAGCTGCAACAGAAGTATTTTTTATCAGTGGAAACACGAGATACACATTTGTGAACGTTCAATCGAGCGCAAGTGCTGCCAACTGCTGGGCATCACTATGAAAATATCAGCACGTCAATATAGAAGCGTGCAGCAGATCGTGATATCCAGAATACACGGATGTGGCTGATCACTGTATTCCACTGTATAATCGAATATTGTTATCGTTATTTTGCATGGTAATTACTGAATGATGATTTTACTATTTATTGCAAGAGAGAATATTTCTTAGGTACTTATTTTAGTCCATAAAATGAAGGCAAGTACGTTTAGAAAATGGGTACACATTTTTGTATAAATCTTGCATCTAAAATCGTTACAAAACCATTACCACATAAATAGAAGTTTTCCTTCCTCCAGAAAATAATCAGGTCTGAAAGGACTACCAGTTAGAGATGGCTGTTCCGACTCGAACGGAGCCGCTTCCGTTTCCGCTCTTGTGAGCCTCTGGGTGGCCGGCGCGGCGTCACGGCCAGACAGGGCTGTTGGTGACCGTCGCGAGCTCACGTGCGGCGAGGAAGCCCCAGCCCCAGCCAAGCCGAGCCGCCGCGCTGCGCAAGCGCCACCGACTCCGCTGCCTGCCGGCGCTCTCGGCCGAGCAGAGGAAGGCAATGGCCACCCACAAATACCCAACTTCACTTTCACCAGAGTGCCGTTTTTAATCGTCGCGCTAACGACAAATACACTGACCGGAAAAAAAAAATCGCAACACCAAAAAATAATGCGGAGTAATACAATCTCGGGAGTACATTAGTCCGGGTAACATAATTTAGCGATTAATATTGCAAGACCACAGGTCAATGTAAGCCCGAGATAAACCACTGCAAATGCGAAATGCTGGTACATCAATGACCGGTGTATCCGCCCGAATGCTGAACGCCAGCAGTCAAACGAGCACGCAGTGTGTGGTACAGGTGCCGGGCACGTAATTCCACGCCTGTTGCACTCGGTCGGTCGATACAGGGACAGTTTTTGCTGGCTGTCGTCGTCCGGCGATGCCCCGCGTGTGCTCGACTGGAGACAGATCTGGTGACGGAGCAGGCCCCGGAAACACGTCGACACTCTGTACAGCGTGTTGGGCTACGTCGGCAGTTCGCGGGGCGAGCGTTTCGCTGACACGCTGCTCACGAATGGCAGAATGAGGGGTCGGATCACCAGACTAATGTACAGTTTAGCAGTCAGGGTGCTTCGGATAACCGCGAGAGTGCTCGTGCTGCCATACGAAATCGCACCCCCACACCGTAACTCCAGTGTGTCAGAGTGCCTAGCTATCCTCGGAGTAACCGATTTGCTACAGTTTGCTGTGCCACTGGGTACCAACTGCTGCAGGTGCAGCACGAGGAGCTAGAGCCGTACACCGAACGAGACGGTCTTCCCCGTCGGTAGTGCCACGCGATCGTCCGGAGCCCCGTCCTCTTGCGAGCACGACGGCCAGCAGACGTGTACAGTGGTTACATTCCTGCCAAGTCTCTCTGCGGCATCTCACAAGGTACGTACAGCTTTTCCTAGTCCTGATACACGGCCTCGTTCAAACTCGCCGAGGTCCTGGTAACGCCAGCCTTGTTGCCTTTAAAGGCATCCCTGATTAACATCAACTCACGACGTCCAATCTAAAACATAACTAACGCTCACGAGCGTTACAGCATGTATTTAAAGCCAACGTGATTTGCATCGTCGTAGTGCCGCTACTAGCGCCACTCTTCTGCCACTGGTGCGAAATCTGCACAGACACCATCTTTCAGATGTGTAAACACGCCTACCAACTTTCGTTTATGTCGCACGACTCCTTCTTGGTGCTGCGATTTTTTTTCCTTCAGGCTATAATACTAGTGTGTATGTGAAAGCACGGACTACCAAACATGCTCTGAATGTCGCACATGCAAACGGGCTTTTTTCGGGGACCGTACTTCGCCTTCTATTGGTGACTGAATGTCAGGGGCAAGTGTCTCGGGCAGCTGTTGGGCCAGGAACTATTTGTACGCCCCGTAACAAGGATCCTCTTACTGTGGCTATCCTCCAGTACAAGGTCAAAGTTTGAAAATTGGATACTCCCACCAGTTTAGGCAAATAGAGGAAATCGGTTGGTTCTCTTTGCATCAGATGTGTGGTCTACAGAGTGCCTTAAGGGGATTATGGAGACACTATTTAGTGCAATGGTGGTATCTGAGAAAACCAGGAAAACGTGGATTCTGGGTACCAAAACCGAGCAGCGGATTCCAAGACAACGCACAGTAAATGGCTGAAATTTTTACGAAACATTCTTAAGACGCTGGTCTCGAACAACCTTTCTCGATATCTTTATCTGTTTCCGAGATTCAGACGTCCTACATTACCATACGTGTACAGTCTTAGACATAAAAATTGACCGGCGGCCGGCCGGCCGCCACAGAGACTAACAGTAAGTCCGAGTCGTTCACTTAAGGTGGCCAATAAAACCGACCGCCCCTAACAACGCTGGTCGTTCAATTAAGGTGGCCAATAAAACCGACCGCCCCTGACAACGCTAAGTCCGGCCATCTGCACAATCTAGAAACACTGTAAGATGCGGAAGTGTCAGGAGGAAGTGTTGTCTACTTCCGAGATGACGTCTGGTTGTGTCAGCCTGTGGTCTAGTGGTAATCGTCGTGTATTCTGAACTAATAGTCGCGTGTTCGCGTCCAATTTTTTTAAAATTTTTTATACCACATTTTGGCCTTCGTCTAAAGCTATGAGTCTGATTGAACAGCGAAGATAATTCGCTTCACATTCTATCCGCCAGTAATAACAAAGACTTCCAGAAACAATTCCGCAGAACAGCTCGTGGGTACGTCACGAACAGAACAGCTTACGCTCGAGCGTTTCCTCGCGCTGCATCGGCTACCGGCCACCGGCCAGACGCCGCCCGCCGCCTGAAATCCGGCGACGCACAGGTGAACGCGGCGCCACGCTGTCAGTGTATGTATCAATGCCATTTTCGAATTTGAGGTTCTAGTTATCTTGCAGTTAAGCATTGGATTTTGCATACTTGAAAATCATGAACTACGGTTAAGCGTTTTAAAACTGGGTCGCAAGCGGAAAAAGGTGCAACATCTGCAACACAGTATTTACTTTTGGTGTAACAGAGGGCTGAATGCAGAGGAGACAGGTCGAAAGATTTGAACTATGTGTGGAGCGCGTGCTTTTGGGAAAAATACGCCAGAGAAAGTTATTCTTATTTCAACAAAGATCCTTCTGGCATGAACGATTTCCCACTTTAAGGAAGTATCCATTAATGATATAATTGATGGATTACCATTTAACCATCATGTGACATTTGCATTCAAAGGCAAAGTTCAGAAGTCTGGCGTAGGAGTACTCCATGTTCTAATTCGAAACAACAAATATCAACGAAGTGACTATTATTGCACTCTTACTTGAATGTCACGAGGTCGCTCATTGAGCATTCCTATGCAATGCTGTTCCTGGTGACGAGTTATGATGCCTTTATCGTTAACTTCCTACGAAGAAATGGAAGGCTGAGCCCCACCAAAAGACCAACTCGAGCAAAGAGCAGTGTGACCATAATATCAGGAAAGCTGACAACAATAGCTGCAGGGATCTGTCGTCCTCATGTCGGACTAAGACATGAGTTCGTGTTCTGGATTGCGAGAGGATTCCTCACAGGAGGGGCGTCAGGGGTGGCAGTACCATGTGACTGGACGCAATATGGAAGGTCACCGTCAGACAGCCGGTTGTCATCTCGTGAGGCCATCTAAAGGAGAGCATCATCGGAGCCAGATCGTGGCACCCATGGTCTAGGGGAATATTCATTCTTTCTCTTAAGTCCTTATTCTTACTTTACTTTCGTTTTACGAATTCAGAATGGAAGCAATATTTATCTGTTTCAGCCGGCACGCTACACAGTAGCTCAGCATGTTTGGTCAGAGGGTTAGCTCAAAAATGGTTCAAATGGCTCTAAGCACTATGGGACTTAATAGCTGAGGTCACCAGTCCCCTAGAACTTAGAACTTCTCAAACCTAACTAACCTAAGTACATCACACACATCCATGCCCGGGGCAGGATTTGAACCTGCGACCGTAGCGGTCGCGCGATTCCAGAGTGAAGCGCCTAGAACCGCTCGGCCACACCGGCCGGCAGACGCTTAGCTGCCCTCTGTAATAAAAAAACTGAGTGAACGGATAAACGATGAACTTGAACGGGTATCCTGGGACGTCCGCGGCGAAAAAAAATGCAGCAAACAAAATCAGAATTAAAGAAGAGGGGGTTGGGTCTTTGATTCATAATTAAAACGCCCTTGGTCCCGGATTCAAAATCCGTCACCGCTTATATTTTGATTAATAATAAGCATTGGCGGTCGAAGACATCCGCCATAAGAAGTCATCTTCATTCTTCCGCCCCCCTGCGGGTCCATGGGTTAGAATAGGCCTGAGGTTTTCCTGCTTGTCGTAAGAGGCGACTAAAAGGAGTTTCGTACTTTTCGGCCATTTTCTATGGTTTAACTTGCCACTTTCAAAATTTACAGAAGTGCAGGCCATGTGGGGAAGGACACCTTATGTGGTGCACGAGTTATCCATAGAGTCCTTAGATTCCTGAATCTCTTGTCATAGCTTTGCATCTCCACCTGCGATCCAACTATTTGGGCAAGAACACTTTCCGGGGTATGTGATCTTCTTCCATTTTCTCCTGTCGTCTTTCACCTCCATTACAATATTGGATTTCTCTGCGCCCAGTATGCAGCACGGTAGCCAGTCCGTTGTGGTGGGGCCGTCATTTACCCATTTGGTGGTATCTCCCTGACAACACAGGGATGGCACTGCTGATGCCTGAGCTGTAAACTCCCCATGTGTGCCAAGGAGTAGATGCCTATCTTCCTGGAGCATCAGGACTCCAGGCAACGGCCTGTGGCTGGGTGGCACCCGTGGGGAGAGCGCCTGATCAGAGTGGGTGACATCAGGGCGGGTGACCCACAATGAAGCGGACTAAGTCATCCCTTGCTGGTGACCATACGGCACCAGCAGTCTCTAAGAAGCGCAAGATCGAATTCAGTGCTGACAGATATGACCCTAAATCGTTTCCCTTCCTCGCTACACTGTGGGAGGAACGTAGGGGTACAGAACAAGCCATATTCGCCTCGGATATTAGTCTGTAGCAGAACTGATGGGGACTCCTTTCTACATATGAAGCCTCAATTTTTCGTTGAACGCCTTGAGGATTAGTTTGGAGAAGTGACAGCGCTGTCCAATATGCGAAACGGCGCAGTTTTGATTCAGACAACATCCCCAGCCCAATCCCGAGCATTACTCGCCTGTTACAAGCTGGGTGATATTCCTGCTTCCACCAATCCCAATAAAAGCCTCAACATGATCCAGGGGATCATTTTCCAACGCAATCTCCTCTTGCAGTCTGACGAAGAGCTCCGCAGCAATTTATAACATCGGGATGTTCATTTCATCTGGCGCGTTTACAGGGAACCCAAAGACAACAGGTTTGTTACTGGTGCCTTCATCTTGGCCTTTGAGGGTGATTCATTGACTGGAAAGGTCAAACTGATGGTTTACTTCTGTGATGTCCCTCCCCCTATGCGGTGCTTTAAATGCTTTAAGTTCAGGCTCGTCTTCCCACTGCACTTCCAACGCCACATGTCGAGACTGCAGACGTCCACTGCACCCAGATACTCCATGTGCACCTCCTCCCACTTGCATCAGCTAAGGAGAGCATCACTCCCCCTGCTTGCCAGACTGCTCAATACTCCACCCAATTTGGTTGACGTCGCTACGTCACCATCGCCATCCCAAGTGCCAGTGGCTCCTCACTCTGTGCCACGAACAGTGGGCCCTCTGGGCCACTGGAACAATCTGCTCCCTTGGTTGTAGGGGGCAAATCTTCCTCTGTTGCTCCCAAAGCACCTACTTTGGGAGCTAAGTCTCCCCCCCCCCCTCCCAAATGCAGGGACATCGGTCCCCTCGCTCTCTGCTTAACAGCCTCATCTGGCTCCTCTCACGCACAAGGGGCTTCTTGGGGCCCTCTCTCCCAAGGTCTCTACTAATGCCATGACAGATACTCGCCAGTGGCTCAAGGAGCGAAAAGCTGCTGGACGAAGAGATTTACAGTCTTCCTCCGTGCCTGAAGCTGCTTCAGAGAATTCTTCCCAGCAAACCCCTACAGAGAAGCGAGAGAGCAAGCAAAGTAAGAAGTAGTCTGCTAAGAAACAGGACCGTCTGGTGGCTCCAATACCACCACTCCCTATCAGTTCTGAATCTGAGGAAGCAGTGGAGATCTTAGCGTCCCCTGCGGACCTGGATCTCACTGATGCCTAATCCACCATAGAAATGGCTACAAATACTAAATTGGTGGCGGCAGGTGACCCTGAGGCATAACCTGCCTCCTTGAGTACTTTGTGCCTTCCCAGTCTCACAATCACATCATCCTCCAGTGGAATTGCGGCGGTTTTTGCCACCACCTGGCTGAGCTATGGCAACTCTTAAGCTTTACATCTGCTTTCTACATTGCCCTTTAGGAAACCTGGTTCCCAGAAATGTGGACCCCTGCCCTCCGCAGCTATAGGGGATATTACAAGAACTGTAGTGACTATAATAGTGTGTCAAGTGGAGTTCGTGTCTATGTCTTGAACTCAGTATACAGTTAACCTGTGCCCCATCAAACCCCTCTTGAAGCTGTGTAGGAAGTAACTGTCTGCAATGTATATCTTCCCCCAGATGGTGCAGTACCCCTGAACACATTAGATGCACTGATTGATCAACTCCCTAAACTTTTCCTACTTCTGGGAGATTTTATTGCTCATAACTCCTTGTGAGGTAGCACCGTGCTTACTGGCCCCAAAACATTTCATTGTGGCACATGGAACATATTCAGCCATTGATCTCTCGGTTTGCAGTCCGGGCCTTCTCCCATCTATCCACTGGAGAGCACATGACGACCTATGTGGTAGTGATCACCTCCCCATCTTCCCGTCACTGCCCCTTCGTCAGGCTCACAGACGCCTGCCCAGATGGTTTTTAAACAAGGCAGACTGGGGCGCTTGCACCTCTGCTGTCATCATTAAATCTCCCCCATATGGTAACATTGATGTTTTGGTTGAGCAGGTAACTACAATGATCGTTTCTGCGGCGGAAAACGCGAACCCTCGTTCTTTAGGGTGCCCCCGGCAAAAGGCAGTCCCTCGGTGGTCGCCAGAAGTCGCTGAGGCAGTTAAAGAGCGTGGCACCCTTCCTTATAGCCTTTAAATGGCTCCATGCCCGCGTTCGCTCCCCCTGCGGGTCCTGGGGTTAGAATAGCCCCAAGGTATTCCTGCCTGTCTTAAGAGGCGACTAAAAGCAGTGTCACATATTTCAGCCTATATGTGATGGTCCACCACCCACATTTTTCAAAATTTTCCCACAGAGCGAGCCAATTGGGACCTGATATTCAGCACGGTAGCCAGTCTGTTGTGGTGGGGCCGCCATGTACGCTGTCGGTTGTAGTCCCCTGTGCCATTAACTCCCCACATATTCTGAGGAGTAGATGCCCTTCACCCTGGGGCTTTGGGACTCCCGGCAATGGCCACCCTGCCAGGTGGCCTTTGCTGCGGCTGGGTGCCACCCGTGGGGAGGATCCCTGGTCGGAGTGGGTGGCATCAGGGCGGATGACACGGCATGAAGCGTAGTACATCATCTCTTACTGGTAGTCAAACACCAGCAGTCTCTAAGCGTTCATGGGCTCAATTCAGTGCACAGAAGTATGACCCCAAATCGTTCCCCTCCATAGCCACACCATGGGAGGAACGCCAGGCTAAGGATGGCAGCGGCTGTTATTCGCCCTGGTACCTTGTATGTTCGAGGACTGATAGGGAATCTTTCATGACGATGAAGCGTCAGTTTTTGTTGAGCATTTAGAGGACAAGTTTCGGGAGGTGGATGGCTTGTCCAAAATGAGATCTGGGTCAGTATTGATCAAAACAGCATCCTCTGCCCAGTCATGGGCGTTACTCACTTGTGAGTGGATGGGAGATGTTTCTGTAACCATCATGCCCCCCTAAGAGCTTAAGTACGGTCCAGGGTATCATATTTCACAGGGATCTTCTTTTGCAGTCTGACGATGAGCTGCGTGCCAATTTAGAGCGGCGAGGTGTACGTTTCTATCGGCGTGTCCACTGGGGTCAGAGGGATAATCAGGTAGCCAATGGTGCCTTCATCTTGGCCTTCGAGGGCGATACATTACCCGAGAAGGTCAAGGTGATGGTCTACTGTTGTGATGTAAAGCCCTATTTCCCTCTCCCAATGCGGTGCTTTGAGTGCTGGAAGTTTGGCCATATGTCTTCCCACTATATCACCTGTGCTACTGCATTGTAACGCACCCAGTTGATTTGAGAAACAAAGCTATCCAGGAGACTGATAGGGAAGTCATCTCTCAGGCACTTGTATTGAAAGGGAAGTCATCTCTCAGACACTTGTCCATCTGATCGTATATTCGTAAAATTTTACCTTTCCCGCTCTTGATCGATTAACCGTTAAGGCAATTCATTTCTAGACGAAAATGCTCTTCAAACTACTCTAGTTTAATGACATCGTTAGAACCAGTACGTTTCTACAGATGTAGAATTTGTAAACTACTTCATCATTGTCAGATTGTTTCAGATATCGTGAAAGAATATACTGTTGCTGATTAATTTCTCTTTGATTATCACTGTCGTGTTCAATAAACTAATGGAAAACGCAATTAAAATATTCATCGTATTAATACAAACTTACTACAGAAACATCACGAAGGCAGTCTATCTTAATGAAGTATTAACTGTCTGTAAGATGATTGTGCCTATTTTAACACGAATTGGTAGTATATTACCGACTTTTGACTTCGAAAAGGTCTGTATTTACTGCATGTCCTGTATCACACTCAAGTATACTGAAAATGTGGCCGTTCATAGGTAAAATTATGTATTCACAAGAACAAAAAATATGTCGGCAGAAAACAAAAGTGGCATTACGAATTTTGCAGTACCGTAAGGTTTTCGCTCCGACACTAAGGGGCACTGAAAGTAGCAACACGAATTTTGCTCGAGCGTTGTCTTACGATCCCCTTATTGAGTTTCTATCTGTCTGCTTGTAGCTCTGTTACAAAAAAATTAAAAATCTGGCTTTCAGCGAGTCTCGAAACGCGAACGAAAGCCCCTTGCACTAGGTAGGCCAGCACGTTACATCGGAGCTACCGAAGAGGTGCGGCGTCGGTGTCTTTACTTATTGGCCCAGTAGCCGCTATGACAGATAAATAGCAACAGAAGAGACGAGAGTAGTTGTATTTCTCGTGTGGAAGGACTTTTGTGGATTCAAAAGCATTAACTGATACGTTTACGTCACATCTCAAGAGAGAATCACTCACATTATTCACTTGAAATGACACGACAATATGAAGTGAATTTAGCAGGGCACTTCTGTGCCATCAAGGAATTAACTCGTCGTTCACAGAGTTGCCACACACATTCTGCGTTGTTGCCAAGTTTCAGTTATACTGCCAGGAACCGAGGATGTGTTCTTTGAGTGACCTCGGAAGTGACTATAGCTTCGTCCCAAAATTATGGGTGGCAAGGGCCGGAATATCCTCATTGTAAGTCAATGAGTCTTTTTCGCATTTCTGTTATTAGGTTTACTTGTAATACATCGATGCACTAAGTGCAAACGAAACGACATAAATTAATAACTGCGACAATTATTGGTGTTTTTCTGTCTTAATCGCACCGAAACGTTGAAAGCGTATTCACCAGATGCGATTCCCAATTTTTGGAGCTTCTCCAGTGGTTGAGTTGGCAACGTATCTTTGCTCTACAATATTGTTATTGAGATTGTCATTGGCACACCCGCCAGAAGACAGGCATGACCTGGCTTCTGCTTTCTCCACTCAGACAGAAAATGACTGTTTGATAATCTCAGAGAATAATCTGGTTAGGACATGTTGAGAGAATGGCAGATTACAAAATGTCCAGAAGAATAATGGAAGGAGGACTGTATTCCAGTATAAGGAAGGGACGAACACGATCAAGGTTGCTGGACAATGAGTTACCTGGCCTCTCCTACGAGGAGATCCGATGATGGAAGATAAAAATAGAGATTAATTGGAAGCAGATAGTTGAGTAGGCGAAGGACCGTCAAGATCTGAAGTGCCGACGTAGAATGATTCGTATAACTTTAGTTCTACATATAATGCAGCCCAAATGTCTGATGGAAGTAAGAGGTCAGACACAGAAGTATTGACTGATTTAAAATACATTTACTTGGGAAAAATAAGCAAAGTCCAGTGCCTGCTGGGGTAAAGAAGAGTCATCTTCATAAATGTTACATTGCATTTTATAACGCAGGGGTTTATTTTCATTTTTAATTGACCAACCTGGCCTTACAAGGGGAGGTCACAACACAGGGATTACGGATTTGTTTAAGACTTTGTACACCTTTAGTAGGCCAGTACAACAAAAATGTGCAAATAGTAAGATGCACTACTCTGATAATTCCGAGAAAATTGGAAGAGAAGTTTTACGGGTCTCTTATGTGGCTTACGTACAGTATATGTGCGTAGGTGCCGGACGTTAGAGTTCGTAGCAGTCAGCAGGAGTCGGCTCTGAGCCGCGGCAGCGCGTGGGACTGCCCCGCGCGCCGGCACTCGTCTTTATACAGAGTCCATTACGACCGTACCTCATGGCGCACTCTTACCGACGTGCCACCATCAAAGTAACGTTTCAGGCCGAACATCCACGATCGAGAGCTATTGAAGTTGAACACACGAGAGGATCTGCGTTTGACCCCCCCTGGACGTGATAGGAACACATTTTTCCATCACAGGAAGTGTTGTATGCATCAAGATGTCGACGGAGGCGCTACACGCTGATGTTGTCTCAACGACACGCCGCCGGACTAAAATTTAAACACTGATGGACACATAGGTGCGGTGACAGTTGACCACGCGGGATTCGGTCTCGGAACTTTGCGGGTGTTGGGGCTCCTGTCCGAGGTGCCTGAAGAAGAGGTCAGTTCCGCTTTCCAACCGTATGGAAACGTCTTGGGTCACGTCACGGTAGGTCCTCTCCAAATGTTCACCCCGACATTAGATACAGACACTGGCATCGACGTTCACGTTCCTACCTGTCAGCTAAGTGACAGTGCCACGACACCTGCCACGCCACTTCAGGACACGCTTGAAGCCTCGTCAAAGGCACCCACCGCAACACAACACGACGGTGAGACCGGGACGGCGTCACTCCCAGTACTCACACCGGGAACATTCACTCTCGAGATCGTGGCCAACAAACCTGCCCGAACCCTGGGCGATGAACTAGGTGTCGTGCCGACTGCTGCCTTTATCCGGACAGGTATAGCGTCGGGTGATGGGCAACCACGTTCGGATTCGGAACAACACATTAGGAAACAGAGGTCGCCCAGGAGGTGCAAGAAACGCCGACGAACACCCTCTGATGGCGACCAGATGTCTGGTGGTAACCTTCCATATAGCGTCCAGTCACATCGTATTACCACTCCTAACGCCCAACCTGTGACAAATCCTCTCAATCCAGAATACGAACTCAGTGTTATCAGTACACAAGGACGACAGATCCTCCACAGCTATTGACGTGGCGCCTGCTCTCCCTGCTCTGACAGTAAACGACTGTCACATGTCTTCGGCGTCATCATCCTGGGCCATGTTGAAGAATGAGCGGATCAGAACACCAGCTGATCTGAGTGAGAGCATCACATGCAGGCGCCTGAGCCGGCACCCTGCCGGTAATTATGACCGTTGTGGCAGACCCGGCAAGTCCACACCTTCGGGATGCCTCCATCACGCATTCTCAATCGACTTCGAGGGACCGTGCACAGCAATAACGTGTCGCTACAATGAGTCTTGCCACCATCCTAGCCCCTCACAAACTGGCCATGTTCCGAGATACCATCTACTGTGCGGATGTTGATATTGCACACCTTCCAAGTGCCTAACAGGTACACCGCCTACGTTTATCACGCCTCCAACACTGGTAATGGCGTCGCCATCATTCTACGCGATGGGCTCCCTGCAGAGGATGTCGTATACCTCACCACTGCACGGGGTATGGCCCTCACCCTATCTGGCGTCCGTATCATTAACATCTACGCACCGTCTGGCTCTAGCTGCCGTCATGAACGACATATATTCTTCGACGAGGAGGTCACATCGCTCTTCACAGGTTCGTAAGATGATTTAATGCTCGATGGGGACTTCAACTCGACACAAGGGCCTGCTGAACAACTCCCACGCCATTCACCTAGTGCAGCTCTCTCGATGGTCATCAGCTGCCTGCGACTCATTGATGCCTGGACAAAGATCCACGGTACCCAACTGGGTTACAAATTTTACACCACCCACTCATCAAGTCGTATAGTCCACATCTACCTCACCCGACTGCTTGCTGATGAAACCCACCGTGCAGAAGTCCAGCACATGGCCTTCTCAGACCTTGAAGCATACATTTGCGACATCACTATCGCCTGACAGCATGTGTGGTATAGTTGTGGTCTATCGAAATTCAACATCATCCACCTGACCTCCCCAGAGTGTCGCCGTACGGTCGAGGAAGCGTGAACGCGATACTGGCATCGTCGTGACGCCTATGACTCCAACTTATCTTGGTGGCTCTCCTGTGCAAAGCTGACTCTCCATGAAACACTGATGAGCTATGGTTAGGAAGCCAAATCATGGCATACTAATACCTTGCACTTTTATTATTCAGTTCTTCGTGGCTGTGAAACGATCCCTTTTTCGCCAGCCAGGCAGACGGTGGTACACCGAACAAAGACGCAGACATCCTTGATCGTGTGCGGTCATCTGGAAGGCACTCTAGTCCAATCTTGGACCTCTAATCGTATACCTCAAGACAATGTAGCACCTCCGCTACAGGGTTCTGACCCATGTCTCACTGATGCAGAAGGCCACTTTCATGAGACCCAACAACCTGTCGGCCATGCTCTCCATAATCATTTCGCCAGATTGTATGCAGCTGTACTGAATGCACTCTTCCAGTGGAGGTGGTGCATGAACTCCAAGAAGACATGACCACAGAATAAGCACTCAGTGCTGTCAAGGCAGGATACGATAACAGATCCCCAGGGCCCGATGATATCTCCATCAAATTTTACTAAGTTTTAAGTCTTTGTTGGCTTCCACATGGGCGACTAGTTCGCAAGAGCAGATGTTCCCAATCACAGTGGTCCCTAAAACCTTTCTCAAAGGCATCATTATACCCATTCTCAAACTGCACAGGCGATCGATCGTCCACGATTATCGACCAATCACGTTGCTTAACAGCATATGAAAATATTTACTTGGCTGATGGCATCACGACTCAAGAACGTCGCACGTTACATCATCTCCAGCGACCAGACTGCCCTAGGAGGCGACAACAATATCCGCATGACCCTTTGCCGTAACCGAGACATGATAGTATTTGCTCATCACCTATGTCTCCCTGTTGCCTTAGCCAGGCCTTCGACTGTGTAGACCACCCCTATTTGCAGGCAGTTCTTCAATGTATGCCTTACCCCCGCAGTTTTATCCCTGTAATTTTGCGCCTTTTGAGCGGCGCGACCTCCCGAATCGTGTACAACGGCTGCCTCACGCCACCTTTAGTCATAACAAGATCTGTCAGGCAAGGCTGCCCCCTTTCCCCAATTTATATGCTTTCGCTTTGGAACCTCTGACCCACGGTCTACACCAACATTTAGAAGGTATGATGTTGCATAGGCACCATTTCTGATGCATGGCCTATACAGACGACCTCGTTCCTTATCTGTGCAGTGGGAATGAAGTTCGAGCAGTCCTGACACGGATGGCGACTTATGGAGAAGCAGAGAAGCATCGGGTAGCTCCCTCAATGTGTCAAAATCCAAGGTCTTGCTTACTGGTAAATACCTTTTGGAGAGAAGGGTCGCCCCCCTCCCCCCCCCCCCCCCCCCCCTTAGCGCTGCCGCATGGTCTTGGCATTGAATTCACAGCCGATCTCCGTCGATCGGCAGCTATTAACAGTGGGCGTTTACTACAGACGATCAGAGCTAGCCTTGCAGATCACCAGCTATAAGCCCTCGACATTATCCAACACGCCCAAGATGTGAACATCTATCATGCCTGCCAAATACCACACGTGGTCCAGGTACTACTGGTCACAACTCTCGTGCCCTGGCGTCTGCTGATGGCGTTGGGCTCGTTTGTCAGCTCAGGGATGATATTCATAGTGCAGTATCACTCCATTGCACTCCCACAGGACTGTGGTGGAGTGGGACTAGTACACGTGCCGACCAGAGTCACAATGCTACCAGCTCGAACTCTGGCAATGTTGCCCACAGAGCCTCACTGGACTCCTATTCCACGACTTTGCGCCAATTTCTTTGTTTGCCCCTGTTTTGGTTTCGACCATCCCATACCTCTTACCATATCAGGCGATTTTTCCTTGACGTCAGTGATACATACCGGTCTTTACCATTTACACGGTTGTTTCAGACGAAAACAGTTTACCAAGTGTTACAATAGTGCCGCCCACCCAACCCCATCGAAATTAAGTATCCACTGTATAAGTGGGGTCACATATAGAAAGCGGTCAACGTCCACTTTCTCGAATCCGACGTTCAAGTGTCCTGTAGCTAGCCGAGTCGCCCCTCTGCACCAGCTGTGGAGTCGACGATGTCTGGAAACACGCCAAACACGCCTCAGATAGACATCCACACACTTTTATTCCCGGAGGGGACTTTTTACCCCACCACCAAAAGTCACTCTCTGAACTGCATCTGTGGCCACACAATACGTTACCTTCTTATTTCTGGCCATAAGTAAGTGCTAGGATATTGTAATTATCTTAACGAACGACACTGCGTCCTAAGACAAAACGCACGCTATGAGCAATACTTCTGTAATTTCTTAGACAGCACCTTTAATGATCCACCTTGTAGCTGGAACGTCCATGCCATGAGAAGCCGAAAACTGATCTGAACTAATCTGAATCTATCTCCGAACCGAACGGAACCAATAAGGGAATCTACTTGCACTTAATGAGAAGACACATTTGGACGTGCTGGACGACGTAGGACTCACTGCTCAAGGTGCTCATATATAAGGTGCGACAATAAAGTGATGAGACTGATGTGTAAAAATATGTTGCTTACGGTTTTAGTCGAGTTGTTTAGTGCTGTCTCCTTCAAAGTAGTTCCCTTCTGATTGCACGCACTTTTTCCAGCGCTTCTGCCGTTGATGGCAACATTTCTGGAACTCATCTTCTGTAATAGCCTCCAAGACCCTCGTTACAGCTTTTTGGACGTCTTGTGTTGTTTGAAAATGGTGTCCCTTGACCGCCGTTTTGACTCTTGGAAATAGCAAAAAGTAGCACGGAGCAATATCTGGTGAATAAGGTGGCTGTGGTAGTACTGAAATTTGTTTCGAGGTTAAAAATTGCTGTACTGAGAGAGCAGTGTGGGATGGCGCATTATCGTGATGCAGATCATTTTTGCACAAATCTTTCTCATGCCAAGATCTTCAGTTGTTATTAAACGAACCATTTATCGATTGATGTTCAGTTCTTTCCCAATCATTTTCACGGATAATCTTCGATCAGATCATACAAGTTCACGCAACCTGGCCAAGTTGACATCTGTCTTTGAGGCTGATGGTCGTCCACTGCGGTCTTCATCTTCAATATTCGCTCTGCCTTCACTAAACATTTTATGCCAACGAAAAACTTAAGCTCTTGACATAACCTCCTCTCCAAAAGCCTTCTAAAGCCTACCAAAAGTTATCGGCGCGTTTTCACCAAATTCAACGCAAAAAGAAACGGCATACTGTTGCGCAATATTATGCGGTTCCATTTCCGTGACGAGAGACACAAACACACATTAACTTATAACAGCACAACTCACAATTGAGCAGTTTCATCGATGTGCTGCTTGGACTAAGAGCAGTTTTTGGATCACGGTCAAAGATATTGTGCCTAAGCAAGCCTGCAGGGTTGGCACATCTTGCAAAGAAATTCAGTCTCATTACTTTATTGGCGCACTTCATATATAAAGAGAAAAAACAAAAAAACAAAAATAAAAACGTAATAAAATAAATTATTTTAAAAACAGAAAACTAATTGTGTTAAAGTTTCATGGCTCTTCTGTGGTTTCCTTTCCTTTATCTTTTGTCGCCCCCCTCATAGCTGTAGATTAGTCATAGTGAGAGTAGGATTAGATAGAGACCAATTCCTGAAGTGTTTTTTCTTTATTTATTTAGGGCCGAAGTGGTGGTGGCGGTGGTGGTGGTGGCAATTTTCCTGCCTTATTTTTGAAGGCCTGTTATACTCCCCAAGGAAAAAAAAGGGTTAGCGTCCAGCCCGAGCTTCGTAAGAGGAACGTGTGCGAGGTGACTGTTCGACTCACGCTCATTCTTGATTTTTTAATCTACTTTTTTTTTCCACTACATCCGATGAGTAACTGTACATTACTCTTGTGGTCTGGCACATTGTGACTTCCTCTATAACTGAATGAAGTCATTCTGTAACTATTTATGGAGGTCTGGCTTGGGCTTTCCAAGCCTGTCCCTCACCCTTTAAAATTTAAATTAAAATAGTAAATAGTCAAATAACATATGAAATTCACTACAACTTCATGAAAATGCACGTGCGTTATTACTTCTGAAATGTCATGTAAATTAAATCATGTGAGCTCTGATCCGTCCAAGTGCATCGTTGATCCGATCACTCAGTTTTTTATCACGGAGGGCAGCTAACTCTGACCGAACACGCTGATCTGCCACGTCGGCTACCACTTGACCACAGCGGCTCTCTTCGCACAGATACATCAGTCACATAACACACGCGTAAAACTTCTCTTGCGAATTTGTCGGAATTGTCAGACTAGCGCACCTTACCACTCGCACATGATGTGGTCTTAACGGCCTACAAGAGGCGTACGAAGTTCCAAGTTACTAAGTAACCCCAACGTCCTGGCCTCCCCGTGTTGGATAAACAGAGAGCTCTGTTTTATTCTCCACTTCGGTCCTGACCAAAACAACTGATATGGCATTCGGAGGAAGTGTACAGAACGCCCGAAAACGTGGAACTTCTGCGTTGTCTATGTGCATACGTAAACAAGAATAGAATGCAGAATGAGGTTCAATTGCAATATTTTACAATCGTCACTGCCGTTTTACGAATATTATGTCTCACGGACAGTGCTGTTTTCTTTCAGATTTCCTGGCAATATTTCGAGGGAAGTTCGTTGAATTACAAGAAGTTCAAGTAGATTACACCCCTCAACCTTCACTATACATAAGACTTGCTGTTGTTTGATTAAATGATCAGTGATCTGTCACTAGAAAAAGCAGCTACGAGTATCCCTCTGGAGTGCCTTACAGAGGAGCAAACTACATTAAGGAGCCAAAGAAACTGGTACACCTGCCTAATATCGTGTAGGGCCCCCGCGAGCACGCAGATGTGCCGCAACCCGACGTGACATGGACTCGACTAATGTCTCAAGCAGTGATGGAGGGAAACGCCACCATGAATCCTGCAGGGCTATCCATAAGTCCGTAACAGTACGAGTGGGTGGAGATCTCTTCTGAACAGCACGTTGCAAGGCATCCCAGATATGCTCAATAGCGCTCATGTCTGGGGACCTTGGTGGCCAGCGGAAGTGTTTAAACTACAGGAGTTTTCTTGGAGCCACTCTGTAGCAACTCTGGACGTGTGGCGTGTCGCACTGTCCAAGGCGGAATTGCCCAAGTCCGTCGGAGTGTTCAATAGACAAGAATCGATCCAGGTGATAAGACAGGATGCTTACCCGTCAGAGTTGTATCTAGACGTATCAGGGGTCCTCTATCACTCCAACTGCAGTAACCCCACACCACTACAGAACCTCCGCTAGCTTGGACAGTACCCTGCTGACAGGCAGAGTCCATGGATTCATGAGGTTGTCTCCATACCCGTACAAGTCCATGTGTTGGATACAATTTGAAACGGCGCTCTTCCGACCAGACAACAAACTTACAGCCACCAAACGCCCAATGTCGGTTTGACAAGCACAGGCGAGTCGTCAAGCTTCATGTCTTTGCCACTTCAGTGTTTCTTCCAGTTGAAAGAAACGCATACGCCAAACTTTCAGATTCGCCTAATATTCCTAGGAAATGTAATTCACCTATAAAATAGGCAGCTTAAAAAAAGCCCATTCTCGAGTGCCATTCGTCAGTCTGGGACCCTCACCACGAAGAATTCGTAGAGGGGAAAGTCAAAAGAAGAGGAGCACATTTTGTCACAGAATCGTTCAGTAAGCACGAAGGTTATACAGGGGTACGAAACAAACCAGTTAAAGACCATTCAAAAGAGATTATGTACATTGCGACAGAACGACAGTAGATACGTTTGCCACATGACGCATATGCGCAAGGCCGCTAAAAAACGAAACTGAAGTAATTAATAACCTATGAACACCACTGTAGATTCTGGACTCACTACTAGTTACTAATTGATTGATAAACTATGTCTCAGTTGTCCAGATTTATTTCGACGTTTCCTAAACTTTAAACGCAAATTAACCCCTCACTAAAAATTCAGTCCATAATAGATTCCTAATGAGGAACAGTATTCTGGAGTCTGAGTTGGAATGCGGTCACTTAGCTGTTGGCACTGTGTATTACCTGCAGCAGAAGACCGCAGTGCAGTCGTCACCGGCAGGCGCGACCTCGTTACGCAGTTGTCAGGTGAGGGCTTCGTCTGCCGTGTGGCAACAAGACACCGCAACCAGCCGCCTTTGTGCCCTTCATTGTTCTCACATAGGTTCAGTTCTTAATCTAACACGTTAGGATTCCCATATGTTTTCAACTTGCTCCAGCCCTCAGTAACACAGGTGTCGCTTAATTAATTTTACAACTTTACATGTATTGATTCCCGCATTCATTGGTTGATATCTCCCTCAATGTTTCCCTTACATGTAAGTGATATCAGAACGTCACTGAAGGCTACTCTCGGTTCAGTGTTCGTGAGTTCTGATAGAATACATCTTATTGTTAAACATTGTTCTCCTTACTCAGTCTTCGAATTATTTGGAACACCTTCTAAGTAGCGAAGAAGTTGATTGCCACCCACGGTCGAGACTGAGTAGATATCAACTCAATTCCTTGTGGTCTGTAAATTTGGTACCCAAAAGGCAGAGCCAGTTGCTGTGGCTGGGAATTCCCGAGTGAGCTGTTTACAATGACGTTACCACTGTAACGTCTAGTAAGAAACAAAAACAACATATTATGTAGTAACGAGAAAATTATATGTATCATATTGTGTTATTGTATAAAATTATGTATTTTTTTTATTATTTATTTTTGAGAATATCTGCGTCGGCGAGTAATGAAACCGCCACAGACGATAAATGTCGAACAAAGATTAAAATAAGTAACTAGTATATAATACGTGACGAATAGCAATTTCTTTGTCTTCTTCATCTGGGAGTCGAACGAGTAAGATATCCTGTGTCGTAGTAGCGAACGCTAGTGTAGCATTCTTTTGTCGAGACTAAGAGATGTACGCCATCACGTGTGAATTCATAAAGGTGTGTAAAAATTGAAATATTTAAATGTTTTAATAGAGTTATGTAAATGAAAACTTGCATTATTAATTGTTAAAGCTTGCTTGCCTATTATCCCATCCTGTTGAGACATTTTTCAGTTATATAAATATTATCTGTGGTGCTGAGCTGCGTGGCGAACGAAAGAGCCGCTGCCGCGGCGTATTCAAACGACTTCCAATATAGTCTATCATACCGCAAGGAAGCGGTAAAGTAACAGTAAAATAATATTATTTCTTTTAGCTTCCAGACTTGCAGTGCAGATCAACAGATTTTATGATGTGTTGCAGGTTGACGCGGGCTGCTGATAGTATATAACTCACAGTACAAATAAGTTAATGTACCGTCAAAATCTAATAGGAATCTTGCTGTGCTCCGTTCTGGTCTGGCAAACTTTATAGTGAAAACGTATTTTTTTTAATAAGAGTCTCATGTTCTTGTGCTAGTCGTGGTATTGAATGGTGTTTTACCGAGAAACAAAATCCACTGCAAAATTTTGTTGTTGAACGATCATACGAACTGTAACGTCAGTGTTCATAACCAAGTAATTTCAATTTTCAATAACTATAAAGTAGGGGAGATATGCTGATTTTTAGAATGAGTTACAGTCACGAAAAAACGTTCCTTTAATTGTAGGCCAGATACAGAACAATAAGATCTCAATATATATATTTTGCTTTGTTAAAAGGTAATGATGATAAAGAAATTCAAAGCACGGCATTATTAACAGATATTTCGCGGCTCTTTTCGTATATGCGATATCAAAAAACGCGAAACTGTCGCCCAAAAACGCGGGGCCCGAATTTGCAGTGGCCACAAAAATTTTATGTATTTTCCTTTCAGTGTCTATTGTTATATATGTATATATATATGTATTTAGTGATAGATGTATGTATGTGTATCATGATTAATGCAATGTATTAATGAATGTGCAACCACTCTTTCATGAAAAAACGTACTACTGCAAGCGAGTCAGAGAAGACGATCCTGATAGTACTGAGAAACTGTAACGACTACGTAATCCGGGGGCAGCCGAACCCCGAGATCAGATAAACTAAAGGTAAGACTACAGTGTAGTTGTCCTGTTTGTAGAAGCTGAGCTCCAGTGAAGTGATCTCATATCGCTAGTGGTGTGCATATTGTGCGTAGTTTGATGTTAGTGTTATGACAGGACAAAGTTGATGGTAGATAGTAATTTTTAGTGGGCAGTGTAGTGTAGATAAATTAACGTATTTTGTGTGCAAGTGGCAAAACTGTCAGATTTTGTGTTTGAGTAAGCAATTTAGGAATATGGTTAAGTTGCGTAGTCAACGTCCGAGCAATATGGATACTGAGGAACAGCAATTAGTTAGTGCAGGAAATGTAGAACCGGGTACCTTAAGCAGTACAAGTACTCTTTTTGAGGATATACCATGCGAAAATGTGGGGGCAGGGGCACAGGAAGTGATGCCACCGCCCACCAGTGCTCAAGAAGAGGTAGATAAAGAAATTACACCACCTCCAGAAAAGCAGGAACCAGAGAGTGGTAATCTGCCTGGTGGATATTCACTTCAGGCGATATTAGAGCGCGTGCTGGATTACCAGGCAAAATTTGCGCAACAGCAAGCCGAGCGAGATCCCCAGCAAGCGGAGCGAGATCGCCAGTTAGAGGAAAAGTTTCTTGCCCAGCAAGCGGAGCGAGATCGCCAGCAAGCTGAGCGGGACCAGCAACTTGTGCAAGCGTTAGAACATATGAAAAAGGAGATTGCCTGTATGAAACAGAATTATGAGTCGATACCTAAGGCCGTGCAGGAGTTGACTGTACAGGTCAACAACCTGCAAGTAGCAAACACTAACATGGTAGATGAGATAGGTGTCTTAGCCAACCGGTTAGAAAAGCTAGAGGTAGATTCCACACAGCTTGTAGAGCAGAAGTGGAACGAACAAGCGACTAAAATTGAAACCGAATTCAACTCATGGCTAGAAGTGAAGGAGAGTGAGATTGACAAAAATATTAATTCTAAAGTACAAGCAGCCATAGCAGATAGAAATTCCGAATCGTTCAGTACCGCAGTAAATAGTCAGGTACAGAACGACGTGCAAACCATCAAACAAATACTCAGTGAGGATATTCCGCAGTGGCAAGTGAATATTAACAAACAGATATCCGACTTGGAAATGGGTTTAACACAAAGTAGCAAACATCTTGAACATGAAACTATGTCGCCAACAGCCAATGTTTTTGGCAACGCACAAACTTATACGCGACAAAACAATGGTGAATCTGTAGTCGATAATGCGAAGAGCTGTAGCTTCGGTTCGGAGCAGACAGCATATGTCCCAGGACCAAATGCATATAGTTCAAAAATATTAGTTGAAGAAAGTTTAATCAAAAATAGGCAGTTTCAAACGTTTACTACTGAACGGAAGTCAGTACACCCAGTAGTATTCATAAAAAGCTTTAAAAATATCTTGCCTAGTGTGTGGAATGAAGCACAGAAAATTCAATACGTAATGTCATACATTCAGGGTGATGCAGCGTTGTGGGCTACGGAAGTAGCAGACAGCTGCATGACATATGAACAGTTCGAAAGGGCGTTTCTGTCGAAATACTGGTCGCCTTGTATACAAGAGCGGCTAAGAAAAGAAGTATATAATCCCGAACCGTACTCACCCCGTCTTGGGAATTTGAGACGGTATTTTGAAAAGTATATAAACAAAACGCGCTACTGGGACGAGCCTATATCACCAAGAGACATAATAAGACTACTAAAATCACATTTACCCATTCATATCAAAGAGAAATTAATACACGTACCAGAAAGCGACATGGAACATTTCCTGTCTGTTCTAGATTCAATAGACTTGATCCAGGAAGACGCAAAATCAGCGTGCGATCACTCGCGGAATAATGGATCAGGGTGTAACCATGACAGAAATAATAGTGCACAAAACCACAACCATGGAAATGGTGGGGGTGGCAACAAGCGGCAAGAGCATTCGCAAAATGGTAGTAATGGTAGAAGCCAGAACGGGTATGGGCAACCAACTTATAATAAAAAGCGTCGATTTGACGACCGGTACGAATCCGGAATGTCAGGGACCAACCGCTGGAAAAATGCGCGAGGTCAGTGGCATAGCAATTATAGTGATAGTAATCGAAATTGGCATCAGAATCAGAGAACAAGCCCAGAGCGACAGGGTAATGACCGGTATGACAACAATAGACCACCACCGCAAAACGCGCCTATTGCGCAGCCGTGGCGGCAGACAAATCAGAATGTACACACAGTGGAGGTCACGGACAATAGCCGTCCAAGTACCTCACAAGTAAGCAACCCAACAAACTAGGATCGGCCTCGATATGCTCTCCATCGCTGGCCGAGGGGTGGAGTGAGAGCAACACGAATGATAATAATATACCTGGAATATGTATGCTGCGATACAACGACGGTATCAGTATGGATAAAGATCTACTGAACGAGCCGCACGAATGTAAGAAAGATAATAACGAAAATGTGCAAGCCATAATAGAAGCGAAAATCAATGATGTTGCAGTGAATATAATCATCGACACAGGTGCCTCAGTCAGTGTAATGAGTATAGAGTTATTTAAAGCACTGGGAAAAGGACGTAGCATACCGACTTTCCCGGTTAATAATTGTAAGGTGTCTGGAGCCATAAGTGCACAGAGCCAATTAGTTAAATACCAGGTGCAGGTAGAGATTTGTAAGGAGGGCGAAGCCATAGTGAGCTCGTTCCTCATTGTTAAAGGACTAAAGGTGGCCTGCATTATGGGAGTAGATTTTCTCCGGGAGAGGGACGCAGTGATCGACCTCTCCTTGGGGAAACTAAGCATAGTTAATAAAGGTAGGAGGATTGAGTTGTCTATGATGAAATCGAAGGAGGTACTTGTGCCATGTTGTAATCGAATTAATATCAAATGTAGGAACCCCTGGGTACTACACCTCGATGATTTTTCACATGTAGCAGACCTCTATTACCCGAATTTAGAGGATCGAAATTTTGAAACAAATGTTGAGACATTTCAAACCAAAGTGCAGGAATCTGAAGGTTTAAGCGATATCCAAAAGCAACAGTTGACGCAGCTGCTATCGGAATATACTATGGTATTTACCGACCGACCAGGAATAGTCAAAGGGTACCACTATCACATAGAGGTGATGCCCCACAAAACATACTGTCGCGCAACTTACTCCATCCCTTGGTCGAGGAGGGAAGTAGTGGCGAAAGAGATTCGGAAGATGTTGCCACACGAATGTAGCTATTTGTTAGCACATCCCCAGACGGGGAAAATCAAAGGACTGTATCCACGTAAAGATGTAAAGTTATTTATTCAGTGAAATGTCTGATGTAAATAGTAGTGGTAAGAAGATTTCAATTGTGTTTTAGAGTATAAGTATGTTAGTTTTAAGAAAGAATTTGTGTATAGTTACAATTTTGAGGAAGTAGAATCAGTAAACTGAGCAATAATATGCAAATGGAAGACTTGGTTTACAGACAGTTAGTGTCATTAAAATACTACATGCTCTTCAAGCAATGAATAATCTTTTGTTGATAAAATAAGGATTAATTTCCTGAATCATTTTGTAGTAAGTAAGTACAATTAATGATGAAATCTCATCTAAATATGTAGCAGATGTAATTGTGTTAGAATCAAGGAACCCTGAGAGAGAGTCTATACTAGCCAAAAATTGACTTTGTAGTACGAAATAATTATGTGATGTAATGTTTACTGCCAATAGTGATCTGAGAACGACACTGGAGCAGAATCCAATAAAAAACAAAACCGTTCCGTGTAACCTATGCTTTGTATGCATTAATGCTTCAATTGAAGCCTGTGTACTTGGCACACGTTCTTGAATATTAATTACGTGGTACGCGAATCAAGTTACGCGGAAACTACACGGTAGTCCGGTGGGACGGACCGTTAAAAATAATACTAGTACTAAATGAAGTATTTATTGAACAATATGCCCAAGTCAAGCTATCATGCACATGGTAAAATCTGTTTGCTAGATGGGTGATAACCTGGCAAGCTACACTAAAAGAGGAAAAGAAAGCTATGTAAAAAAAAAAAAAAAAAAAAAAAAAATCACACACCTTTAAATAATTACAAAAAAAAACAACAGATGCCTAGTAATAGTATTAAAAGTGTGTAATGAGAAGGTAACACAATGTACTCAATGTAGATGAGAGTGATTATGCTAAGAACAGTTGTTGTGCATTAAAAATAAACTGTCTGCATAAACAACCTAGGAAAGGACGGAATATTGTGTGTAGTAGGGACAGAAAATGACTGTTGTATCTGCACCAATATATACGTCGGTATAAGTTAAGTGTTGAGTGACTAACTGTCATAGTGCAGTGCTCAACGAACAGTAGTACACTGTGAGTAAAAACGGTAGTTAGTGATCCGGTCGGAGTCGATTCAAACAAACATCGCTCGACGGAGACATTTAGTATGTGTGTACCGAAATATTTTCGCGTGTTGAAAGACGCTCTGGCAGTGTATCAACCGTGAGAACAAGTGAAAGTGTGTAGTACAATGTGCGTGTGACGAACCCTGAATACCAGTGTCACAATGCCACAAGAAACCTGTTATCATGCCAAAACATCCTGTGCATACCAGCGAAGCGACGGCGTAATGAACAATAAACACTTTTAAACAAGTTGCATTTTCTTCCACAGCTAGTAATCTGTGTCATTAGAGACAGTACACCGTTGTGGAATGTTTGTTTCATGCACTACGACGGGGAGCCATGCGGAGAAGCAGAGACGAGTGTCTTGCCGCCAGCCGGCCGGTCGCGGTAAACCACGGCAACTCGCCGACATCGGCGAATGGTTCGGCGCGGTTCGCGACGGCTTGCGCCCCGTCAGCACGACGTCGCTGTTACTGAGAGCCGGTCGTCGAACCCAGCGGCCGTCGGCACGCGGCGTTCCAGACGACGCGACTCAACAATTGCTTCGCGCCACCCGCTCCGTACAACATTGTTGTCATTCAAATGAACTATCAACTATGTGGTTAATGCACTAATATGAAAACGGTATATTGGACACGAAATGACGTGACAAACATTGTGTTTTTCTTTAGTTACTCGATGCAGACTCAAAGTATTCATCGGTTCAGTGATGTATAGATATAATATGTTTTCGTCATGTTAATGAAGTAAACTTGCACGAATGCTAGAACATTTTAAAACAATTGTCGTGAGTAAGTGCAGAGACGATTCATTATACCACTGTAAAACTGTTTAATGAGTGACTTTCATTGCAATACAGAACACAAATGTGAAAAAGGGTAGAAGGTATATTTGTAACAAAGAGACTAAAAGTTTAACATGTTGTCATAAATAGCCGTTGTTATCTGTGAACATTGGATAGAGTCTGAACTTTTTGTGATCAAACTGGGTATTAAAACAAACCAGGCGAGATGACTATGGCTCCGGCGCAGTTTTCCAAGGTTTTCTGATCGCACGTAACCCGAATGGGGGAGCCAGATAAATGTAATGACCCTGGGACTAGGTTTATGGTCACCTCGCAAAGTGTAAGAACAGTATAAAAAGTGTAATTAAACCTACAGTGTAAAAGAACTAAGAAGTTTAAAGTGAATGTTCCAACCAAGGTAACAGACAATAACCAAACAGACGTTAGTGGCAGCATATTGCCGAACATTCTTAACGTTAGTCAATTGCTGCCAGGGGGCATTGTAACGTCTAGTAAGAAACAAAAACAACATATTATGTAGTAACGAGAAAATTATATGTATCATATTGTGTTATTGTATAAAATTATGTATTTTTTTTATTATTTATTTTTGAGAATATCTGCGTCGGCGAGTAATGAAACCGCCACAGACGATAAATGTCGAACAAAGATTAAAATAAGTAACTAGTATATAATACGTGACGAATAGCAATTTCTTTGTCTTCTTCATCTGGGAGTCGAACGAGTAAGATATCCTGTGTCGTAGTAGCGAACGCTAGTGTAGCATTCTTTTGTCGAGACTAAGAGATGTACGCCATTACGTGGGAATTCATAAAGGTGTGTAAAAATTGAAATATTTAAATGTTTTAATAGAGTTATGTAAATGAAAACTTGCATTATTAATTGTTAAAGCTTGCTTGCCTATTATCCCATCCTGTTGAGACATTTTTCAGTTATATAAATATTATCTGTGGTGCTGAGCTGCGTGGCGAACGAAAGAGCCGCTGCCGCGGCGTATTCAAACGACTTCCAATATAGTCTATCATACCGCAAGGAAGCGGTAAAGTAACAGTAAAATAATATTATTTCTTTTAGCTTCCAGACTTGCAGTGCAGATCAACAGATTTTATGATGTGTTGCAGGTTGACGCGGGCTGCTGATAGTATATAACTCACAGTACAAATAAGTTAATGTACCGTCAAAATCTAATAGGAATCTTGCTGTGCTCCGTTCTGGTCTGGCAAACTTTATAGTGAAAACGTATTTTTTTTAATAAGAGTCTCATGTTCTTGTGCTAGTCGTGGTATTGAATGGTGTTTTACCGAGAAACAAAATCCACTGCAAAATTTTGTTGTTGAACGATCATACGAACTGTAACATCAGTGTTCATAACCAAGTAATTTCAATTTTCAATAACTATAAAGTAGGGGAGATATGCTGACTTTTAGAATGAGTTACAGTCACGAAAAAACGTTCCTTTAATTGTAGGCCAGATACAGAACAATAAGATCTCAATATATATATTTTGCTTTGTTAAAAGGTAATGATGATAAAGAAATTCAAAGCACGGCATTATTAACAGATATTTCGCGGCTCTTTTCGTATATGCGATATCAAAAACGCGAAACCACGCAATGGGGATTACGGTGTTCTGAACAGCTCTACTCTTACAATTCTGACAGTGTACATCCCAAAAAAGACAAACAACATATTACCTCATGCTGAACGCCCTAAACAGCCTGTAGTGTTTACCAAATACTCGTATTCTTGGCATCAAACACATAAACGAGGAAGGAAGAAAACGTCCTACCACCGACAGTACACTACTGGCCATTAAAATTGCTACACCAAGAAGAAATGCAGATGATAAATGGATATTCATTCGACAAATATATTATACTACAACTGACATGTGATTACATTTTCACGCAATTTGGGTGCATAGATCCTGAGAAATCAGTACCCAAAACAACCACCTCTGGCCGTAATAACGGCCTTGATACGCCTGGGCATTGAGTCAAACAGAGCTTGGATGGCCTGTACAGGTACAGCAACCCATTCAGCTTCAACACGATACCACAGTTCATCAAGAGTAGTGACTGGCGTGTTGTGACGAGCCAGTTGCTCGGCCACCATTGACCACACGTTTTCAGTTGGTGAGAGATCTGCAGAATGTGCTGGCCAGGGCAACAGTCTAACATTTTCTGTATCCAGAAAGGCCCGTACAGGACCTGCAACATGCGATCGTGCATTATCCTGCTGAAGTTTAGGGTTTCGCAGGGATCGAATGAAGGGTAGTCCCGGGTCATAACACATCTGAAATGTAACGTCCACTGTTCAACGCGCCGTCAATGCGAAGAAGCGGTGACCGAGACGTGTAACCAATCACGTCGGGTGATACGCCAGTATGGCGATAACGAATACACGCTTCCAATGTGCGTTCACCGCGATGTCGCCAAACACGGATGCGACCCCATCATGATGCTGTAAAGAGAACCTGGATTCATCCGAAAAAATGACGTTTTGCCATTCGTGCACCCAGGTTCGTCGTTGAGTACTCCATCGCAGTCGCTCCTGTCTGTGATACAGCGTCAAGGGTAACCGCAGCCATGGTCTCCGATCTGATAGTCCGTGCTGCTGCAATCGTCGTCGAACAGTTCGTGCAGATGGTTGTTGTCCTGCAAACGTCCCCATCTGTTGACTCAGGGATCGAGACGTGGCTGCACGATCCGTTACAGCCATGCGGATAAGATGCCTGTCATCTCGACTGCTAGTGATACGAAGCCGTTGGGATCCAGCACGGCGTTCCGTATTACCCTCCTGAACCCACCGATTCCATATCCTGCGAACAGCCATTGGATCTCGACCAACGCGAGCAGGAATGTCGCGATACGATAAACCGCAATCGCGATAGGCTACAATCCGACCTTTATCAATGTCGGAAACGTGATTTCTCTTCCTTACACGAGGCATCACAACAACGTTTCAGCAGGCAACGCCGGTCAACTGCTGTTTGTGTATGAGAAATCGGTTGGAAGCTTTCCTCGTGTCAGCACGTTGTAGTTGTCGCCACCGGTGCCAACCTTGTGTGAATGCTCTGAAAAGCTAATCATTTGCATATCACAGCATCTTCTTCCTGTCGGTTAAATTCCGCGTCTATAGCACATCTTCGTGGTGTAGCAATTTTAATGGCCAGTTGTGTAGCTGCTGCTATTGAGGTGGTTTGTTTGCACGCCGCGACTATACAGCAACGTCGCGGGGCTCGGTAGGGTTAGACACCGCCATGACAAAAATAGATGTCAGCACGGAATACCAACACTTTACAAATGCTTTACTGAAAGAAGTTTTGGGAGGGGCACATTTTTTTGTGGAAGCAAATTGGTTTTATTAAGGGGTCTAGTGGACCATATCATTCCGCACTCTTTTGACTAAGAAACTTTATTTAGTAACAATCTCCGTTCAATTGGGGCCGGCCGCGGTGGTCTAGCGGTTCTAGGCGCTCAGTCCGGGACCGCGCGACTGCTACGGTCGCAGGTTCGAATCCTGCCTCGGGCATGGATGTGTGTGATGTCCTTAGGTTAGTTAGGTTTAATTAGTCCTAAGTTCTATGGGACTGATGACCACAGATATTAAGTCCCATAGTGCTCAGAGCCATTTGAACTATTTTTTGTTCAATTGGGCGGCTTTATGCCACCTTACTGGGAGGGACCTGCTTGCGCGCACGATCGACGCGGGAGCCAACATTTTGCCGCGACAATAACCTGACCCCACCATCGGCGTACTGCTTCCCGCATCCGACATTGGGCCAAACAGACGGAAGGAGCGAGATCCGGGCTGTGGGGTGCACGTTGGAGGACAGTCCAGTGACGGTTTGGGAGCTCCTCACGGGTGCGAAGACTCGTGTGAGATTTAGCGTTGCCACGGAGAAGGAAAAGTTAGGCTGCACTTTTGTGGCGACGAACACGCTGAAGTCGTTTGTTCAGTTTCGTGAGGGTAGCGCAATACCGGCGAGAGTTGATCGCTGCACGGTATTGGAGGAAATGGAACAGAATAACGAGCTGAGAGTCCCAAGGACCGCCGCCATTACCACACCGGCTGAGGCTGCGGCATTGTGGCGCCACTCCGCCGACTTGTTTCCAGTTTGCAGCGATGGATCTGTGTCTCATCACCCGTGACGACGTCCGGCAAACCCTAGACACCGTCAGCCCCGTAAAGCGCAAGGAATTCCACACAGATGGTTCTTCGCTGCTCTTTGTGGTCTTCTGTTAGCCTTCGAGTAACCCACTGAATACAACTGCTGGACCAGTGCGTCGGCAGTACCGACAGAGACGTCCAGCCGTGCTGGGAGGTGTTCCACTGCGATCCGTCCATCACTTGGAACGACTGTCCGGAGACTGGAACACAGCAGGAGTCAGAGGTGTGCGCCCCCGGCCGGCACGCGGGTGATCGGACAGGCGTGCGCCATCTTGTAGCGATGACGGCTAGGTTCACCGTGCTTTTGTTCACTGCCAGGTCTCCGTAGACATTGTGTGAGCGCCTGCGAATATCTGAGAAACCCAGAAATCATCTCTCTGCTTGCAACGACCTCCGTTACAGGAACGCCGCCACTCCGCACGCCGTGTCACGGACTGCGCGGCCCCTCCCGCCGGAGGTTCGAGTCCTCCCTCGGGCGTGGGTGTGTGTGTTGTTCTTAGCGTAAGTTAGTTTAAGTAGTGTGTAGGTCTAGGGACCGACGACCTCAGTAGTTTGCTCCCTTAGGAATTCACACACATTTGAACGGAAACGCCATCTTGAAGACTACGTATAGCGCCGCCACGTATCTCAATTTCATGAAATTACAGGGGCTGAAGCGGGAATATTCCGCGATTCCCCACAACAAATTCTGCATTTTTTCAACCGAAATGGGCGGAGAAAAAAATGTATTGCATTTTTTATCTAACGCCCCTGGTGTAATACTTCATTGTAGTATGAGTAATGTGTGTAGCAACACAGATTAATGTTCACATGCACTGATCCGTCTTTAAGCAGTGTTATAGCGCTAGACCAATGAACATAATGTATAATGTGCACTGTGGCTCTTCGTGGCAGCAGACGTACATTAGTCCAGAGGTACTGTCTAACTTGAGGTACTCAGCAACTAACTGTCTACTGAGTGGAGCTGTGTGTCTGCGTATATAAACGTGTGGCAGAAGGATGTCCACTTGGGAAATGTTTTTGTGATGCAAGGCGGTAGCGCAACATAGTCCTTGTCGAGCTCTCTCTCTCTCTCTCTCTCTCTCTCTCATCTGCTGGACGACACAGCACGGCCACAGCGGTAAGAATAAGAGAATTTAGAGTTTATGCAAAGCTTATTGATACTTGCACTTCCGCCACATCACTCACACACGGAACAGACAAGGGTGGAAATGATCGTGGTACCGCGAGTATCGTTTGTCACACACAATAAGCTGGCCTGCTGCCCGTAAACGTGGATGACGCAGAAAACTGGGCCAGATAGAGATGCCGCAGGTACTGAGTCGGAGCTTTTTCAAAGAAATCATTCTAACATTTGTCTTCCGATATTTATGGAAACCACAAACACCCTGCTCCTCCCCAATGGCAGTCCGGTGCTCCAGCTGCTTAACCTGTGTGGGACATAACTCAGTCTGCAATTCCAGCAACGGTACTGATAAATTGTAATCGTGGCTCCCAAGCCTCAACACTTCAGCATGTTTCTGGGCTGAGCTGTATGTCAAAGAGTTTCCCACGACCCCTCTGGCTTTGAGGATATAAATAATGGTATTACACGCCCCAAAAACACTTGGGCACGTCACAGAGAGGTTCGCATCATCTTCTCCATGAAAATTGTGTCACATAAAATTAAAATAACGCTATGTTATTTTATAGGACTGTGCGTGAGGCACTAAGACATTTCTTAATGTTTCGATATAATGTCTTCTGTAGGATGAAAAATGAACATCAGGTTTACATCAAATTTGATGCTGGTACGACATCTGGTTCATTTGGCAGCGGCTAGTGGAAACAATAGCTAAGTAATGAGATCTGGAAACTTCCATGGAGAAAAAAGGAACTGCCTGGGATGCTGGATAGCAAGAGTTCATATTACTCAACTGACGTCGTACTGTACAAAGGGAAATAATTCATTTTTCATAGTCTTTTGCAAGTAGCTATGATTCGGGAATCTAAGTATGGATTTATCAAACGGAACACAACGGAAGACACAACTAAGAAAGCACTATGTCTCTTACCAGCTTCAGACGCAAAACATTCAGTGGGCATTATAAACAGACAAGCCGATCATCCAGCATCTCCTATTTACTTATCAAAGTCTCTATTAGGCAGCGACTCCGACAACTATTGATTCTTCAATAATATCTTTCCTTTATGGTTATTTTGTGTGTCACCTCCTACCCATCCCGTGCTAGATGTGTCTTACGCCAACAGTATACTTTTTTTTCCCAGCAGGACATGTATTTAGTTGGTATTGCTCTAGGACACTCAGGGTTATGATTGCACGCTACCATTTTCCCACCCTACCCTCACATTTAAGGGCGCTAGAGCTATTTCACCCCATAGTGTTTGTTTCCTAGCACTAAGTCACTTCTGTACCAAGTGTGGCAGAAACTGCTCCACGCAACAATGGCTGCAGTAGTGCGGCGGCGTTCAGAGAAAGCTGCTATTCTTCACACCACAAAAAAATTCGATCTAAGTGAGTCTGTATACTTCTACAGTCAATCAGTGGCGATACTTTCTCGTAAACCACAGTGTCGTCAGGAAACAGTCCCAGATTGCTGCCCACCCTACCGTCAGATCATTTATTTATATAGTTTATTCGAACTCAGAATATATTCAGAATTCTGCCAGAACAAAGCTCTGCAATTTTGCGGATCCGTTCGTTTACCCTTCTTAAATACGGAGGTAATCTGATTTTTTTCCAGACGAGAGAGCAAGGGGTCAATGCCGTCCAGTACTCTGTCTAAAAACAAACTGGCATTCTGTCCGTATCCGGTGAGCATTTTTTTCCACCTGTTGCATTTGCTTCTGTCTATTTCTGTGTCCTTCATAAGGGAGCCTGTGCGACTGTCAACTGATGACACGTCTGCACGATGCTCTTGCACGAATGATTCTGTAACGCGAAATTTGAAACTTGGGCTTTCGTTCTGTCGTCTTTTATTGCCACACCAGAGTGGTCGACGAGCGACTGGACAGAAACAAACCTTAGACCTGCTTAGTGATTTTTACGTGGGACAGCAATTTTCTCGGCTGCTCAGCAACATCCTTCCCTAAGGTATGACGCTGGAAGCTTTTATATGCTCCGCAAATCAATGTTTTTATTAAGGCGCGAATTTGTAATAATTTTTGCCAGTCGAAAATTCCACGTTTTTTTTTCTTTTCTTTTTTCCCCCAAGAGAGCAAAAATCTCTGCTTTCTCAGCATTTTCTGAATTTGTTCTTAAACCACGGTTGGTCTTTTCTGTCTTTAGTCCACTTACTGGACACATTCTTCTCCAGTGGTCGATTTACAGTCAGTCTAAACTTTGCACGTAATTCATCATATTAGAACTAATTGATGCACACACATTTTCTACGTGGGGTGCTAACAACAGCTTACCTGCTCTTTGCAGCACAAATATTCTCCTGACCTTCTTGGTGGGTTTATTAACTTCAGTAACCACTGTCATCATGATGACATGACGGTCACTGCTCCCTGTCTGTATATGACTGTCGATAAGGCCAGCGCTGTTTGTACCTACAAGATCTAAAATATTTGCATTGGGTGTGGGTTGTCGAACTAGCTGTTCGAGACAGTTTTCGTAAAATGTGTTCAGAACTACTTCACAAGTCTGTCTCTCCGCACCATCTGCAACGAATTCATAGATATCCCGTACACTCAGTAGGTTAAAGTCACCTCCAACTAATATTGCACAGTCGGCATATTTCCGCTCTACGGAGCGAAGACTTCCTTTGAATGATTCTACAACTGTTACGGCGGAATCGGGTGGCCGGTACCAACATCCGATGATTAAGTTGAGTTCACCTAGGCCGGTTCCTCATGTCCAGATAACTTCACAGTTAGACTCGATTTCAACCTCAGCAGGGACAATATTTTTGTCGACTGCAATGAACACTGCCCCTCCTATGACCTGTCTTTTCGATATACGTTCCATGCTTCATTGGATATTTCGGAGCAGTCTGCTTCGAGTTTCATCCAGCTCACGGTTCCGAGAGTAATTCGAGAGCGACAACTTTCCTGGAGGGCAGGAAATTCAAGAATTTTGTTACGAATGCACTTGCAGTTAATTGGTACAATATCGACAGCCGAAGTGCCTTTGCTTTGTACGAACCTGATATCGCCCTACGTGTAGCGACAAGCGAGCGTACATCATATCACATCAACCTATCACCTAGCCTTAAAAAAAAAAAGAGCCCATGTGCACTCCAAAAGTACTCTGCTACTTCAGTAGCTGTTACTCGTGTGTAGTGAACCTCTCACCCGTCAAGAGCAATCCTAGAATCCTCCACCTCATAACGCGCGTCAAGAAATCTGCATCAGAGACGGTGACCAAATCGATGGAGCCTTATGGTTGAGAGCCTCCACTTGGCTGCAAATCAAAGGACGCTAATCAATTCTGAGTACGATATTGCAAATCGTGTACTCTCGTTTGCATCCCGCGAGCGACGCTAGCAGCTTTCACCAGTTCTGCCAACAGCCCGCACGAAATGAGGATGGTCCCAGAACTCGAGCGACAGGTGTCATCGGTGCCGACATGGGCAGATGACAGCACCTGGACAGCCAAAGGCTGGGCCTCTTACACGTCTCGGAGTCTCGGATGATACTTCCGCCCGGCAGACATTCATACCGAGCACTCACCAGACTTCTTTCCAGCTACAGATATTTCCCTAACGTTCTCCATAAGTCGCCCAGGAGTTCCTCACCTGAAAGCACTCACACAATCACCGAACACTTCATTTAACACGTTGACTGCTATGTCGCCGCCGGCAGCCACAACAGAACGTCACTTCTAACGCTATGCCCCTGGCAGTGAAACATCGACCCTTAAGCGCGCAGAGGTCATCACATTAAGAACAGCACTAATTCATTACACGCTAGTTTTATAAAATGGAATATTCATTCTCGAACTATGCGTGTTGCTGATTATCACGAAGTAAAAATATACTCTAAAAAAATGATGCAAAGCGAAAGAATTATCCGAATATGACGGAAATTAGTACACATGTACAGACAAGCAAATGATTAAAATTTCAGAAAAAAATGGATGAGTTAGTCAAGAGAAATATCTTCACAAATTCAGCAAGTCAATAATACGTTGGTCCACCTCTGGCACTTATGCAAACAGTTATTGGGCTCGGCACAGATTGACAGAGTTGCTGAATATCCGCCTGAGCTGAGAGATATCTTTCCAAATTCTGTCCAATTGGTGCGATAAATCGTTGAAGTCCCGAAATGAACCACCGATAATGCTCCAAACGTTCTCAGTTGTGAGAGATCCGTGCCAGGATAGTGTTTGGCAAGTGCGAGGACAAGCAGTAGAAACTGTAGCCGTGTGCGGGTGGGATTATCTTGCCGAAATTTAAGCCCACGATGACTTCCGACGAAGGCCAACAATATGGGACGTAGAATATTGCCGAAAATGCTGTGCTATAAGGGTGCCGCAGATGACAACCAAAGGGGTCCTACTAGGCAGATGATGATGATGATGATGATGATGATGACTGGTTTGTGGGGCGCTCAACTGCACGGTCATCAGCGTCCGTACCAAGTCCTAATTTTTACACAGTCCAATTTCTACACAATCCAATCTAGCCACTGTCACGAATAATGATGATGACAACACAAACACCCAGTCCCCGGGTAGAGAAAAATCCACAACCCGGCCGGGATTCGAACCCGGGACCCCGTGATCCAGAGGTAGCAACGTTAGCCACTAGTCCACGAGCTGCGGACTTGCAGCCCAGACCATCAGTCCTGGCTGTCGTGCCATATGATGGGTGACAGAGTGGCGTACTACCGTCTTCAGACGCGTCTTCTCTGGTCATTGAGCCTCAGTTCGAAGCATGACTTGTCACTAAAGACAATTCTACTCCTGTCAATGATAATCCAGGCCGAAGACGTGTCTGGAGAGCCCTGGACAACAGCGATACACCAGCCAGACTGTGGGCCGCCGTAAGGCCCGACAACCAGAAGTGATTGTCTCCAGCGCCATTTCTTTTCATAGCACGACTCCTTTGGTTGTCGCCCACGGCATCCCTACAGTACAGCGGTACGTCGACTATATTCTACGCCCAGTTCCGTTGCCCTCCTTGGCGAACCATCCTCAGCTTACATTTCAGCCTGATAAAACACACTTGCTCACGGCGGGAGTTTCTTCTGCTTGTCTTCGTACTTGGCGAGGTCGCCGGATATCTCGCCAACTCAGAACGTTTGGAGTTTATGGGCAGCCCCCTCCAATCCTCTCGGTACTTTGATGATCTAACGCGTCAGCTAGACAGAATTTGTCGCGATATCCCCCAGGAGGTCATCCAACAACTCTTGTCATTCAGTACTGCTTGCATAAGGGCCAGAGGTGGACCAACATGTACATCACATCTACCGATTTCCGTTCCATTGTGATAATTCCTTCGTGGTTCGTCGTTTTTTCTTTCTTACAGTGCACATAGAATGTAGGATTTCTGTGCTGTTGTTGCGGCTGTCGAATGGGCTGCCGCCGGGAAGTTCACGCTGCTCTCCAAGGAAACTTGCACCGACGCAACTACACGTACTCTAGGCAAAAACCTGTGTTGTCGAGGCAAGAGATACGCCGTTAGCTGTGAGTTGTCCTTCGCGGGATGTAACTTAAGTGCAGTGGAACCACTGTCTACACACATCAGCTTTGATATGTTACAAGTAATGGTGCACTTAACTTACAGCGTGTTGCTTCTACAAGATCCACACAGTCGAACCGTTAGTAATGCATAAACAATTTTCAGGAGTACAATGCTATTTACTAATTCGCCGACATGCTCAATTTGTGGCGAATATCGCAAAAATTGCATTAAAAGCAGCACAACTGTATGCACAACGGCTCCCAAGTAGCCGCTACCCAACTCGTTCCCACCTTCACTAACAGCACCAAAAAATTTCGAGAGACTGCGACAAAAAACAAAACAAAACAAAAAAAATGTATGAAGGAAGACTGCTACCAATCAAGCTGCAGAAATAGCGGTTCTTGCAGCTGCTATAATAAGTTCGCATGCTCGTCCCCGTCAAATACAAAAAAGGGTTGGGCCTGGCCAAAGGAACTTTCTGCATAATTTTAATAGAGATAAATATCATCCACCGGACACTCCTCTACATCAAGAGCTACACAGCAGTCATTTTCAACATAGTTTTGCATATTGTCAGTGGCTTAAGACAATAATTTGATGTAGAAAGTATTGTTTACAGATAAGAGCACGTTCACAAATCAAAGGAGCGTGAATTTGAAAAGCAACTGGTCAGCCCAAAAAAACCACATTCAGTGGTACAACCAACGACAGAGAATGTGTGGTGTCACATGTTCGACCTGCACGTCACTGGGCCTTCTTTCATTGAAGGTACAGTGAACGGCGAAGAGTACACACGTTTTCCCTTCCCATAATTCTTGAGTAGTAAGAAATGCGTTAGACTGCTTATTTGCAAGCCAGTGGGTGGGGAGAGTCTTATTCCGAGGGTCCAGCACGTCCGTCTGACCTGACACTTTCAGACTTCTTCTTCTTCTTCTTCTCCTCCAGTGATAATGTAAAACATGTGGTCTGCAATGAGATTCCAACGACCTGACGAATGACCACTGCGTGTAAGGCGATTACTCTGGATATGCTGACAACAGCGAATTCATCAGCGATGCAGTGTGTATGAACTTGTCAAGATGGAAATCGTTCCCACTTTGAACATTCTCATTAAAAAGTTTATCAACAAATGTAAGACAAATAATAACTTAAATGTTTTCTGTTCATGTCTTTTGCTTTCATTTATTCCATATATTATTCTTTTTTACAGATGAGCAACCGACACATAACAACATGTAAAAACAAGGAAGAAATAAGCTGCTTTTCATTTGCTGCTGCTCTTGATGTTGTCTTCAGCACGAAGACTTGTTTGATGCAACTCTCCATGTTCCTCTATCCTGTACAAGCCTCTCCGAATAACACTGTTCTACAAAAAAAACCTTTTCTTTCTATTTCTGATAAAAACATTGTGATCCTAGTTGTATTTTGAGTGCTGAATTGAAAACTGTTTTTGGTTTTTTTCTGTCAGGGATAGTTTATGAGTAATCGCAATTTTATTTCTCTTTTCTGTTTCTGATATAGTGCAGCAAACGTAAGGTGAAATTCGACAAACAAATGCACATCTTTATGATGTTATAAGTTCATCACATTAATGGAGGGTGGGATCTAACATATAACACAGTAACCTTTGTGTACACACTTTGAAGCATTTATTTGACATGAGAAATTACAGAAAACTGACAAACAATGAGCCACTGCCTTGTAATGGACATCACTTTTTTCTCTTGTATTGTGAATCTTTCTTCTCTCGAATGATATTCCAGCAATAATCTGCTAACATAGAAGGTACCCACTTCCCTTCATAGCGCTTTTCTGTGATAGAAATGCCTTTATGTAATCTTTCCCCATGTTCATCCGATAGGTCACTGCAACTCTCTGTGAAGTAGTCCAGATGAGAGCATCATATGTACCTTCAAAGACATATTGCACCCCAAATCCTGATATGCTGCACCATTGCTTTGTAGTTAGTGGCTCTTCTTCTTCCGAGGAAGTTTTCCGACACCATCTTGAAACAGTCCCATGCAGTTTTTTGTTTATCAGTTAAACATGCTTCAAAATTTGCATCTTTCTGCAGCTCCCTGATTTGTGGTCCCACAAATAACACCATCCTTTATTTTTGCAGCTGAAAGACGGGGGAATTTGGTAGCTAGATATGCAAACCCACAGCCTGTTGGATCCATGGCCTTCACGAATTGTTTCATCGGGCCAAGTTTGATGGGAAGCGGTGGAAGTAGTATATATTCAGGAGCTACCAGACTTTCACGTTGTACATTCTTTACGCCAACTTTCCATCTTCTCCTAGGCTATTTCTGTTTCACGTAGTGAGAATTTCGGCCTGGACTATCCCACTCGCAAAGAAAACAGGCATACTTTGTGTAGCCTTGTTGCATTCCCAGTACCATAGCAATTACCTTGAAATCTGCACATATTTTCCATTCGTGTTCATTATATTTTAATGAATTTAGCATCCTTTGTACGAATTCGTAATTCTCTTTTGTCAAACTAGCGTAAGCTACTGGAACAGAGGGTATTTTCTTTCTGTTATGGAGCAAAACACCCTTCAGACTTGTTTTCGATGCATCTATGAAAAGTCTCCACTCCTGTGAAATATAAGTGAAGTTCAGCACTTTCATCAGGCCAGCAACGTCATTGCAAAATGTCAGTGCTTCGTCAGTTGAAAAATAAGAAATAAAGGCATATTCTCTGTGCCTGAACACTCTGATTTTAGTACTTTGGTGCAGTATATTATACTCTTGTAATCTTGAATCAAGCAGCTGCGCCTTTTGTTTACTTAGTCCTAGATCACGTTCTAAATCATTTAAATCTGCCTGTGTTAACAAATGTGGCGATGACTCACTTGTGAAGTGATATAAAGAATCATCATATGTGATTTCTTCAGTACTACTTATTTCACTGTCACTCGGAATTTGACCTCGTGCTCTTGAAGGTACTGGAAGGTTGTCGGAATGCTGCACTGGCATTCTCGCTGAAAGCAGATATGGGTAAACAATGTGCCTCTTCGACTTTTTGTTTGTAAAACCCTGAATTTTTGTTAGACAGAAATAACAATCGGTAACATGGTCCTTAGGCACCCTCCACACCATGGGAACAGCAAACAACGCCACATTCTCTTTACCTTTCCACCACTGAATTAGTCTGCAGTAACATGTAGCACAACAGAAATGTGGTGCCCATTCTTTAGCTTGGTCTCCTACCTCTACTCCAAAGTAATGTTTGTATGCTTTCTTTATGACAAGAAATTTTTTTCCTATTTCTGGCAAAAGTGAACTTTCCACAGATGTAGCAAAAGTTGTCCGGCTTATATCGACATCCACGACGACGTGGCATTTCTGCAAATTTAAAAATACCACTTTCGTAATACACCTGTATCAAATTAATAGTAGGGAACTAGAGGAACGCTGATGTGTAAAAACAAGCAGTCGTTTTACCTTCAGCACCAGGCTCAATCAGTTTACACACAGGAACTAAAAAGTTCAACCGTGCTCGGAAATATGACAGACAGTTACTTGTCAGCCAAAACACCCACTCGTTAAGACTGACACAAATTGCGGCTAACACCACTGTTGTAAACTCGATGCACCTGCACCTAGGAGGCGTGAAGCTTTACTGCCGAGGCAGCGACCGGCTGTCGCCGTTCGAGTTAATGAGATATTTCAGGTGGTCTTAATGAAATAGGTGTGGCGGGGGATAACCTAATGATGTCTGATTCTTCCCACCTGCTGTTGCACAAGAAATTATCACGTTCTATCACTACTGGATGCTGCAACATACCCGTATTTCTCTATAACGTCTCTGTGTTTGCTATGAAATGTGAATATACATACAAATATACATATTACATAAAAAGTATCCCTGACAACGATATTTTGTTTACATATTTGAATTTCCCACGGTAAAATGGTCTAGAAGCACATACTTTAATATCAGAAATAGAACCCATGTCGAACAGTGTAATTAGTGCAACTTTCATCCTTCTGGGACTGCTTACTGTATTCACCTCTTGATCCCCTTCTACGACTTTTACACTTACTTCCAATACTAAATTTGTGATCCCTCGATGTCTCAGAATGTGTCCTATCAACCGATTTCTTCAAATCAGGTTGCACCGCAAATTCCTTTTCTCCTCAATTATGTTCAATACCTCCTCGTTAGTTACGTTATCTACCCATCTAATCTTCAGCATTCTTCTGTAGCACACATTTGAAAAACTTGTCTTCCTGTCCAAAATGTTTGTCGTCCATGTTCCACTTCCATACATTGCTGTACTCTATACAAATATTTTCAAAAGGGCTTGCTAACACATAAATCTGATTCAAAAAATACTCCTTTGCGAACATCTGAGGTTCTCAAGGACATCTGCCCATTCTTTCAACACTTTGGCAGGTAAATTTAATTCTCTCTTTTTAATATTGGCTGAAAGACATACTAGCGATATAACGAATCACGTTTACCACCACCGCGACGGAGCCCGAATAGGATTCGTGCAAAGCTGTACGAGCGGACGGCGCCCGGGTCTTGCCGTGCAGTTCGTGAAAGTCCGCAGCTGGCATTGCTATTCATCCCTCCATCAGTCACCGTCCAGACAGCTCAAGGCAGGTTCTCTGCGTTGTCCTACCACATAGCGTTCGAATTTTGACCTGTCTGTACGCGAATGCAGCATGTTGTATGCTGTTGCCCTGTTGCGTCAATACTACTTTGGTCTGTCAGTAAGAATCCGGGGGGAAAAATGTACCAAAAAGAAACATCCTGATGGTGTCTAAATTGTAATGTAGCTCTTTACATACATGAATGTTTCAAAACATACCACCCCCACGCTAATTATGTGTAAGAACGGTCTGCATAATTTTTTCCGGAATAAAATCATACATCAGTAGAACTGTTGTAAGCATATTGTCATATCGCTGGCTTAGTTGTGGAGTATCTTTGCGGGAAGCCGCGTCTCTAGTGAGTGGAGCACGGGACACGAAACTTATGTTGTGTAGTGTGTAGCTCTGCATGTAGAAGCATTGTTAGTATTCAGGTTGAAGTGTTGCTACAAGTGCTATTATAGTAAAGTGATGACATATGGAAAATGGTTCAGAGGAAAGTGCGTCAAGAAGTAATTGGAAATGAGCAGTGGCGTTAATAACGTACTTATGTATCCTCTCGTTGCGTGTCGCATAGCATCGATCATCTGCGCCGTGTTCGCTCTCCAAGAATGAACAAATTTGAATCAGTAATACTATTTACCACAAAAGAGTGCCAGTGATTTGTAGCGAGCGTGAGAACATGCGTTCGATCATCGCGTTCAGCATCGTCAACTATCAGCCGCGCAGCGACGGGTACGCGCACGCTCGTACAGGTGAGAACTGAAAAATTAACTTTACGAACAGTGTCATATCATTACTAGTGACAAGGAGGACTATTACCAGATATCTGTATGTGTGACGAGCGTAAGAACTTTCGTTCGATCATTCGGCTTCCGCATCATCAACAATCACCCGCGTCGTGTTGGTTAGGCGTACGCTCGTCTGAATTATATTTTGAACTGTTAATGTCAAGATTGTTAATTGGGATAAACATTTACGATTTAGAGTGTAAACAGTGCAACCTGTGGTTTCCATATCGTCTCAGAATATAGATGTCCATACCAGACATAGGACAGTGTTGTGTTTAACGTTGAGTAGCTCCCCTAAACCCGCTTGCATATTTCGATAGATAATTTCAGGCAAGCCAACAGCAGTGTGGAGCAGGACAATACGACCGCCGCGGGATTACCAGGTACGTGGTGTGGACAGGGCGCACGGTCACGAAACGAAAACCAGTTTAAGGTAACCCCCCGCACATTAGAACTCCCGGCCGTGTTACACTGTCTGTATAGCTGATAATTTTAGTATCTCCTCTACCTTTTACGAGAATTTAAAGCAGGTCTCATCGTTTCAAAATGGCACATCGCACCAAATTATTGCTCTACAGTTACAAAGCTATGATCGTCGTAAAATGTGTTAAAAGCAGCCGCCCAAACCACGGTGACTGAGACCCCATCTGGAAAGTTTCAACGTTTATTAAGTCTTTCTTTGAAAGACAGGAAAGTGCGTTCAGCATTAGTTGGCCCTTGTGGCTGCCTTGCTGGCGGGACAGCGCGGCAGGGGAGGCGTCCTACAGGCGAAGCCTCCGCACAAGCGCCGCTCACTCGGAATTCCTCCTAGCTAGGGAACCTCCCCATCGCACCCCCCTCACATTTAGATATAAGTTGGCACACTGGGTACGCCTTGGAAAACTGAACACAGACCAATCGAAAAAACAGGAAGAAGTTGTGTGGAACTATGAAAAAATAAGCAAAATATACAAGCTGAGCAGTCCATGCGCAAGATAGGCAACATCAAGGTTATTAGAGCTCAGGAGCGCCGTGGTCCTGTGGTTAGCGTGGCCAGCTGCGGAGCGTCAGGTCCTTCGTTCAAGTCTTCCCTCCAGTGAAAAGTTTAATTTCTTTACTTTCGCAAAGTTATGATCTGTCCGTTCGTTCATTGACGACTCTGTTCACTGCAATATGTTTAGCGTCTGTGTTTTGCGACCGCACCGGTAAACCGTGCGATTAGTAGACGAAAGGACGTGCCTCTCCAATGGGAACCGAAAATATTTGATCGCAAGGTCATAGATCAACCGATTCCTCCACGGGAAAACGCGTCTGATATATTCTATACGACACTGGTGACGGCATGTGCGTCACATGACAGGAATATGTTATTGACCCACCTAACTTGTACACTTGGCGAATGGGTAAAAAGATTCTTCTACCTTACCCGATTTCGGTTTTCTTGTGGATGTGATAATCACTCCCAAAAAGTGATGAAAACATAAGAGTTTGTCACATAAACTGAAACTAAAAAATTAAACTTTTCACTGGAGGGAAGGCTTGAACCAAGGACCTCTCGTTCCGCAGCTGCTCACGCTAACCACGGGACCACGGCGCTTCCGAGCTCAGCTTAGCCTTGATACTGCCTATCTTGCTCATGGACTACTCAGTTTGTATATTTTGCTTATTTTTTCGTAGTTGCACACAACTTCTTCCTGTTTTCTCGATTGATCTGTGTTCAGTTTTTCAAGGCCTATCCACTGTGCCAACTTATAACTAAATCTGAGGGGGGTGCGATGGGGAGGTTCCCTTGTAAGCTGGCGAATCCGCAAGCTATCGCACTACGTGCCATCCCAGTACGACCATTAATTCGACATGTCAGCCTATTATTAAAAATACAATGAGCACAGAGTTACTTAGAAACTGCAAGGATGTGAGCGATTTATTTCGCCTGTCTTGTACACCTTCTGTTCCTTCACTTGCTGCCGTGCTAAAATTAGCTTCTTCTGCAAACACATTGCGGGGTCCGTACAATTTTATCGCACTAATAAGCCAATGCAGTTGTAATTGCGACAGAATTTTTAAACAGTCTATTGTAAAACAAACAACTGATGGCAAGTAAGGGCAACAGTTTAAGACAATCTGGTTCTCAGTATAAAAATACACGTATGATCCTTCACTTACTTTATTTATTTTTATTTACACGTCTACTTCCGTAGGACCAAATTGAGGAGCAAATCTCCAAAGTCATTGAACGCGTCAGTACATGAAATTACAACATAAAAATAATAACAGATAAAAATAAAATATTTATGAACCCGAAAAAATTCAACTCATAAATTTAAGTAAAAGCAGTCAACAACACAACAAGAATCAGTTTACTTTTTCAAGGAACTCCTCGACAGAAAAGGAGGAGTGACCCGTGAGGAACCTCTTCAGTTTCGATTTGAAAGCGCGTGGATTACTGCTACGATTTTCGAATTCTTGTGGTAGCTTATTGAAAATCGATGCATCATTATACTGCACACCTTTCTGCACAAGAGTTAACGAAGTGCGATCCAAATGCAGATTGGATTTCTGATTCGTATTAACTGAGTGAAAGCTGCTAATTCTTGGGAATACGCTGATATTGTTAACAAGAAACGACAGTAAATAACATATATTTTGAGATACCAACGTGATAATAACCAGACTCGCGAACAGAGATCGACAAGAGGTTCGCGAACAAAATATAATACCATACGATATGCATAGAATGTCAGATCCCTTAATCGGGCAGGATGATTAGAAAATTTAAAAAGGGAAATGGATAGGTTGAAGCTAGCTAGATATAGTGGGGATTAGTGAAGTTCGGTGGCAGGAGGAACAATACTTCTGGTCAGGTGAAGTCAGGGTTATAAATACAAAATCAAATAGGGGTAATGCAGCAATAGGTTCAATAATGAATAAAAAATAGGAGCACGGGTAAGCTACTATGAACAGCATAGTGAACACATTATTGTAGCAAAGATAGACACGAAGCCTATGCCTACCACAGCAGTACAAGCTTATATGCCAACTACCTCTGCAGATGAGGAAGAGATTGAAAAAATATGTGATGAGATAAAATAAATTATTCAGACAGCGAAGGGAGACGATAATTTAATAGTCATGGGGAACTGGAATTCCATAGTAGGAAAAGGAGGATAAGGAGAAGTAGTAGGTGAATTTGTACGGGGGTAACGAATGAAGCAGGAAGCAGCCTGGTAGAATTTTGCGCAGAGCATAACTTAACCATAGCTAACACTTGATTTAAGAATCATGAAAGAAGGTTGTATACGTGGAATACGCCTGGCGACAATGGAAGGTTTCAGATAGATTATATAATCGTAAGACAGAGATTTAGGAACCAGGTTTTAAATTAAAAGACATTTCCAGGGGCAGATGTGGTCTCTGACCACAATTTACTAGTTATGAACTGTAGATTAAAACTGAAGAAACTGCATAAAGGTGGGAATTCAAGGAGATGGGAACCGGATAAACTGAAAGAACCCGAGGATGTAGAGAGTTTCAGTGATAGTATTAGGGAACGATTGACAAGAATGGGTGAAAGAAGTACAGGAGAACGATGGTTAGGTTTGAGAGATGAAATAGTGAAGCAGCAGAGGATCAATTAGGTAAAAGGACGAGGGCTAGTAGAAATCCTTGGGGTAACAGAAGAGATGTAGAATGCAATTGATGAAAGGAGAAAATAAAGAAGTGCAGTAAATTAAGCAGGCGAAATGGAATACAAACGTCACAAAAATGAGATCGACAGGACGTGAAAAAAGCCTTAGGAGGGATGGCTAGAGGATAAATGTAGAAGCATATATCACTAGGGGTGAGATAGATACTGCCTAAAGGAAAATTAAAGAGACCTTTGGAGAAAAAGAGAACCTCTTGTATGAATATCAAACTAGTTCTAAGCAAACAAGGGAAAGCAGAAAGGTGGAAGGAATATATAGAGGGTCTATCAAGGGCGATGTACTTGAAGCCAATATTATGGAAATGGAAGAGGATGATGGTTGGTTCGTGGGGCGCTCAACTGCGCGGTTATCAGCGCCCGTACAATCCCAACCTTTGCTCAGTCTGAACTCGCCACTCTCAGGAATGATGATGAGGACAACACAAACACCTAGTCATCTCGAGGCAGGTGAAAATCCCTGACCCTGCCGGGAAATGGAAGAGGAAGTAGGTGAAGATGAAATGGGAAATATGATACTGATGGAGAACTTGACAGAGCACTGAAAGACCTAAGTCGAAACAAGGCCACGAGAGTAGACGACATTCTATTAGAGCTACTGGTAGACTTGGGAGATCCAGCCCTGACAAAACTCGACCATCTAGTGAGCAAGATGTATGACACAGGTAAAATACCCTCAGACTTCAAGAAGAATATCGTGATTCCAATTCTAAGGAAAGAAGATTTGTAAGGTGTGAAAATTACAGATCTATCAGTTTCGTAAGTAACGGCTGTAATATACTGACACGAATTCTTTATAGACGAATGGAAAAACTGGTACAAGCCGACCTTGGGGAAGATCATTTCGGATTCTGTAGAAACGTTTGCACACGTAAGGCAATACTGACCCTACAACGTATCTTAGAAGTTAGATTAAGGAAAGATAAACCCTCGTTTCTCGCATTTTTTGAAAGAGTAATTTTTTGACAATATTAGATTAGGAAATGAGACACTTAAAGTAGTAGATGAGTTTTGCTATTTGGGAAGCAAAATAACGGATGAAGGTCGAAGTAAAGAGGATATAAAATGTAGACTGGCAATGGCAAGAAAAGCATTTCTGAAAAAGAGAATTATGTTAACATGGAGTATAGATTTAAGTGTCAGGAAGTCTTTTCGAAAAGTATTTGTATGGAGTGTTTGGATGTGTAACATGGAGAAATAGTTTAGACAAGAAGAGAAAAAAGCGTTCGAAA